>NW_016107662.1:2268417-2280441 GCF_001604975.1 Cebus imitator
AAAAAACACCAAAAAACAAACAAAAAAAACTGTTCTAAAATTCATAGGGAACCAAAAAAGAGCCTGAATAGCCAAGGCAATCCTAAACAAAATGAAGACAGTTGTAGGCATCATGCTATCCCACTTAAACTATACTACAGTGCTACGGTAAATAAAACAGCATAGTACAGGTACAAAAACAGACATATAGACCAGTAGAACAGAATAGAGAACTCAGAAATAAGATTTCACAGCTACAACTGTCTGATATTCGACAAACCTAAGACAAATCAGCAATGAAGAAAAGATTCCATTTTCGATAAATAGTGCTGGGATAATTGGCTAGCCATATACAGCAGATTAAAACTGGATACCTTTTTTATATCATATACAAAAATTGACTTAAAATGGATTAGACTTAAATGTAAAACCGAAAAATATAAGAACTCTGGAAAGCAACCTAGGAAATACCTACCATTGAGGACATAGGAACAGGCAAAGATTTTATGATGAAGATGCCAAAAGCAATTGCAACAAAAGCACAAATTGACAAATGTAATCTGATTAAACTAAAGAGCTTCTGCACAGCAAAAGAAACTATCAACAGAGTACACAGACAACCTACAGAATGGGAGAAAATGTTTGCAAACTATGCATCTGACAAAGGTCTAATATCCAGAATCTATAAGAAACTTAAAAATTTTTACAAGAAAAGAAAAACAATCCTCTTAAAAAGTGGGCGAAGAGCATGAACAGACATTTTCCAAAAGAAGACATACATGTGGCAATCATATGACAAAAAGCTCAGCACCACTGATCATTAGAGAAATGCAAATCAAAACCACAATGAGATACCATCTGATATCAATCAGAAAGGCTATTACTAAAAGGTCAAAAAGCAACATGCTGGCAAGGTTGTGATGAAAAAGAAGCACTTATACACTGTTGTGAGAATGAAAATTAGTTCAACTATTGTGGAAGACAGTGTGGAGATTCCTCAAAGACCTAAAGACAGAATTACCATTCGACCCAGCAACCCCACTTGTGGGCATACAACCAAAGGAATATAAATTATTCCATCATAAAGATACATGCATACGTGCAGCGTTATTCACAATATCAAAGATAGGAAATCAACCTAAATGTCCATCAGTTATAGACAGGATAAAGAAAATATTGTACATATACACTATGAAATACTATGCAGCCATAAAATGAATGACGTCATATATTCTGCAGGGACATGGATGCAGCTGGAGGCCATTATCCTTAGCAAACTAATGCAGGACAGAAAATCAAATATCAAATGTTCTTGTTTATAAGTGGGAGGTAAATGATGAGAACACACGGACACATAGAGGGGAACATCACATACTGGGGCCTATTGAAGGGAGTGTAGAGGGTGGAAGGACAAAGAGGATCAGGAAAAATAACTAATGGATATCAGGCTTAATGCCTGAGCAATGCAATAATCTGTACAACAACCCCCCACGACAAAAGTTTAACTATGTAACAAATCTGCACACGTACCCCTGAAATTAAATTAAAAGTTAAAGATTTTTTTAAAGAACGTTTGAGGGATCAGCTTTGTAAGGTAATGAGATGAAAAGATTAAATGAAACTATTTACACTAGTGTGCAAATAAGAACTTAAAAAAACACTGACTCAATCAAGAATATGTATCTCATATCATTACTTATAAATAAAAAATTATTATAATTAGCATTTATTAAGGTGCAACACACACCAGCTATTTATCACTTGTTTTATACCTGCACTTGTTTCTTAAGACAAACCCTATGCCACATATATTCTTATTTTACATGGGGTAGAGGGTTGGAAAAGTTCAGTACCTGGTCTGTTAACAGTAAGTGACAGAGCCAGGACTTGAACCGGCTCTTACAAACACTGTGGCCTGTGCTCATAAGCCACCTTGCAAATATCAACCTCATGTGCTTTGAAAAATTGTTGGAGAAAAAAACCTGAAGTTGTTTTCTGTATTTTCTTTATTTCATGATTAAAACAAAACCAAAACCGTGTGTAATATATGCTCTCAGCAATACTGCACAACATAGTGAGCTTAGCTGAACTCACAGCATTGAAGTTATTAGATAAAAATAAACACACTTTTAAACACCCATGGGAAAGGATTGTTCTCATAATATGTATAAGCAAAGATCACCTCATCGCTGAAGTGAGTGCCAGGAAATAAAACACTACAATAAATCACAAATGTCATTGTTCCATTGTCCCACAATTTGGTAATCAGAACAAGTTCTTACTGTTTGGATCACATTTCTGCATGTTTGTCAGAGGACCCATCAATCAGCATTTAAAACAAGTTAACAGGGCACCATAAAATGCAAACCACATTTATGGAGAGAGTGACTCATTCACTCTGTCCGGGGTGGTACATGGTGTCCAACAGAGCTCTCTTCTCTGATCTAGTTGTCCCCAACTTAGATGCCAGGGAACTGGAAATGGACTTTCTATGTAAAATAACACTTGTTTTTCCTCTAGGAAAACACTGGTTTCTTGATGTGTATTCATCCTTTCAACACAGTAAAAGTGGAACCTCTGGTGCATTTTTATTTAATTTTCCAGAAAAGGGAAGTTTATTGGATTCAGTAATATCTTTCATATATAGCAGAGAAATCACAGCCATAGAAGCTGTGTCCTGTCGAAGAATAAAAATATTTTCTTGAATTTTTATAGGTTGTGTAATCTTTAGATTTTTATGCACACTTTTTGAAGTGGGATGAGGATGTGGCACCAGGTAAGAAAATAATTTGTCCATTATTAACACATGGTATGGAAGCTGGGCAGAGAACTTGGTCATCAACAGAACCTGCCCCCACTGGTTAACATGAGCTTAATGTAGGGGTCTCCTAGTGGTGTACTTTGGTCACTGCCTGCTAAGAATTTTCATTTGTAATCAATAATTCTGATTTGTCTTTAATCCAGATTAGTCCATCATGAATTACATTTCAGTGCTTTTGCTGTATGCTATAAGTTATAAGACAGGAGTGAAGGCATTATTATAGTTTAAAGCACGGCATGTAGCAAATGCCTTTATAAAAGAGCTTTCATTTATATTTATTTGTTTTCATTGCATTCACAAATTACCCCTAAGACAGGAATGGAAACCAAGAATATGCAAAACATCTAAAGCTAAAAGTTTGGATATTTTTGTCATAGTTACCAGAAATTTAAAAAAAACTAAACTTCCTCAACGGTCATTTAGTATTTGCTTTGAGTTACTCTGAATTGACTAGGCAAATAAATTTCCCATCATTTCTCTTGTATTGTGGTGGATCTTTGCAGACAATAGCAAAGAACTCTTAGGTATTTAAGGTAACACTCTGTAGAAGGTTTCATTACTGATTCTTTTGACATCATTTTTTTTTAAATGCATTTTTTATACTTGATCTTAGCCAAAAGGCCGAGAAGCG
This sequence comes from Cebus imitator, assembly GCF_001604975.1. Lineage (NCBI taxonomy): Eukaryota > Metazoa > Chordata > Mammalia > Primates > Cebidae > Cebus > Cebus imitator. Next base: position 2,271,849 of record NW_016107662.1, read on the forward strand.
ATAAAATGCATTTTTTAAACTTACACTATTTTTTCTCACTCGGATGTAAACTGATTAGATTACCAACTCTTTAATAAACTCTTTAATAATAAAAACTCCCCAGATCTTTGTCCTAGAGGCTGGATCTTGACTTTGATCCCATATAATCTTAGAGCATCTGGTAATCCTAAATGATAATTCTGCATCCATCTTGAAGGAACACAAGTAAAACATAAGGAGTCGCACTTTAACAAACAAGAAACAATTGTTCAATAGCTAGAGAAAAGTAAATTATAGGAGAAAATTCATATTAAGGCTATAAATGCAGTACACTTCAATCTGGATTTTCCAGTGTGTGTGCAAGTACATAGGCTTCCCCTAAGACAGCTGAATGTTTCTCATCTGAGCTCAGAGTCAGTTTCAGTTTTATAAAATGCATTCTTAAATGAACCAAGTTATTTTTATAAATAAAATATGCTTTGGCAGTTTTCTCTTTGTTTACAGTAACATTAAATCGTGGAAGTCAAGTTTCTCTTTGATGGGAGTCAGTGGGAAATAAACTCTATTTGTTTTTTCAAGAGATAGCAAAATATTTGTTTCCAATTTAAATGCAGGAAGTTAAAAAAGTTCAAAACCAGTCAAATCAACGACAACTTTAGTCCAATTACTAAAATCTTGTAAGTTTCTCTCTACAGATTTGTATAGTATGTTTTAACTCAATGCCCTATAGTCGCTTAAATAGGGAACATCTGAATTTCAGAAATAAAGTCAATTCTATGTGTATATAACATTAAAGGAAGAGATTTATTTTATTTAGCATCACAAGATGACATTCTTTGTCAGCTATTTATTATTCAATATAATTCTATAGAAATTTACATATAAGACATCTATCCAGTAATATTAGCTAAGACTTGTATTTTGTGATTTTATGTGGTAACTGAAAGTATTACAAGTGCAAGACATGTTATGATATTAATTTTTGCAAAAAAAAGGAAGAATTGGATATTGTCTGGAATTTCTAACTACATTGAAAACTCTAGTGCTTCTTATTCTGATTATTTTATGTTTTCCATGCCCTCACCTCAATTCCTTGTGCAGCAGTATCATCAGCACCTTCTCCTGCATTGGCCTATGAGCTCCACAGCTCTGTTGACAGCTAAGCTTGTATCAGTCAGATTTCTCTCCTCCTTGCCTCTGTTCCCACTCCAACTGCTGCTGTACTTGAAACTATTACTATTTTTAAAACATAACTTATCTATTGACACTATGAGATATGAGTAACTCCAACATCGATTCAGGACCACAATGTAATGAATAGATCTTTTTCCTGTTTTCAATTGATCTCTTACCATCCCCCTTGGTGTTCTCCCAGATGTGAACATCTCCATAGCTACTACTTTCATCAAGTGCCATTGATTCTTTTACTTTAAAAAAATAGCAGACATTCCCCTGAATTTGTTCCTCTGCATTTACAAATATATTCTAACCTTATCATATACACTTTTCCTTTCCTATTCAGGTGAAATTTCCCTACCTTTCACTGGGCCAAATTCTTCATCTGTGGTCTTCATGCTTTTTGGAATAAGTATTATTTTGTTAAACAATACATTCTTATTATAAAAAAAGCAAATGATACATAAAATCACCAATAAAAATGTTACCAAACTATCCCAAATCCAAGTGGAAAGTGGTCAAAGGAGAAGAAAGAGTTCACAGAACAAGAATTCCACAAGGCCCTAAACACATGCTCATCTTCACTCAGATAAGATAAATGCTAATTAAAACTGCATTGAGATAACAATTTTCAATAGTAACTATACAAAAGCATGTCCCTATCCTGTTGTCAGGGTTGTGGGGAAATAAGAACGTTCATGATTTACCAGCACAAAATAACCTTACAAATGGCAATGTGGTAACAGCTATCGAATATATAGATGTATTTCTACATTTACCTAGAAAGTCTACACCTGGGGAGTTACCCTCAAGAAATATCGACTCAGTTACAAAATATCACATCAGCAGATTATTTATTACATCTCCCTTTGAAATGGAAAATTACTGGAAACTGTTCAAGTGCCTATCCATAGTCATCCAGTTAAATAAACTAAGGTAACTCTATTCATTACATATAGGGAATGGCAGGCAATGGGGACATGGGAAGGAGCTTGGATGTGTTAGCATACAGTTTTGAGTTTTAAACTGTGAATGTATTCCCCATGTGAAAAATCATTAAAGGAAATTCTCTAACACATGTTTAGATATAATCGTTACTATATTTTGGTGAATATTATTCTAGTTATTTCTCTATACACACAGAAAAGGGAGAAAGGAGAGATGAAGGGGAGAAAGAAATAAATGAAGGAGGGAGGGAAGAAAGAAAGGATGGAAGGAAGAAGAAGGAAGGCTAAATCAATAAGAATATTTATAGATTTTTAAAAATGTAGAAAAATTAATTCAGTAAACATAAGAAAAAGGAATTGTAATAAGTTGGAAAAGAATTTTTAACCTATAGCAAAATTTCCTTTTTTACAACATATATTTTATGACTTTATACTGAACCTAAACCAAACAAAGATCATAAAAACTTCAAAACAGTTTAACTTCACTTACAATTTTTTGTCTTCCTGCTACTAAAGGTAATGAATTGTCATATTTAAACTTCCTCTAACATTCTTTCTCTACATCTCTTGATTTTTAAAAATGTATCCTGCTAAATCCACAATATGGATATATAATAATATTATATTTATATATAATATATATATATAATATATATACATATCCATATATATAATAACTAGCCCTGCAGTAGACCTATATTGAAAAGCAGTCAGAATCTAGAGTCTTTGTAGGGGTTTTCCATTGCTAAAATCCTTATTTTCATTCATCTTCTTTTTTTTTTTTTTTGAGAGAGTCTTACTTTTTTGCCCAGGCTGTATGTAGTGCAATGGCGTGATTCTCGGCTCATTGAAACCTCCGCCTCCCAGGTTCAAGCGATCCTCCTGCTTCAGCCTCCTGAGTAGCTGGGGTTACAGGTGTGTGCCACCACACCTGGCTAAATTTTGTATTTTTAGTAGAGATGATATTTTACCTTTTAGTCAGGCTGGTCTCGAACTCCTGACCTTAAGTGATCTTCCTGCCTTGGCCTCCCAAAGTGCTGGGATTACAGGCGAGAGCCACCACAACTGGCCTCATTCATCTTTAATTAGCTTGATTTCATTATAAAATGAAAGTGGGTCTTATCAAACTTCTTTATGCTGCGATTTTCTTCTGATCTTGAATATTTAACAGTATCTAGTGTTCTTATGATTGAAAGAAAGCATAGCAAAAATTAAAAAAAATTAGGAGTCTTTTTTTTTTTTTATTGGTCTCAAGTAATTTTACAACCGTCATTTCACTGAATTCTGTCATTGATTGTTGTTGTGGAATGTTGGAGGCAAACCAAACTTTTTCTCTTATAGGCATTAACTTGTGTTCTCTTCCTGGATGATTGCCTGATTTTTCTCTCCATCTTGCTCTATCTTGGTGCTAATCTTGCTGTATGGAGTCTCCCTGAGACACAATGTGCATTTTTAATCTTTATATTCAGATTTTAATTTTTTTCGTTAAATTTTAAATTTTCTCTATCTTTGAATCTCTCTTCCATGCATTTGGCCTCCTTTAGGGGCAGTTGTTCAATCTTCCACATCTATTAGCTTCCTTCAGATTTTTTAAGGAATCTCTCTTTTGTTTCCAGCACTGACTGTTCCCTTGATAATTTGCTCCCTTCTGCCTGTCCCGTCAATTTCTTTCTGTGTCTCTTTTTCTTTCTTGCAGCCATTTCCTTCTTCTTTGTGTATTTATGTGTGAAAAGGTGAAGATACAAAGGATGCAATGCCTTGTTTTTGTATTGAACGTCTCAGTTACCAAATTTCTTTGCTAATTTAAAAAAATCTCATGGTGTTTTCGAGAATCTTCAAATTTTTCTACCTTCTATTGACATTTTGTCTCTTAAATATAATTTTATTTCCGCAAATTCTTGTTCATTTATTCTCAGGACGTTCATTTTTAATCACCTTGTGTAGATGCTCTGCGATGGGAAAAGCTCTCTGAGCATATTCGTTACAATGTTTTCTTATTTCAGGTATGTTTCCTTTGCACAGCTCCAAATTTCCTTGATGAGATAACTTGAGGTCTTTCCCACTTACTGTAAACATCTATACCTTTAAGACACTTTCCAAATATTGCCAGGTCTGTAAAGATCATCTCACTGCCTCACAGCCAGAGTTTATTAGTCTTTTCATCTTACCTTCACAGCACGTTGATGATAATTCTACTGTAGTATATGTCATATTCCACTGTAACCTTTTTATAAGTATCTCCCTTAAGAAGCACACCTGTACCTATCTGCACATCTTTTTTGTAGCAACTTGCAGTAGCGGAAACATCTAAGTGTTCCATAGCTATGCTTTAATTGCTATTATAAGAGTAAATCCCCTTGGTTTTAGTCATGACAGAACATTAAAATTGTTTAATTTTTGAGACTTTTCTAGAGAGTAATTTTAGTTTCAATCAAGAAAATTGAAACAAAGTAGGGTGATATCCTGCATACCCTCTGCCACTACCTGTACATAGCCACCTCCACCACTTTTTTGAAATATAAATTATATCAACTTCCAGTAAAATATTTACTACAGATAGTTCTCAACTTTATTATCATTTTTTCTGAAACACATCACTCACGCACTTGGTTTTATGTCTTAGAATGAATGTTGTGCTGTTCTCCCCAGCTTCCAGGATGCTTAGTTGCGTGAGTTCTCCACTGGGACTAATCATCTCCAGCACTTTCACTGCACACTACACCCCTGCGTCTTTTCTCTATCTTGATTCACCTTAACAGAGTTCACCCCCCAGTGAGCTACCACATTCCACTTGTCTTTCAAACACCTGGCACATAGTGGGTTTGGGGGACATTTACTGGAGGTGTTTTAAGTGGAAGGAAGCAAGTTTTGGGGGGCCTTTACGGTCTGCCTAAAACCCCATTTATACAGCAGAGTTAAATTCTCATACAACACTGTGGCAGTGAGACTGGAACACGAAAGTAGGGGCCTAAGTAAGGGGAATTCAGAGAGGAACTTTACAAAATGAGGGAATGAAGCCAAATATACTTAGCAAAGTTGTTCTGAGGTCTCTCTGTCTTGAAGATTTTTTTTTTTTTTAACCCAGAGGGGAGCACCTGGCTTTAGGACCTCTTGCCTGGTTTCCTTACCTTAACTAAAAATAATTTCACACTCCACCTACCAAGTTTTAAGACAGGAAATGGGGATTTCTTTAAAGCAGCTCATAAAATATGATACCTCAAAAGTCTCCATTGGAGTTTTTTTCCCAGTAGACATGTGCAAAAATAAATACGCCATTAACTTCCCTCTGGATGCACATTGAACAATTCCACTTCACCTAACCAAACACGTAGTTCTGTCATAGGACAACATATAGTAAAAATAATACAATTTTTCATGAATTTTACAGGGATGCAGTGAAGTGACTTTATTACTGAATGGCATTTAAAACAATAATTTTATTCATGAGAATCTATATTTTTAATAAACAAAGCTTTTATAAATATGAAATAGCTCATGTTCATAGAAATAAGCCAAAACATAAGTGAATTTTACCAAGGGAAAGTATAATTTCTCTGTGGTATTAAATAAGAGAAGCCCTTACTTCTTCCATTGTATAAAGCCCTTTAAAGTCAGGCTAACCCATTATAGAGAGCAAAATAGATATTCCATCCAAGTTCAGTAAAAATAGTCATTTTTGAAGCTGAAGTTCTTCATAATGACATAAATCTAAGTTAGAATAGCTGGCTCCACAATTAACACCAAATCATTAATTTAGAAATAAGACTGATATTTAATCCTGTAAATTCATAACATCTTTAAAGAAAATGTAAAGATTCCCAAAGAGGTAGGAGGCAGCGAATTCATGATGAATGCACTGTGGAAACTCTGGCCTTTGTTTATATGCCTGCTTGATACTGTTCTTCAAAGACTAGAAAGAAAATCTTGAAAGAATATTCAAACTTCTTAACAGTTCTGACCCCAATAATTTATCATCTAAAATGTCAGAAGAAGTAAGTCCCTGAATGCTCTCTGGAAAAATGCTTCTCTGAGTTGGCAGCACGATTTCAATCTCAGTCAAACTGGGTCTTCTAACTCTTGTTTTATAAGAAGTAGACAACTTAAAAAAAAGAAGCTTATAAGACATACAACATAAATGAATTATGTGGTATTTGTATGGTAGAAATAACAGACAAGTAATTACACAATTATCTTATACTTTTTTATTGTTCTAAATGAAATTTTTATTAATTAGTAAAACAAAATACCATAAGCATTCAGTTTTTAAATGTGGATTTCTAAGAGTTTCTCTACATAAATATAATCTACTTATTTTTAAATTCCAACTTTTCCTTTCCCTAAGACCAAATTATTAATGTTTTAAATAATTTTAAAAATTAATTTGATAAAATTTATTCTCGGAAAAAAGAAAATAAATTTGTGAAGACTGGATTTCCAGTCTTGGACACTTTTTCATCCAAAATATATATTTCCTTTCTAAATGAATGCTGAATTAAAAGCAAATTTTTACAAAAGTGTTTTTCATCAATTTATTTTCTCTGGGATAACTTTGCTATGCTTAAATATTTTTAAATAGATGTGTCTGAATGCCATCACCTTGTTGTAGAAAACAGAATGACCACCAGGTCGTGCTAAAACCTTAGCAATGGCTTGATTCTGATGGGGGCGGGTGGGTTTCTGAATGCTGCGGCTTATGTGTGTGTCAATAAACCATACAGTACAGTGATACCTGCTTTCATTCAGGTTTTCAGGTGCATGCTGATATTTTTTATTACTGAGGTTGCCTACACTTACTTAAGAAAAGTACTTATAGAATAAATTGATTGTATTCTTTCTGTGAAAAATAATTTTTTTTTTATACTACATTTCATAGAACCTTCCCAAAGTGGCCCAACCTGGTATCTTTACTAACTCTTTAGAGAAATCCACTCCTAGCTCACTGCTGACAGCAGACACTCCTGGGAAGTGAGCGCCTTTTTAGGGTCAGTTATTCCACTCGTAGATTTCTTACTGTAGTCTTCAGACGTATTCCTTTCTTTAGCTCACACAACACTATCCGGCAAAAAATATATAGGTAAAGAATATAGGTTGGGTTATATTTTTCTTTGATGCAAATCAGAACAACATTATAAAGACTTTATGTATCTGACAAATATAAATATATATTTCCTGAAGTCCGTTTATGTAATATATGCTAGGCTATGTGGAAGACTCAATAAACAGTCTTCTCTGCCAAAATACTTAGTTAGCAGTATCTTAGCTAGATGATAAAGTTCATGTAAATTTAGGTACTCCAACATCCTCTTTGGATACATTTTGAAACAAAAGAATTCACTAAATAAAATATAATTGTAAATTAGACACATATTTAATGAAAATAATATAAGAAATATAGATTTCAGGAAACCGTGTATGCGAAACTCTGTGTTTATAATTTGAAAGTTAGAAACTGTTATGATAACTCGCAGTAACACTGTTTCCTTACTAGAAATCATTTCTGCCTTCCTGTCTTGTTTTTGTACATTATTTTCCTTGGGCCCCAAGCTTATCTCTGCTGGACTGGTCATCTTTAGAGGTTTTGCCTCTCACAAGGTCTTCTCTAAAACACTCAAAAGCTGGAGTCTGCAGAACTCAAATATCAGAAAACAACAAAATATTAATATTATAAAATATTAAGTGGTGGCAGCTTCAACAACACAGAAAACATATACTTTACTGAAAAGCACTCAAATTCAATTATTTTAAAAACATGGTTCTGGCCTTACAAAACACTCAGCAGCCTGAACGTCGGCCATCTCAATTGTATTTCACCAGTCCTATTTGCAGTGTATAAAACTGTTGCTGTTGGTCAGCTGCGTTGCTTTTCTCGCTACCTGCCTCTGTTTGCTTGCATTTGTATACTGTAAGTTCCATGAAGGGAGGAGAACGAGCAGGAAGATCAGTAGGAGAAGGAGGAAGAGGAGGAGGAGGAAAATGAAGAGGGAGGAGAGAGGATCTCCTTTTCACTCCAGGGAAATAATGACTCTTTTGATAATTACATGTAGTACTTGAAACAACACCTTAATCTGTGCTGGGGTCAGTTTCTCTATACAACAGTTTTCCAGGATTTCTGTTTAACTTTGACATTTGCTTACATCCATTCCTCTTACTGTGTGGCTCCCTGCCTCCAGGAGTAATTACTTCAGGGGATCTCAAGCTGTCTCTCAAGGCAAAGCTTCCCAACCATGTGAAGGAGTCCCTTGCACACTTTGACGCTGATCCTCACATCCCTCACCTTGTTCTGAAGCCATAGGAACCTTGAGGTTACCTGCAGGGATAAAGAAGCCTCATGCAGAACCACAGCTTCTGCTGCACTCTTTACTCTAGTGAGTCTTTCTCTTTCTTTCCTTCTTTCTTTCTTTCCTTCTTTTCCTTCCTTCCTTTTTTCTTTCTTTCCATCTTTCTTTCTCTTTCTTTCTTTCCTTTCTTTCTTTCTTTCTTTCTTTCTTTCT
>NW_016107662.1:2280810-2374427 GCF_001604975.1 Cebus imitator
TTTCTTTCTTTCTTTCTTTCTTCTTTCTTTCTTCCCTCCCTCCCTTCTTTTCTTTTCTTTCTTTTTTCTTTCTTTCTCTTTTTTTTTCTTCACAGTCTCTCCCCCTGTCACCCAGGACAGAATGCAGTGGCACGGTCACTGCTTACTGCAGCCTCAGCCTCTGGGACTCAAGACATCCTCCCACCTCAGCTTCCTGAATAGCTGGGACTACAGGCACATGCCACCACAGCTGGCTATTTTTTTTTTCTTTATTTTAAGTAGAGATGGGATCTCCCTACATTGTCCAGCCTGGTCTTGAACTCTTGGGCTCAAGTGAGCCCCCTGCCTCAGCCTCCCAAAGTGCTGAGGTTGCAGGTGTGAGCCATCATGCCTGGTTCCTGCATGTCTTCTAACTACTTTCATTTACTCTGAGCTCACGAGGCGAACACGTTTGGGAAGAACTACCTTATGAAAGAATGTGGCCCCTTAACCATATGATGAGCTATCACTCCAGTCAAGTGTTTGTGGTCTGCAAAGCATCTTCACAGGATCGATTCTTCTGTCCTATGACGTGTATTGACTTCAGACTCACTGTCACCTATCTGTGGCGTCTTTGATTTATAGACCCCAAGAAGGCAGACTCTGTATTATAGAGCCCACAGCCTATCTGCTTTGTGTGCTAAGAAGGACTGTTTATACCACCGTCAAGCCAGGGTGAGGAAAAGGATTGTCGCCAGGAGGAATGTGTCCCAGAGAGGCAGGTCATCTTTTCTTTTTTTCCTAGCTTTCTCACTTTCTTCACAGCATCACGGCAAAAGGCAAAATGTCTTTGGTTTTTATGTAAACACTTTTTCTCTTTTTCAAACTGCTGCTGTCCCAGGAGAGGGAAATTGTTTTTATTAATTATAAATACTTAAAATTTTCCTTCATGTACTGTTTGTGACTGGCATTTTGAACCAACTGATTTCACAGCTTGGGGTTTGGACCTTTCATTGCTTTTGTGTGTGTAACGTTTCTGCCCATTAATTTAGGGTTTTCTTTGCTGTCCTGATGCTTTGCCTGTTCTCCTTGCTCAGCCAGTCCTCTACTGCTTCACTCTTGACTGCATGCATTAACATCTTAGAGTTTCAATATTCAACTTTCTACTTTTTCTGTGCTTAATCCTGCCTCTGACATTCAACTATTCCCTGGTCTTGTTGAATTGCCTCCTTTCCGCCTATTCTGCCCCTTCCTTACTAAATGATCTGGTACTGCTTTCCGGTTTCCCAGTCTCAACATCTGCCTTGAACTCTACTCCAGTTCCTACAAAAATTATTCCTGGAGCATTTAAACGAGTATGGAGAACTGTACTCTCACCCACGTGGTTTTTTTTTTTTTTTTCCAAGAAGATAAGTTTCACTCAAAGGTAAAGCATCAGATCTTGATTTCTTCTGCTTTCTGCCAAATGCTAGAAACCAGGACATGCCTGACTCCTGCTCACCCTCTTCTCTCTCACAGGGAGCTCTCAGGGCAGAAGAGCCTCTGCCTCTAGCATTTGTTGCTTTGTGAGAGTCATTTATATTAACGTGCCTTGCGATGAGAAGTCAGTCAGGTGTCATGAATTCATTAAGTCATGTAAATGTAAGGAGGTCTACCTTATTAGACTTACTTTTTAGATAGAGACATAACTCTTCAGTTTCCTTCAGAAAATATTGTATTGAAATAATAGACTTTTTTAAAAATGAAGGCAAACATTTTAAGTGTTTGATTACGGTTTTTAAGTTGTATTGATTTTTTTTCCTGTTCAAATATTCTTTTCTATCCATGTTATTGCTGTATATAGCAACTGATTGTTAGAGAAATTGCTTGACATTACCTCTCACCTTTGGTTAAAAATATAAAGAAATAGCTACTTCACTCTTTACATAGATTTTTCTTTTATCCTAAGGAGTACATTGACTATCTTTTTACCCCCCCAAGAAAACCCATAAAAAGAATCAGAATGGAAAAAAAAGAAGCCTATTATTTTTGTCTGCTTTTAGAACTCAGATTAATTAGTTAGATGAAATCAAGTTCTATTATTAATCTAACAAACTAAATATACTGAGTACAGAGTAATTGCAGACATCTTTCCTCCACCAAGTTTATTTAAGGTTCTTTGGCAGGAACTGGTGCTGGAATAGGCAGCTTCTTGGATGCTTTCTACTTGCAATTTGATACCTAATGGTTTTCCTCTTGGCTGAGAAACTTCACAAACAGAAATGAGCGATTGATCATGTGACTTGAGCACTCCAGGAGCTTGGGTCTGTGGAAACAAGGGGCAAGCAGCTGTCATGAGATGAAGACTGCTCATGGCTCTCGTGTTCAAGATGCATCAGGCGACAAATACATCCTCAGGAGGATAAAACCACGTCCGTAGAGTTCAGGCGTGACCTCTGAGAGCTGGTTAAACATTCTTCTCCATTCTGGGTGAGATGGCTGCTTCCACACTGCTGGAAACCCTTTCGGCCAAGACAGAAAGCATCAAAACCACGTGGCGTTAAAAGCCTGAACCTTGTTCTACCGACACAATTTGGGGAAATTTGCTTTGCTGTTCCTAGCTTCATGGTTTTCATCTCTAAAATTGGGATAATATTTAAAAGTTACCATTTATTCAAGGCAATGACCCAAGTAATGCGTTAAGGACTTTGTATTTTCTCATTTAATCCTAAGTGAAAAAGCAATGAAACAGCAGAGTTTAATCGTGTGAGTCTATGTTCTGACCTCTCTATGCCCCACTTTTTCCTTCAGTAACCTGGAAATTATGACAGTTTTTACCTCCCAGCATTGCAAAGGTTACTTGAGATAATAAGCAAAACTATTTACTGGAGTGATTGATCCATGCTAAGAATTTGGTCGATGACAGCTATAAGTAACAGTTCTCAAAAGGTAGCTGTTATTCCCACTCTGAGGATGTGGAAATTGGTACCAGTAACAGTTGCTAAGCAGTGGACCGGGGATTCAAGCATAGGTCTATTGGCTATTAAAACTTAGCTCAAACCACCAGGCTAATAAAAATTCCTGTTGCCCAAATCCTCTCATTCCCTTGGCCTTTCTTCCTGCCCAGGCTGCCTTAGCTGGGCCAATTGATCTCAATGGAGCACGCTGACACTAATCACTACTCATCTAGTTCCCAGACAAACCCTGACTTGAGAGAGGAAGTTTCAAACCAGATCAGCTTCTCCATCCTTTGAGGCTGGATATTGAGTCACTCTTCCTGTTACTGTTAACTCAGGACAAAGAGTTCCAGCACTAACCACAGAGTCTTGTCCTGTTCAGTAAGGAATGCACCACAGCCATCTCATGAAAAAGAGGAAGGCCTTCTGATGCCGGCCGCTGCCTCTGAGTCCCACTCCTCAGCAGCCTCTGTATCTCTTCCCCTCTAGTCATCCACACTCTAGAGTTCTCAAAACCAGGCTCCGTTTGCTGTTGGTACCGACAACACTGTCATCAACACTTTACACATATCCGTTCTAATATTTGTATAAAAAATAAATTCTAATATTTATTATTTCCCTTATGGTGACTATTAGTATCTCAAATTTAGATTGGAGAAATTAGAATGATTAAATAATGTTTACAAGGTCACACAACCATATATCTTTATAATGATAATAATCTGCATTTATTATTCACGAATGTGTCAAAATCATGTAGAAAAAGGTTTCTCAATCCCAGCATTATTCCAGCCAGTGACGAGATTGTGCCATTCCCGTTAGTTGACAGAACGTTGAATTTCCAAACAATAACTCCACCTACACCGCTTCACCTCTAATCTCATCCCATTGGACAGAATTTAGCTAGATGGCTACACCCAACTAGGCTGGGATATGTGGCCTTTATTGTGTGTCCATATAAAAAGCAGAGATACTGTGACTACAGATGAAGAAAATAGAAATTGACAACAACTTAGCAATATCTGCCACTGCACTTCACAGAGTTTCATCGTGAGTTCCAAGTGCACTGTGAATGTGGCAGTGCTTTTGTGAGTTCAGAAGGACTGAACTAATCCGAGTCGCAGACTTCTAAAGAAAGCCTTGCATCACAAATCTTGAAATGGTACCACCTCATGACAATAATAGGTAGCAACAATCACATCAAGTTTCCTCAGGCGCAGCAAGCTTCATTTCAGCTAGGAATTGCCACGGAGACCAGGGTGTGTGCTGCTGAGGGTAAAGTGCAGAAGGATCGCAGGAGTTCTGGACTTGGAAGATTTTACCATTAGCTGTGCTGCAAGTCATTTGATTTTCATGTCTGTCATCTTTTCTAGACAGGGATTCACACACACGCGTGCGCGCACACACACACGCACACACACACACACACACACACACAGCCCTCTCATTTACTGTAGTTCTCACATGGCCATCTGAAAAGGAGTCTACTTTTGTGCACTTTATATTCAAGGACTTTTGACTTGAGAATTGAGTTTGTCAGGTATTATACTAGTCGGCTTTCATTAAGCCAAATTCGGCATCCAATTTTCACTTTTCTTATCTGCTAAACTAATAAAAAGGATGAGATCATCACTCCCTCAAAGTAATAGTATTCTATAAATTTTGCTTTCCACAGCCACTACATAAAAATCAGGGCTAAAGGTTGGTGGGAGAAGAGCCACAGGCTCCCTTTGGTGGTCTGAATAATCTACTGTGGATCACACAGCAGTCACCGGCCGGCTGGCACTCTTGGTTCAGCTGAGGTCCAGGCATAACAGGCCCGCCCTGCTGCCTCAGACCGAGGTGTATTGAGGAGGAGACACATGTGGCTGTTTACATAGGGCCTGGAAGCTGGGGCCTGGCTCATGCTGAGCTCAGCTTCTCACTTCTCTGAGAACTGGAATTCCCCAAATTTTCCCCCAAATTAAAAGAACCAACAAACTGTATTACAAAAACAAACAGAATTTGTTTTTCCTTTAACAAATAAAAACTAATTTATGCTAAAGCTTTGTTGCCTTGAGTCAAGCCAACCGCATGACCCACTGCCAATGCTTTTCTGTACTGACTTCTCAAGTTTGTCAAGCTTGGTCCTTGCTGGAGAAAGTATAGGGTTTGCAAGCCACTAATTGGCCTAAAATACTCCTCTATTTTATATAAACACACAGCATAGTATCAAAAATAGAGTTGCATTCATTAGCCTAAAAATCCAGCTTCCCATGTGAAATCTTTTTTTATGCCCCTCAAGATTTAGGTCTGCCTCTAGAGTTAAAGGAAAACTTGTTTTTTAAACTTGTACCCTGTAATTTCACATAAAAAAAGAAAAAAGATGGCTTTGATTTCTATTTTTGCCTATTAACATATTTTATAACTGGTAAGGAAGAAAATGAACGTTTTCCCTCAACTATTCAGTGCTAATATTATTAGGAAAGCAAATCTGAAATTAAGCAAAACCGTAGCAATAACGACAACAGCGTAAGCATACAGGTATATCTTGTTTTATTGCATGTTGCTTCACTGTGCTTTGCAGATATTGATTTCTTTTAATAAATGGAAGATTTAGGTTTGTGGCAATCCTGCCTTCAGCAAATACACTGGCGCCAGCTTTCTAGCAGTGTGTGCTCACTTCAAGTCTCTGTGTCAGCATTTTTCAGCAATAAAGTATTTTTAATTAAGGTATGTACTTTTTTAATACATAATGCTATTGCACGCTTCATAGACTACAGTTTAGTTTGAACATAACTTTTATGTGCACTATGAAACCAAAATAGTTGTGTGCAACTCGCTTTATTGAGATGAACTGGACCCAAACCTGCAGTGTCTCTGAGGTATGCCTGTAAAAACAGCAGACGTGTTTCTATGGATGCTGTCACAGATTGGTGATTACATCTTGATCACATTTTGCAAATCTATTTGTTTGCAATCCTTTGTGATTTTCAGTCTTGAGTATACTTGGCCGCCTCATCATTCTAAGCAGCTGACTCCTCATTCTGCTTCACTGGGAGCAAGAAGATTCAGAGTGTTTCCTTAGTAGGTCCTTTCCTAACTCAAAATCCCTCTATCCCAGTTCCTTCAGGCCTTCTTTTCCCTCAGAGGATTAGGCATTGCTTCTCCCTTCTTTTCTACATGAGACCCCTCCACCTGTATTCTTGATTCCATAGACTTAAACTACTCCACAAGTTTATTCGCCTCTACTTCCTCAAACTGATTTCTTCTCTTTATCTTTCTGAACTACAAACAAGTTTTTCCCTATTCTAAAAACAATGCTCTATTTTTCCATTTCCCACAGCTTCTTAGCCCACCAGATCTTCCTCCTGATCAATTTCAAATTCTCGAAATTATAGTGTAAATCAGCTGTCAACATTTTCTTATTCCTTAGTTACTCTTCAAATCTTTGAAATCTCATCTTTAGCCCCATATCCTCTCCTGAAATTAGTCTTTACAAATTTAATAATAACCTCTGGATTACCAAATTTAGTAATCCATTTTAATATTCATGCTTCTTGGCTTCTGTAGCATATGACACTATAAACACGAATTTCCTCATCCCCACCCTCCACTATCCTGGGCCTACAGACACCAGCAGCCCACTGCCTTTCCCTCAATGCCATGAACCAGCATTAAACATTCTAAGGGGTTTGGACCTAGAAGATGGACACTGATTTCCCCAAGGACAAGGAGCCCTGCTGGCCTATCTAATTGTAGGCTTGTGACTCTGATTTTGACCCTTTTCAATAATGAGGTGAATATTTTCTTAGCTTCCACTATTCTACTGTATCCAAATTTGCCTTTTTCCACTTCTACACACTCTCCTCCTCTGCCTGTATGGCATCAGCAGCTCCTCAGAGAGACCAAACTCACATTTCAATTCACTGCTAGATATTCTCATCTAGTCCTAATAATTGGAATTTGCAACCTCCTAGTATTCCAGGATCAAGGTCTCAGCGTTGTCTTTGATCTCATCCCCTCCCTCACTGCCCATGATCACCAGGACTGGTTGATTGCCTTTTTGCAAAGACTCTGGCAGGCGTCTGTTAGTTTGATTCCTGCTGCCAAGGCTCTAGTACATGCCATTGCTACCTTTTGACAAAACGATGTGAATGCTCTTATGGTTTCCTGGACTCCAGTTGTTCCCAAATTTGTTTGATCTAACACATTTAAATACTTTTCCTATAACATATCTTTTCGTGGTTCTTCCATGACTCACAAGGAAAGGGCTCTAAGATCACTCTCTTTTTCTGACTTAGGATCCCCTACCACATGCACCCCATGGCTAGTTGAATTGCTGTGCTCACTGCATGCTATCACCTATATTTTCATGTTCCTAAAACTTACTTCAATGTGTTTCCTCTACTTGCAAGGCCTTGGGACTGGAGGAATGAACTCTAAAATCTAGCTGTTATTTTAGGTCTTATCTCAAATGCTATCTATTGCAAGAATCATTTCTAGATCCTTGTTCACTTCTTCCTTTGGATTTATTCTTCTTGCCTTAATTTCTCCCTTAATTTAAATCCCACTCATATTTTTGTCTCCTATACCTAATTAGCTATGGTTTATTTTGAGAGTCAAATGATTATTAGTCACTTCAAGAATAAATTAAGGGAATGGGAAGATCAGAATACAAAGGAAGAGAGGGAGAGAGAGAGAAGAGAGAGAAAGAACTATAGGAAGAGAAGTAGAAGGAAAAGGAGATGTAAAGAAGACAGGAGGAAATATGAGAAAAGAGGCAGGTAAGGAGTGGAGAATAAATCAGGGAAGGTGGAGAGGAGGAGGATCACAAACATGGAGAAGACTGGAAAACTCAGACAAAGAACTTCTGTCACAAGATATAAAAATATGTTTTAAAGCTACTCAATTTAATAGAGTGTGGCAGTAATCCAGGAATAGACTAATAAAACAGACTTGTAAATATGTAGGAACATAATTTACATAGGCTTAGCAATGCAGATCAATGGGGAAAGCTACAGAGGCAATAGATTAGTCATATGTAAAGGAATTAAATTGTTTCCCTATTTCATATTATACACAAATGTTAATTCTGTAATTTATAAATTTAAATGCAAAAGGGAAATGATAAACTTTTAGATAAACAAATAAGAGAATAACTTTCTTGTTTTGGGGTAGAGGACTTTGTAAACAAGATACAAATAGCACCATCCCTAAAGGAAAAAAAAATTATACAGTTCATTATCTTAAAAGAGCTTTTGTTCATTGAAAGATATGTTAAGAATGAAAAAACAGGCCAGAAACATGAAGTATATACTTGTAACACACATGACCAGTGCAGAATCAATATTCAAATACATACACATGCACGCATAATTGTAAGTCCTGTGAAAAACTGAAAAAGAAAATAATAAAAGTTGAACAGGTTTTATACTGTAGTGCTTGAAAAATAAATGCCTACTAAATTGCTTTGACAAACATTTAGTTTTACATATATAAATTTTAAGCTATAATGCTTTATAACACACTGATTTTACATATACTTGAGAAACTCTTTCATAATTATAAAATGAATTAAAATGAATGAACAACAGCTACAAGTATGAAAGAAAAGAAAAAGAAACTATAGAAAAGTGATTAAAAATCATTTCATTTTTATAAACGCCCAACACAGGTCAAAGTCAACAATACACAATTTACAAATCATATATATGCATGGATGCATGCATGTATACACGTCAATATTCTAAAAATATAAACAAAAAGCTAATAATACAGCTTTCAGGACATGCCTACCTGTGGATAGGGAGAGCACCATGCAGTCGATAAAATCACACAGGAGCATCAAAGGTCAATTAATATTCTGTTTCTTTCAGAACACAGCTGGGAACTGGGTGTTCATTCATTGAATTCTTTGAATTGTACCTATGAATTTTGCGGCCTCATTTGTTCATATCATATATGTAGTTTACGTTTGTGTGTGGATAAATACATCTCTACAGTCATGTGACATTTAATGATGGGACGATATTCTGCGAAATGCATTGTTAGGCTATTTTGTCATTGTGCGAGCATCATAGAGTGCACTTCCACAAACCTAGATGGTAGAGGCCATGATACACCTAAACTATATGGTACAGCGTGTTACTCTAAGGCCTCGAACCTGTACAGCATGTTACTGCACTGAATATTGTAGGCAATTGTAATGCAATAGCAAATATTTGTGTATCTCAATATATCTAAACATAAAAAGGTATAGTAAAAATATGGTATTATAATCTTAAAGGAGCAGCAATATATATGTGGTCCACCATTGACTGAAATGTTGTTATACAGCGCATGACCGTAGATGTAAGAGAAAATTGAAGAATTTTAAAGCAGTAACTAGATTATTTAAACAGGCAATTTGGAGTTTTTTAAAAAGTATTAACATCACTGATTATGAGAGAGTATATATCAAGTATATATGAAGACAAGTAGGGTGAGCGAAGACATTGGGGGAAGACAATCAGGAAAGAAAATGGGAAAGAACGGATTTCCCCAACAGCCTCGCATCTCTCAAAGGATAGAACTGCTGACTCGTTTTTTGGAATGGTGATACTGGGCCACGCTGATTCCTGTGGAAGAGGCCTGAGCCTAAAAAGGAAGTGAGGGAGCAGCAGAAAGAGGGAAAGGATGGGAGGGAGATTAGGAATCGCAGCAGAGCATGTACAGAAAGCGCACGTCCAGAGGAGGGGGGAAGAGTGCACGTGCACCATCTGCGCAACTAAGAGACAGACTGGAAAATGTGGATGTATAAGCTATATGTAGCTGCTAATATTTAATAGCTGAAAACAGAAAATTTAAATCAACTTTCACATACATAGACAGAATCTTTCATTAGAGAATATCCTACTGACAACAAAGAAAACTTCCTAATGTTCTAACTTTTCTCTTACAATATTCTTCCACGACTTGATGGTCTATTCAAAAATACTCAAAAAAGAAACAAAATACAATCTCTACAAAAATATTACCTCCCAAAAGAGATAGGAATGGCAAAAACAAAAACAAACAAACAAAAAACAACAAAACTGGTTGTTGAACACAGGTATAAAATTATTATCACCAGGAAACAGATGGGGATACCATGACCCAAGCCACCCTTCAGTAACTCAAATGGATTTATGAAAATGGCAGTTTGAACTGTAGTTAAAGTAGAGGTATATATGTTCAAAGAAGAAAATAAAATCTAAAATATTGAACTGACAGATACCAGAAAGTAAATGAAAAGGAAAAATAAAGCCATCAAGGTGCAAAATGAAAGAGAAGTTGAAAATTTGATTAGGAATATGGAGAAAAATTATACAAGAGAAAAAAGTTTTAAAAATCTATATTTTCAAATATTTTAAATAATGGGAAAAATGATATTTATAGAAAATGGACAATGGGATCCCATATGTGCAGGAGTGTGGTAAATAAAGAGGAAAATGGAGGAAATTGAATATTCAAGCATATTTTTCTGAAATAATGGAAGATAAATTTCTGGACTTCAAGAGTGTGCTGTGTATAGTAAATAGTTTGCAAAGATGGGCACCAACCGCTACTCCCTAGCACTCCCCAATGTCATAAGTGGAGTGTATTTCCCGTTACCGAAATTTGGGACTGGCTTCTACTAATAAGATGTGGTAGGAGTGATGTTCTGGAACGTCCATGTCAAGGCCTGAGGAGTCCTAACAGTTTTTCCTCTAGTAACACCATCTCAACAAAGACTTCCTTTCCTGATCTCAGATTTTCCTACCACTCAGCACCTACCTGAATTACATATATTTCAAATTCAATAATTATTACATTGCAGTAATACACTGCCTAGACCTTAAAAAGTCACTTTAAGATTTTTGTCAAATTAGTATATGTATTGATTGACCAATGAAATAAATTCGTAGAGGTAGTAAGGATCACCACTAGAGAGAATAACCTCGTTAAAGATAGACTACAAAGAAAAAAAGTGATAGCAATGAATAATCTGTATTTAGAGGACAAAAAATAACCTTATAAGTAATTGGCGCATGTACTTTGGAGGTCCTTCCTGTTACTATTAACTAGATCTTGGATAAGGATGCATATATTTAAAAATATTGCTGCACTCAGAAGGAAATAACAGAACAATTAAAAATGAACTAAATAAGAACGGGAAAAATGGAATGAAGAAACTTAGCATTATTCTGGTTCCAATAACAATACTCAATTCTAGCCCTAGATCGAAGAGTCTGTGACAAGGTACTGCTACCGAGTTGGAGTAAACGTGGGACTCCAAAATTAAGCCAAGGGTCTCAAATAGGGAAAATAAAACACAAATTGTTACAGAAGAAAGGAAGAAATGGTATCACTGCCCCTCAAGATTCTCACAGGTCGTGTTTACTTTAATATGAGTTTGCATTTTTTAGAAAAGTCACCAAGCAGTAATAATTTAACAACTTGCTGAAATGTGTTTTATTCTCACTCTTACAGCCTATGTATCTCGATGTTTCCTTCAGTCTTTAAATAATGAACTGATTTCCTCTAAGGAAAATAATACATATATATATTATAAAAAATATATAATGCATATATATAATACATATAATATATTATTATATATTATATTTTATATATTATATATAATCTATATTATAATGATATATATAATATACAAATTATATTATAATGACATTTATAACATACTAAATTATAATAATATGTGTGATATAATATATATAATATAGTATATGTTAATATATACTATATTATATAAAAAAACCACCTTAAACTTCATATGGATTCAAAAGAGAGCCCGAAAAGCCAAGACAATCCTAAGCAAAAAGAACAAGGTTGGAGGCATGAAGTATAACATATTATATTATACTTAATATAATATACTTAGTATTTATCAAATATATAATATTTATTGTTTATCAAATATAGATCATATATAAACATATATTTATCTAGGTTATGTGTCTCTCTATGCAAGGAATAATCAAGCCTAATATGTATTTCTTGGCTCATATTATTACCTGTTTACTGGCCGTTTCCCAGCCTGGATCATCACACCCCTCATTTTGACATTACTAAACCATTCATTCAATAGTTATTAGGTACCTATTATCTGACAGCTCCAACGCACCAAGCAGTGGATACAAAGATCAACTATATAAATATGATCTCTGTTGCACTAGCCAGGGTACATGCTAAGCTTCTGTTAACAAAGAAACCCCAAAGTATAATGAAATAAATAAGAAAATGTGCATTTCTATCCTGTATGTCTGTGGACTGGTATGGCCATCCTCCACATTTATACACCCAAGAAGCATGCTCCAATTTTTGCTGTACTACAGCCAACATAAAGGAAGAAGGAATCAGGGGACTTTATGGACAATCATAAACAAGGGAAAGACCTGAAAGGATCATACATACACCTACTCCCATCTCTTTCATCACGTGGCCACCCCAGCTACAAGAGGCCACCTAGCTGCAAGAGAGCTGAAAAATGTGATCTTTCTCTGGGTGACTCTGTGCTCAGCTAAATGTCCATTATGTGGAAGTGGAGAAGGGTGGATATTGGGGGAGCAGCAGTGGTCTGCCACACCTATTTTCACCCCTCCTATAAACCCCCATGATAACTAACATATAAGTGATAGATAGTGAGCTCTGCCTTTGAAACAGACTTTGGGAGTCATGGATGTACCTGGATGAAATTCATTTAAGCTGAGGCTCCTAAGATGTTTAAGAGTTAGTTAGAGAAGAGGGTGCAGTGAAGGAGTGCTCCAGGTAGAAGGAAGAGTGTGCAAAACCCAGATGAGGGCAAGCGTAGTGATTCATACAAAGTTTCTCTGAGTTCCAAACAGGTCTCCAGTGCCTCATAATCCCTAACAGTACAGACACTCAAAGGGTATGTAATGAATAATCCTTTGAGTTCAAATACCAGTTCTTCTCTAGTATTAGGTGATTTTTTTACTCTTTGAAAGCTTCTTGTGATAAAGTGCTAATAAAGTTACTATGTATTTATTTTTTTCAGCCAGTCAGCCATTTATGCATTTATTTATTCAGCCAGTCCGTCAATCATTCAATCAGCTAGCATTTATTAAGTATCTACTATTGTAAATCTCTGAAAATAGAACAATGAACCAAAAAGAGAGCCCTCATTCAAATCCCAATCTGTTAGTGAGAAGGAGAATAAAAATTAGTCAAATAATCACAAAGTATAAAATTGATACTGAAACAAAAAATGGCAAGTGGTATTATGAGGATCTTACCTGGGATTTGGTCAAGCCAAAAATGGCTTCCCTGAAGACATCATAAAAGGCACTCTGCAGGATATGGAGCAATTTGCTACTGAAAAAGGAAGGCAAACAATACCTCAGAAGACTGTGAAGTGGAGTCTTGGTGTCATAAAAGAGATGAAGAGAAGACTAGTTTGGTTAGATTGGGGCTGGAGAAGTAAGCAGAAAACAAATAAACTGTTGGGTTATAACCATTCATGGATTTGTTTGAATTTTAGTTCTCACCAAATGTCCATGTTTTCTTTTCCCACATACATATAGATCTGGTCATGTGAGCAATTCTCACCAAAGGACGGGGAGCAGAGAACTTCTGGCTAAGTTAGTCAACAACAGGTGTGCCTTCTCCACCTTCTCTCTTTCATCCTGACACCTGGAAACAATGCACTCTGACATCAACATGTCGTATGAGGGAACTAGCTTGGCTCTCCAAGCCATTGCTCACAGGAACGCACTGATTTATGCTCCCACTCAGTCAATTCTGCTCTCTTTGGCTTAGAAGATTCTTCTGTCCCTTGTCAACTCATTGTCCTCTTGTACCCATACATTTATCTCCCTTAGGGGAGCTTGCGTCATTAATAATTTTATTGCTTTGTGGTATCATCACCCTGGTCCTTGCTCCTGTCCTCTACCGAGGATAAAAATTATGACAATGGCACACAGTATTATAGACATTCACATAAATGTCCTCACAAGAGAATATAATGGTGAGGTGTGGAAACATTCTTAACCCAGAATACATGACTTAAATCCTACCTTTTGTAACTGGCCTTGCTTTGTCACCGTCAGCCAGTAACTTAACCTTTGTAGGTCTCAACATTCTCACTTGAAAAATATCGACAATAAAAATACTTAGTTGTATAGTTGAGGTGAAGTCTTTAGTATACAGTACTTGGCACATCATAAGCTCTCAATAAATTTTATTAACAGCTATTAATATAATTTTCCTTATTAGACATTAGTTAAGAAATAATATAATAATAATACAACCAAAACAAACCAAAAGCCTTCATAACTAGAGGTAGTTTTTCTTTGTCTTTGATGTACAAGACCTCAACATTTTCTGGATAAGTATTAATCCAAATGGAAATACCTGTTCCTTATTTTAAGACTTCTCATGGT
Organism: Cebus imitator; assembly: GCF_001604975.1. Taxonomy (NCBI): domain Eukaryota; kingdom Metazoa; phylum Chordata; class Mammalia; order Primates; family Cebidae; genus Cebus; species Cebus imitator. The sequence goes on from NW_016107662.1 coordinate 2,295,107, forward strand.
TATTTGCAGGAAAATTGCCCATTTTGATGTTTCTGGCATTCATTTAAATTCAGATTATTTACTCTTTGTATATAACTGAGTTACCTCCTTCCAGTAAATCTCCTACAGGCCGGCACTGGTGAATTATTGACACCGAGATAGCCTTTCTATTTGTGTGACTTTGCCTCTCTGCTTTGCATCTTTTGCTCCCTCACATCCCTTTGGCCTACAGTTTAATTGAAATTGACTTTGTCCTATCCTGGCTTTTTTAGGAAGAACAGATGCCACTTGAGTTTGAAAGATGAAGATGCGATGACACTAACTTTGCAAAGCTAAGTAGCTACCTTTTCTACCGCTGCAGCTTACCATGGTTGTTCTGCGTTTGCAATTTGGCCTAAAGCTCAGTAGGAACACAGAAGGGGAAGTGATTTTTCTGAGATGGTCTGGGGGAAGGAGTAGGGCAAACTTCAGGAAAAGAAGTGACATTTGAAATATGATTAGAATTTTCTCAAGAAGAGAGGGAGGTATATTTCAGACCAAAGGTCACCAGGATGCCCCTACCTCTCTCTGTAGCTCTAGCTTCCCTCTGGTTGCCAGGGTAATGTTTTGAAGGCAAACACCAGTCTGGCTCACACAATCTTAGGAAACTTGATTGACCTCAGGATAAAAACTGGCAACACGAAAGTAAGCAGTGTAATATCTCAAGCTCATCACAAAGGAAACCACTTTCACAAAAGTTTACAGGGGTTAAGGGTCCCTCCACATTGCAGCAGCTGTCACAGTTCCCTCCCCATTCAGCAGCCCTCTGTGATAACCATAGCAACCCACAGCCCACTGTCAGCAGTGTGACCTGTCTGAGCAGAGGGAGAGGAAACCTCCAGTCGCCCACGGCTCCCTCTTCTGGGAGATTTCATCTAGTGCTGTCACGGGAATTAGTAAGAACAAAATAGAGATCATTTGGAGTCTATTAGATACTATGAGGTCTCAGACAGTTCTTATCTCCTCTAAACCTAATAACACATATCTGAGTTATATAATATTATCATCCCATGTGTGAGAAAGGGCTTACAATGGTGAATGTTCAAATATCAATGGAATGAACTACTTTGGCCACTTACCTTGCTAGGAAAAGCCATGAAGAAAACATTCGAAACCATTTTCTAAGTCTAGCCTGTGTGTCTTTCTGCTTGTTTCCCTCCCTTGCTCAGTTGTTTTCAAATGTGCTTTGCAAAGCTTTCTGAGTTTGTGGAAGCCCCCTCCAGGCTGCTGGGGGTGGGTGATGAGGACAGGAGAATACCAATGAGAAACTAGTGAGCCAGGAATTAGTGAACCAGTGAATAAATCTGCAAAAACAGATGAAAATTAAAGGAGGAAAATGCTCTGCATACCACATAAAGGAATTATTTTAGGTTCCTTAGCTTTCTGCTCAGTACTAAGATGATTGTTTTCGAAAGAAAAAAACATAATGCTGTCTGGATCATTTTCAGCTATCAAATTGGTCAATACTGGAAATTTCAACTCCCTCCTATATGAATAAAGTTAATTTGATTTTATTTTGTGCCTTTGGATAAAAGCCTTTTACAGCTAAATTTCTATTCACCTTTCAATTCATCTACCATCTTACCTAATAGGTATGTGACTTTTTAAAAAAGGAATGAGATAACATAAGACAAACTGAATGCTTTATAGAAAAGTCAAAATATAAATAATACTATGAAAAAGGATATTTATGTAAATAATGTATCTATTCAATAAAGTGGCATGTATTTATTTATTTTACAATAATCACTTTTTAGGATAAGAATAGAGTTTCTTAAAGACTAGTTGTGCTTCCTTAGATCTCAGCAAACTCTAAGAAATCTTTAGCTATCCAAGCTGTCCTCCTAAAGAAAACAAAATCGATTCTGTTATTCTGAGTATTACTGGCCTTACTTATGTTTTCCTAATTTTCTATATTTGTGTCTGAAAGTGTTGTGAACTTATTTTTTATGCTTATAAAATGAGTCTCATCAGTTGACCAGCATATCAACATGTCTTATTATGATATTTATGCTGCTTTTTGGCAAAAGTCATGTTCAATAGAACAGCCTGCCTTCTTCCATGGTTTCAAAAAGCATTCCATGCACTTCTGTTTCTCAAATTGCTGTACTCAAGAGTGGCCAAGACTGGCTGATTGTTTATTAAACTCTTTCTCCTTCTTGGGCTCACAGCTACGATGTATTTTCTCACCTGTCTTGCAGCCAGGCGTGACCAAATGATTGAATCATCCCATTCAAACTGGCATGCCAGTGTAGAAATAGGAAGAACCAAGTGGTATTCCTATTCTCACATAGTCACACAACACAACACTTCTGACACTGGATGTGTGGGCTTCTCCTATTCAAGAAGCAGTTCTTCAGTGGACATCAACTAAGTGTCCTATAATTTCATTCAGTTCTGACACTATGGATCCAGGTGTTAGATCTCACAGGTTGGGGATTCAGTCCCATAAGACTGCCCCTCACTTCAGAGGCCAATCAAAAGTAGTAGAATGTCACCTATACTTCTGACTAACTGGCTATAAATCAGGGTTCCTTTGACCTTCCTTCTTGTGTTTGATTACTTTGATAGGATGGCTCATAGAACTCAGGGAGACACTTACACATTTACCCACTTAGTATAAAGGATATTACAAAGAATACAGATGAACAGCCAGATGCAAGAGATGCATCTGGAGGCAAGATATGGGAGAAGGGGAGCGAAGTTTCTATGGCCTTTCCAGACATGCCACCCTCTAGGAGCCTCCATATGTTCAGCTATCCAGAAGTTATCTGAACCCTATTCTTTTGGGATTTTATGGAAGCTTCATTACATAGACATAATTGACTACATTATTGGCCATTGAAAATCAGCTCAAGCATTGACGCCTCTTCCCTCCGTGGAGGTTGGGAGGTGGATCTAAAAGTCTTAACCCTATAATCATGGCCGGGCTCTTTTGGTGTCCAACCCTTATCTTGAAGCTATCAAGGAGCCCCAGTCACCAGTCATTTTACTGGCTTAAAAAAAGATGCTCTTATCCCTTTGAAGACTTCAAGTGTTTTTGGAGCTGTGCACCAGGAAACATGCATCAAGACCGAATATCTATGTCACAGTATCACAGCAAGTAACATCTTTCAGACTTGCCATACATGGTATTCCATGTTCGTTTTCACCTGCAGCCTGATGCTGATGGGACTACCAATCAGAGATTTGGTGAATCGGCGAGGCTACCAGTCAGAGAAACTTTCTGAAACCTGTTGATCAAGAATAACTGTTGGGACTTCACACGAATAAAAACCAAATACCTGCAGATATAGACATTAAAATGCAGGAGTTTACTCTTAAAGCAGCATGTATTCCCTTAATCAAGAACTCATCCTAACTCCTGTCTTGAGATCCAGAATCACATTTCTTGATTTCTACCTGAATACCCTTGAATTATGTCAAGTATGACATATCCAAAACTGAAACAATTATCTTAATCTTCAAATATACTTTTTTTTTTTAGTCACTACCCACTCTATTTACCAAGCTAGGAATTTTGGCTCACCCTTTATATCAGTGCTTCTACAGCGTTGTCAGACATACAAATCATCGGGCAGATTTGTTCTAACACAGATTTTTACTTCCTCCCACTTTGATCCTGACCCAGTGATTCTGATTCAAGAAGTCTAGGGCAGCCCTGAGACTGCCAGGGATGCTGATACTGCTGGCCTGTGGTTCACACTCTGGATATCCCTGCTGTATACACTCACCTTTAAACCATCTTACCTTCTAATTTGTTATTGAGTGCTAAGCAGTCCATCTTGATAAATCTGTTCTCTTTCTTTTTTTCATTTTCTAATTGACCTATTTTGGTTTCTATTATCTCTCACATTAATTGTTGCATTTCCTTCACAAGAGGTCTGCCCCGCTCAAACACGTTCTTCAAAAGCTGTCGGAATGTCTTTGTAAACCCTCTAACCACCCAACCAATGAGCTGACCACCTAATCAATTAACCAATCAATCAACCAACCAACCAACCAATCAGCGGCAATATTGTTTATAAATATTTATAAGTGAGTGGTTTTCTCACTTCAAAAATATAATTTAGTGTATAATTTAAACTTCTATAATTTTAGAAGTATGATTTAAAATTCTTCCCTCTTCTGTTTGTTTTTCCTTAAATAGCAAAACCCTTTATTAGCATATTGTGGATAGTGATGCTCATATTTGGCTGAAATCTATATGGGGATTGGGATTCTGGAATTCATTCTTCTTCTCATCTCACCCACATTTTTGTCTCTGATGGATCCCCGTGTAAATATTACTTCTCAGAGCAGAGTTTGAAAATAATGTATTCGGATGGATTCTCGGGTTTTTTTTAATTGCACATATGAAAGCATGGCAAGAAAAACTGTTTACAATCCAGCTACAGTTTAAGGACTATTCCATCCCTTTCATCTTTCTGAAATGTGTGCTCCATTGCAGCCACACTTCTGGCTACGTTGCTACTGGTTTGTGCTTTCCTTTACTTAGGATGCCCTTCACACACTACACAACCTAAAACAAAAATCCTATCGCAAGTCAAGCTTCCTCAGATATTCATCCCAGTCTTCCTACCACTCCAAGACGGAAGTAATTATTTTCTTGTCTCAATCTCCATTTGCATCCCAGTTGCAACTGTTCTATGACTGAACTCTAGGAAAGCAAAGGCCATACCTCTGTGTATGTTTATCTATCATTGTTTTGAATAGCATAGTTGAATATGGGAGTATAGGCATATATGTCTTCAATAAGTGTTTGCTGTGCTCTAGAGCAGGATGCGATGGCTAAGAATCATGATTATGCTCATAAATCTTGTAGGATATAATTTAGAGTCATTATGAGAATTTCCTATTATAAAATTAACCACCATCCAAAATTTATGTATGTAATTCATCTATGCCTTTTATTTATAATAAATAATAAATACAGGAAAGATAAATTGGCTGCTTTTGTCATTTAAGAATTGTGACTGGAAATCTACATCTTCCAAGGGAATTCAATTGAAATTTATTTAGCCATCACACATGAAACATTATCACCACCATGATCTCAGTGAATATGACACTAGAGAAGACGTTCCCATTCTACATGTTCCTAGGGTGCAACAAATAAAGCTATTTTGCCAGAGTAAGTCACACATACACCTAATTCTGTTTTGATCTTATTGGACACCAGTGATTCCTCTGTGACCAGCTCTAGCAGTAAATGGTTGATAAATTTAAAAGTATCCTGTGCTGGAAGTAAATAATTTCTTTTTCTTTGGTTTGGAACAACATGTCCTACTTCAATGCAACAATTTTTAGCATCTTGCCAGCATGGAAAGGTAAATGGCACAGACCTGACACGTTTATTCCAAGAAAGCATGCAGTTAATTCAAACCAGAGTAGCCTCTTCCCTGAGAGATGTCAAATTGCTACAATCCATGATGTTCTCACTCCCACATGGATTGTTAATTTCCAATAGCATCGGTGGGAGTTACATATGCCCAGAAAGAAATCGACCTTTAAAATTTGGAGGATCCATTCTGGTCAGCATTTATTGTGATTGAAATGTCTGATGTTTTTGTGTTTTCCTGCCTTGCTATGATTGGTAGAGTTTTTTTAAAAAACATATTTCATGTGACATTAAATGTATCAGTTTGAATACATGTCACAACCTGCATTGTTTTATTTAGGCTTCCAAACATGTGGGACCGTTTATGCTGTTCATAGCACAACACTTTACACATGAATAGTGTTTACAGTGCTTAGTAAAGTTTTGTCTCTTTAAATTTTGAATTGGTTTCCAGTACCAAGCTGATGCATTCTAAGCAATAACTTTCCATCCACTGATCCAGCGACATTCTTTCTCCCTTTTGAAAATCATGGCTGATTAAAAGTCTAATGCAACAGCTGCTAGTGATCATGTGATTGATATGTTTTTAAAGGCAGATGTTGAGTATTAAAAGCAGAGCCCTTCAGATTTCTCTGTAGTCCATGAATATTTTTGAATGGCTGCTGCTTTACTTTTCACCTAGTGTTTCCTTAGTTTTTCCCTTTTCTTGCCTTATCCTTCTTTTTCTTTTTCTTGATGAGCAGAATATAGTTTTAATAAAAACTGGTTAGTTTAGAAATATATACAATGCCCAATACATTTCATTCTCCAAAGCAAGTGCTGAAAAAAATTCCATCTTTGATGGTGAAGAGTTTTGTTTATTCTTATTAAAGAAATCATAAAAATGTCTTCAGGTTCTGACTGAAGAACATGGATACAGTGCAATCAGTAGAGTTTGGGAATTTCTCGATGACCTAAATTGTCCAAGAATAGCATGTATGTTCATTAGAACTGTATTTCTAAATAACTTTAGTTTTCATTGATATAGTTTTTATTTTTAACATGTTCTTTCACAAATTATCCCTCACATTAGAATAATTAAAAATACATATAAAAATACATTACTTTTAACTTTATTGGAACATTAAAAGCATTGTTCTTCAATGTCTTTCATGCATGCCTTCTTTGTTAACGCTCCTCTGGTAGATTCTATCCTGAAGTTCTTCTGCCTGAAGTTATGACAACAGTACGATTTCTGTTATGATGCTGATGATATTTCAGGAGATAATTCATCTGTCAGTGTCTACCCAAAGGAAGAAATTGTCTTGTGAGAAAGAAAAACATAGAATGTATAGACAATCACAGCATTATATAACTGTGAAGAGCTTTGGAAATCACTTCAGAAATAGAGCATTTAAAACACTTGATATTAAATGTAAAGACTTAGGAGTGAAAGGTGATTAATCAACATAAGCCACAGGGCCCTCAAAGGATTCTAGCACAGCCAGCACATTAACCACTGTGATTGGAACTTTTGAGATTATTCCAGTTTAGATAGGCCTATAGGATCCAGTACGTTCTCCTGGTTACCCAGCAATAATGGAAAACCCATTAGTTAAGCCCAAATGAAATCACCACGAAATCTATAAGCTATAAAGTCCAGTTTCATAATAAATACTATGCTTTTATATAGTGCCTTTCACCCCTGAATTATCTAGGGAAAGCTTCAATATTATTCCCACTTTATATATAGAGAGTGAAACAGTAATTTATCAAAGTGACTGAATAACTTTTCTGTGAATAAAAATATATTATTAGAAAGCAAGCTATTAATTTAGCTCAGTCCTTAAAAAATGATTTCTCAAAGGAAAAGCAAGAATGTACATATTCAGTTCAGGAAAGAAAATCATTACATCTTGTTCTTTCCTCATTAGCATTCACAAGTCGTGAGTAATTTACATGGATTTCACATTTCTACTCATGTTATTACTATTATCCTCAGCCTCAAAATCAGAGTTCATTCAGTCTGTATGAATTTAGAACAGTTTTTAAAAATTTCCAAAACCTTTTTACATGTATTGGTTTTGTTTTGACATGTACAATATTTGGTCTGGGATTAACAATTAACTGTTGCTCTGAAGCTATAAGTAGCTGTAGTCATTAATAATACTGCTTTCACCAACGAATGCTGCTTCAGTAGGACACTGCACCAGGTACATTATTAGGGAATGTGCTCAGAATAGCATCCACCAGGGTCTAGAGCTTGCAATAACCTATTTTCAATCTGGTCAATGAATCTCCTTTATTTTTAGCTTTAGTTAATCTACATAAATTTCCTGGCAATTTCTAGTGAGATTCCGGCCCCCTAAAGCATGTTAGCTAGGAAAACAAATGCATAAGAATATGATTTATATTTTAAAATCATAATTTCAAAAACCCCAAACATTTGGTTTTCTTGAAATTTTAAGTGAGCTTGATTTAAATATAGTCCTAAGTTACAGTACCTTGACCACACTAATATGCTATTGTATTAGTTCATTTTCATGCTGCTCTAAAGAAATATTTGAGACTGGGCCATTTATAAGGGAAAGCAGTTTAATTAAGTCACAGTTCCACATGGCTGGGGAGGCCTCAGGAAACTTACAATCATGGCAGAAGGCATAGGGAAAGCAAGCATTTTCTTCACAAGGCAACAGGAGAGAGAGACAGAGAGAGAGAGAGAGAGAGAGAGAGAGACAGAGAGAGAGTAAGAGCACAGGCGAAACTTCTACATTTACACCATCAAATTTCATGAGAGCTTCACTATCACAAGAACAGCATAGGGGAAAACACCTCCATGATCCAATCTCCTCCCACCATGTTCCTTCCTCGACACATGGGGACTACAATTTGAGATGCGATTTGGACACAGAGCGAAACCATATCAGCTATTTCATTGTTTCTGTTCAAAGACTCCTTCGATTTCAGTCAAGAAATGTTGCCAAATACCTAACCTATGTACCATATGTGATAACACTTCAATTACCAATAAAAAAATCTTGAAAATTTACTCCTACTACAAACAACTTTATTTACATGTTGCTGTTGATTGAATGTTTGTCCTCTCCAAAACTCACCTTGAAATGTAGTTGCCATTGTTGAAGTATTAACAGTGGGGCTTTTAAGAAGTGATTAGGCCATAGGGGCTTCACCCTCATTGGCGCGACTGGTGCCTTTACAAAAGGGTGGCCCTGTCTTGCCCTCTCTTTCATCATCTCTTTGCCCTTCCATAGTTCTGCTGTGTAAGCAAGAGTGTTCCTTCCCTCTAGAGGATGCAGTGCTCAAGGCACCTTCTTAAAAGTAGAGACCAGGCCCTTTACAAGACACCAAACCTGCCTGTGCCTTGATCTTGAACTTCTCAGCTTCTAGAATTGCGTGAGATAAATTTTTGTTTTTGATAAATTACCCAGTCTCAGGTATTCTAACAGTACAATACAGTCTAAGACACATGTTAATAGGTTTATCTCAATGCTTTAAAAAAATTGTGATGACTATTAGTACGAGTTTAATTCAGAGTTTCTCAACTTCTGCAATATTGACATTTTGGGCCAGGTAATTATTTGTTGTAGGAGATTTTCCTGTTCTCAGAAAATGTTTAGCAGCATCCCTGGTCTCTAGCCACTAGAGGTCAGGTACAATCCCAAGCTGTGATAATCAGAAATGCCTCTAGGCATTACCAAATTTCTCCTGGTAGCAGAATCGTCCCCTAGTTGAGAATCATTGGTCTAATATGTAAATTTCTGGTTTTGGTGCTCAATGTTGGCATCATTCCTTAATGTATAGTACCAATATTGTCATGGTGCTTCAGGCCCACTGGCTTCTAAGGGACACGTGGATTTCCAAAGTGAAAGACGTGACTTTAATTTCAGTACTTATATCACTAATCCCAAAAAGCAATTGTCTCTGAGTCTCTTCCTAGATAGATTGCCTTGAAATAGTCACTGACTGGTTTTATATTAGCAGGCTTAAGCCTCAGAGTTTTTATTTTGCTGTTGTTACTTTTTTGTTTGTTTGAAGTTTAGGGCTGAATGCTAATACAATAGCTTCCAGGAGTCAGAATTTCTTGTGATTTAATATATGTATATGTTAGAAAACTTATCATCTTTTAATCTCAGTATACAATACATAATTATAAACATTTGATAAATTAAACTGTTATAATAAAGCAGACATACTTAAATTTCTTCTAATAACAGATATTAAAATTCATTTGATTTCTATGCAGTTTTAGTTTATTATTCTTTTATAAAAATATATTACCATATTTTACAGCATTATAAGGAGTCTCCTCCTCCAATTCATACCATTGCAACTAAATTGAGAATTAATAAACGTTTCCAATTTTTTCTTGTTTCATCCCACGTTATGCCAAATACACCTGATACATTTGCCAGAATGAAACTTGAACACAAAGAGCTTTTTGCCTTTTTGAAATTCAACAACAGATGCATGTAAGCCTCGAATAAGAAATAGATCTTTTGAACATTTAAATTCAAGCAGCTGCTTTGCTGGAAGATAGTGTATGCTGGGCAGAGCCTGAGAAGTCTGGATTTTATTACTTAATATAAAACGAATCTCAGTTTTTCCATCTGTTAAATGGTAAAAATATCTGTTTTGAAAATGTTTAGGGGGAGTAATGTGATCACTGTGATGCATGAACTATGCCTTAAATTCTTTGAAGAAAAGCTCTACTCATTTGTGTTCTTTTTATGTTTGTGCCATATTGAAAGAATATATCAAATAACTCTATAAACTGTTGAACATATATGATAAATACCCTTTGATGACTAAAAGAGCTTGAATCAATTCAAAATATCAACATATTTATGTTACTATAAAGTTGGTACAGCATTAAAACGTTGGTTTATATTTCTCATTTTATAATTTCAGAGTGAAAGGGAAAGGCTTTTCTTTTTGCAGTCTGAAACAATAATAGTAAAATCAGGCATGAGTTACAGGACTCACGAACAATGAACAATGCCCAAACTGCTCAAGTATAATTGTTGTTTGTTTCTCAATTGATCACAGCTACAGAGTTTTCCAGTTGCCATTATAATGGCCATATTTATTCTAGCTTGGGAATACTGGTTTCAGATTAATTATACTCAAATTTAAATACAGAGATGTGGTTCAGAAAAATTGCTTCGGGTTTTGGTGGGCAGATAGTGATTAAATGAATGAGAAAGAAGGCAAATACTAAGGAGATGTTTTATGTATGCTCAACAACACGAAGTGCCTACCAAGTTACCCTAATGTATATAATGGGAGTTTAGTGAATACTTGTTAAATTATTTACTGAATGAATAAAAAATTTACGAATAGGTGTGCAAAAAAAAAGAAAAAGAAAAAAAGAAAAACCAAAAAAGAACTATAGAAATATAAGTAAGTGATGGGTTATATTAAGTTAGGACTCTAAACCTTGGTTTTGATCTTGGTTCTGGGATTCACCCCTTATGCTAGAGAGTGGTTTTTACTTTTAAGGTATATTTCTGAAGTTTCAACTGAATGCCCAAGCCACTCAGCAAGGCTTTATCCCTCCAGATGAGCCAGAAATTACCTTTTCTAGCATTGCACAGTATTGAGTGTCTTCACTCAGCAATCTGCCCCCAGGACCCACACTATGCTAAGCCTGTCAAGGCCTGCCTTGTGTGTGTCAAATCATCTCTTGGCAGAGAACCTGAGAGGGAATCCCATGAATACTTCTGGGGTCTCCCATTCTGGGTAGTTTCCCCCTTACTGATATCTTGACCCAGAAATCTCAGCTTTCTCATCATTCCAGACTCCAATCTCTGTTTCTTTTACCACAATGGACTGTTGTTCTCCATCTGGGATCTCCGCCCCTGCACTGCAGTCTGGAAAGTTCCTTAAAGCAGAAACCTGGGTTGAATATAAGGTTCATTACATGTTTTTCTTTGTTTCACAGATCACGGCCTTGCCTTTCTGTTGTCCAATTTTTTTTAAGTGTTGTCTTGCCTATTTTATTAGATTTTAAGATAGTATTCTTTGGCACGGTGGGTAAGTCCAACAAATGTTGCTCTATTTTTGGAAGTGGAAGTTGAAACATACATGTCGTTGAATGTTATATGTAATATTGTTAATCACTACAAATCTCATTTACATAAAATATCAGTCAGAATTTATCTAAAAAATGGACGTCCAATCTTTTGGCTTCCCAGGACCATAGTGGAAGAAGAATTACCTTGGGCCACACATAAAATACACTAACGCTAATGATACCTGATGGGCTAAAGAAAAACAAAATGCAAACAAGTCTCATAATGTTTTAAGAAAGTTTATGAATTTGGGTTGAGCAACATTCAAAGCCTTAATCCACATTGATCTAAAGAATCTGTTCCTCTTTTTTAACTAAAACATTATTCTCATCATCTTAAAAATTACGGCAAATTTTTTTGTCATTGGTAAATGTCTGAGTGCTGTTTGATGTGCGCATCTCTTCTCTGTTCCAGTTCATTCAAGTTGATCTTTTCTTGTTTATTTGAAATGGTAACTGAGTATGGCCTTTGAGCATAAAAATAGCAAGGACAAGGCATAAAAACAAATGCAAATTAAAGAAAATAAAGCTCTCATGATAGACTTGATTCTACAAAAACAAAATTGCATAAGCTGTACATAACAAATAGGAGAATACACAGTTGAAGTAAAATAGTTCAAAGGGAAATCTGGTTTTCTCTTGAATCAACTTTCAGTCTGACATATTTATAATGCCTGCAAAAGGCAGAAGATAGTATTAGAATCGTAAATTAAATTAAAAGTTGTGTTCTAGTGCCAGTATTTTATTTATTTGTTTCTCTACTCACTCACTCACTCACTCATTCATTCATTCACACATTCAGTTTAAAAATAAACTCACTTAGCATGGCAGGTATAGATTAAGTATAACTTCAGAACTTGCAAGCTTATTTCAGATTTTAGGAAAGGAGATCCCACATTAGGGATGATAAAACTGAAATGGCCTTCTGCAAAATCAAAATGTAGCTTTTTTTTGCCGTGAATTGTTACTACCCAAAGATTAATATTTTTGAATAAAAAATAAAGCTAACGGAGTGCCTGTATCAGTGCATATACCTTAGTCTGCGTCCCAGAATTGGAAATGGATTGGAGTTCATTCATCCATACTTGCATTTCAAGGAATCTTGATGAATTTAAGTATTTACCCTAGGGTTGTAGAACACAAAGCTTACTGGCTTTCAGTGTAGTAAATACCTTGCCCTGGACCCAATAATTCAATATAATTAGAAACGTAAAATAATCAACTAAGGTAACTAGCCACAGAGAAAGACATTATACCACCTGTTTTCTGTTTACATGAAGAAACATGATAATAGAATCTGAAACCTTCCAAGGAGTCAAAGCCATGGATGGTCAGATATTTAGTGGTCATCCAGTCCTGGTATCTCAAGTTCAGGAAAGATGCTTACATGTCTCAAATTTTCACAAAATGCCACGTCTTTGCTAGATGGGCCCCACAACAGAAATCAACATCCCCATTGACAATGAACTTATTATCACCTAAGAGTTAATTGAAGCTTGTGAAAATGTAGAAAAAATGTGGTTAAGATAAGCTACACATTTTAGGAGGCAAAACATAGAATTAGAGTTCAGAAATTACTGAGTTTAAATTTTGCCTCCCAGTTTTTTCATCTGTCAGATGGGCTTAATGATGTATGCCTCTTAATACTTTTGCATTATTTTTCAAAATATTAAAAATGAGAAAGTCGTATTACTTCCTCAAACGTGAGATAAATACTATTGTTACCTTAAGTAAATAGTGAAGAAATGGAAGCTTAGAGAATTTAAAAGAATTTCTCATCGTCCCATAGGTGGTGAGCAGTAGACCTGGTAGTCAAACCCAGGATCTCAGCCCTTACTCTTCCTTACCGCTTAAAAGGTGCTTGCAGTGTTCACAGAGGAAGTTCTCCATGTGGATTAAATCCTACTGTTATTTCTCCCTTGAAGGAAACCCGACCTCTGTCCTACTAAGACCCATTCATACATGACTGTTTTTAGCATTTTCTGTCTTAGGCTAAGGTCCTCATTAACTAAATGTGTGCCCCAAATTGCTGTAGAGCATAGTAGTTAATTATCATACTCTGACAGCAAATGCCCAAGTTCAAGTCCGTGATCTACCGCTCACTGAGTGTGCCACCATTCGAAAGTTATTTAGCCTCCCTTTCTCATGGCTTTAGATGGGGAATGATGATAGTATTTGATTTACAGGGTGAATTAAATCTGATGAATTAAATCTGATGAATTAAATCTGATAATTGAATAAACTTATTAAATTATAAATCATTAAATGTGATTGGAATATAGTAGGTTTTCCTTTTCTTCTTCTTTTTTTTGACAGAGTCTCACTCTTTCACCCAGGCTGGAGTGCTGTGGTGCAATCTTGGCTCACTGCACCCTCCACTGCCTGGGTTCAAGCTGATTCTCCTGCCTCAGCTTCCTGAGTAGCTGGGGTTACAGGCTCGTGCCGCCACACCCTGCTGATTTTTGTATTTTTAGTAGAGACAGGGTTTCACCATGTTGACCAGGCTGACTCACACTCCTGACCTCAGGTGATTCACCAACCTTGGCCTCCCAAAGTCCTGGAATTACAGGCATGAGCCACCAAGCCAGACCCAGAGTAGATATTTTATAAATACTAGTCATTCTTATTCTTATTTTTCACTAAGCACAAAACAGAGAAGACTTTTGTGATGTACTGCCCAAATGGCAAAACCAGAAGGTCTGTTGACCTGGTCTTCTTCTTTATAATGAATGTGTCTTTATGGCGCTTTGCCTACCTGCAACATTATATAACCATGATATCAATTTGCTTAGTACCAAGAAGGTACAAACCTCTAAAGATGCAGTTCACAGAAAGGTACATTTTTGTTCACAAATAGCTCTGGGATAAAGCTCCTTTGATTGATATGTGCTGTTTCTTGACTTCTTACACTTAAATTAGCAGATCTAAGAAACTTCCACCTAAAAACTATGATTAATGTGCAAGAATCTCCAATATACACTCACTCTCTTGGGTTATCTGACAGATTCATGGCTCTCTGGGCTAATCATTTTCCTTGGAAAGTGCATTTTTTTTTTACTGTTACTTGAGACGTCAACAATGTCATTCTATAAATGACTATTGTGGTAATTTCAGCACATAGTAATTCATTAGCCACATTCATTTTTAATATACTACATTCATATTTTCATGTTCATCCAGAAAGACTCCCAATTTCTGAATATAGTCTGGAACACATGTCTCTAATAACAGCTCTTGCTTTGCCAATTTTTAAAAATATAAAGATGCAAGGGTTGTGGAGTAGGTTAGATATTCTAAGATTAAACTGATGAGATCAGGCAAGCCTGACTGCTTTGTTTTCTAGAAGTCAAACAGACTGCAAATTTACAGGCTATAAGTAGTTCAGTGAGACAGTGAGGCACCACTGTGGAGACAAATGCTTATTAAGTTCATGGATTAATGCAGAAATAGTGTGTGGAACATGGCTTCAATGGCTGAGGCTTTAAGCAGCACAATCTGGACATCGCAGTTGTGTTGTTGTGACAAGCAGTTGGTTGACACAAATGGAGTCAGTTCTAGGGTTTTTATTCAGTTAATAAAAACTCTACAAATTAATTTTGGTTTTGTTTGCTTGTTGGTGGTTTGCTGTATATATGTTTTTTAAAATGGTCTTGTTTTATCAGTTCTTGCAGAGTGTTTAAGATCTAGATACATTTTTAAAAAATTAAGCAGGATTCTAACAGTATTATGGCTAATGTTGCCTTTTCCCCTAATTCTTAGATTACTGACATAAAACAACTTTCTTTTGTGCGTTTAAGTTAGCCTTAATAAAAAGAGACACACAAGAAGTTATTTTTCCAGCAAAACTTTTTCTTCCTGTCTCCCTTCATCCTGACTTCCTTTCACTTAATAGTTTTTCTAGTATTTTTCTGTCAACTTTTAAATTTTGATCTTGACTTTTAATCTCTATTCCCATGTCTCTCCGCATGTGAATTTTAAAGGAAAATAGATATAGACCCTTATGTTAGTCTTAGTTTTGTCAACTATTTGTTTACTGATGCCCCTGATACCGAGATAAAGCACATTTGGAGGGAAGAGACATGGACCTAATAACTAAAGGGAGTTGGAGTTGGCTCTCCATGTTACTCTCATACGAGAGACTTGTGTTATGGGCCGAATGACTCCAGAAGTCATAGGTGAAACTACTAACCCCCAGGACTTCACATGTGACTGTGTATGGAGAAAGGGGGCATTTTAAGAGATGATGAGATTTAAAATGAGATCCTTGTCGTGGACCTTAACCGATATAACTGGTGCCTTTATAAGAAGCGGAGAGTAAAACACACATATTCAGAGGGAAGACCATGTGAATTCAGAGGGAGAAATGGCCATCTACAGTGGAGGAGAGAGACCTCCTGAAGAAACCAATTCTGCCAACACCTGGAGCTTAGAGTTTAGCCTTCAGAATTATGAGAAGATAAATCTGTGTCATCCAAGCTCTGCAATCTGTGGCACTTTGCTATGGTAGCCCTACCAAACTAATAGAACTGGTTTAATACATGTCATCATTTCTTCATGAGACTCAGGGGTACAAGTATAAAATGATATTACTCTGTTTTTCATTCAGTCAGCAGTTACCAAGAAACATCTTACCACGCTGATCAAGACAGGAAGCCGAGACCCCTACCTTCATGGAGCTTACTGAAATGTTATGGGCAAAACTGTTTTGTAAGTAAAATTGTTAAATGTATTTTTTTTTGTATTATTGCAATTATTTTTATTTTCAAAGCTAGAATTGGAAAGGGCTGCATTAATAGGAAAGTTGAATTAGAAAAGTAAACATAGTTACATGTATTCATCTCCACAGTAATGGTTAACATTTATTGAGTGCTTACATGTGCCAGGCACTGGTTTTTTTTGTGAGACGGAGTCTTGCTCTGTCGCCAGGCTGGAGGGCAGTGGCGTGATCTTGGCTCACTACAATTTCCCGGGTTCAAGCCATTATTCTGCCTCAACCTCCTGAGTAGCTGAGATTACAGGCATGCACCACCATGCCAAGCTAATTTTTGTGTTTTTAGTAGAGATGGTGTTTCATCATGTTGACCAGGATGGTTTCAATCTCTTGACCTCGTGATCCGCCTGCCTCAGCCTCCCAAAGTGCTGGGATTACACGCTTGAGCCACTGTGGCCAGACACTATTTTAAGTGTTTTCTTAGCAACAGTTTATTTTATCTTCGTAACAATATGGATGCATTCTCTTATTTGCTCATTTTACAGATAATAAAACTGGAACGCAGGGAATTCAAGTGACTGCTTTAAGATCACACAGCTAAAAATAACAGCTAGTTACAAATCAGTATGCAGCAGTTGAAAACAAAAGCACAACACAATAAGGCCAGAAGGTAATAAGGAATTGTGAGAAACAGCAGTTGGGAATATTTGACTGGAGGAAGTGTTTGAATCTTTCACTGAGCCAGTCTGTGATGCGGGCCTTGTGGACAGCATACTCCAAATACGAAAATGGCAAATGAAAACGACATGAACAAAAGGGAAAAGGGTGAGACTTGTTTTGTCTGCTGATAATTTTAAATATATATCTGCATAAAAAGCTGAGAAGTGAAGCACCGAAAGAAAGAGCTATATTCTCATCAATGGAAGATACAGCACAATGGTACCTGCCCCAAGAAAACCTTGTTATTGTTTTTTGTTTGTTTGTTTGTTTGTATTTTAAGGTGGGCTTTCACTTTTGTTGCCCAAGCTGGAGTGCAATGGCGTGATCTCTGCTCACCGCAGCCTCTGCCTCCCCAGTTCCAGCGATTCTCCTGCCTCAGCCTCCCAAGTAGCTGGGATTACAGGCATGCACTAACATGCCTGGCGAATTTTGTATTTTTAGTAAGACGGCGTTTCTCCTTATTGGTCAGGCTGGTCTCATACTCCCGACCTCAGGCGATCCGACTACTTCAGCCTCCCAAAGTGCTGGGATTACAGGCGTGAGCCACTGCGCCTGGCTGGTCTTTTTTAATATCATGTGGCAGAGAGAAAGGGGCAAAACCATCTAAGGGTGGTTTCCAATTCTACCTTGTCTAGAGAACTGCTTTATAGAAATGGTTATTTTTTGGTCATTAAAAATTGTTAATTGGCAAATTAAAGAATATTTTATTTTAACACAGGCTTAGTAGAAGATTGATACTTCATATTTATAAGTAAAATGATATTAAGGGCTTCTACTAAGAATGGCTTTTAGAGTGCATCTGTGTGTTTCCTGCTTAAAAAAAAATGCCACCATCACCAACATTGAAAGTTATTGGTTGATTTTTAACATGTAACAAAGCTGCCAGTCCATTTTCTTTTAGGCAAATTTTTCCCCCTCATTAAACCAAAAAACTTGTTTATATCTTTAGAAAGCTATCAAACTAAACTGTCCTAAATTATTTTAATTGTTTAAGTAATTATAGGTGATATCAATATTTGAGAAACCCCTATCCTGCAAAATTAAAACAATGATATGAAAAACAAGTTACATATTTTTCCATTGGCAAAAATGATATCTTCCTATCAGGAAGATTTGCTATTGCTCTGTAGGAAACCAAACTCATCCACATTTATTGAACAAATACAGTGGTTTATACAACTTTTAAAAGATGTGAAAGCTTGAGTTTTAAAAATCATGCATATTTTTGAACAGAAATAATCCAACTAAGTGAAACACATAAGAGCACAATGAGAATGGCGCCATTGCATGTTGGGAGGAAATCAGGAACAGGCTTGGGAGGTATTGTTGAACAGTTGAGGACAATCCAGTGAGTAGGATATGGTTGTTCCACTGCATTGGCTGGCGTACATCCAGAGTTCATAAGACAGCTGTGTTAGGAAGACAATAAGGATTATTGTTGGGCCTCCATGCCCACAGGTTCCATGTTCGTGGACTCAACCATGGATCAAAAATATTAATAATAAAGAAAAGCAATAAAAGATAGCAATTCAACAGAAAAAGCCCAGCCTGGACAATATGGCCAAACCACGTCTCTACAAAAATTAGCCAGGAATGGTGACATGTGCCTGTAGTCCCAGCTACTTGGGAAGCTGAGGTAAGAGGATTGCTTCGTCCTGGAAGGTTGAGGCGCAGTGAGCTGTAATTACACTACTGCACTCCAAGCCTGGCTGACAGTGTGAGACCTATCTCAAAAAACAGAAAAAAACAATACAGTATAAAGACTATTACATAGCATTGAAATTGTATTAGATAGTATAATCAATCTAGAGATGATTTCAAATACATGAAAGGCTGTACATAGGTTGTATGCAAATGCTACGTCATTTAATATCAGAGACTTATGCATCTGGGAAGTTTTGTATCTGAGCAGGGTCCTGGGACAAATTTTTCGTGGATCATCAGTAATGATGGTTCTGTAGACTACAGTTTGACTTTGTTTAGCACGTCTATGGTTAGAGACCCTTACCTCCCCTGATGGGGCCACTACATTTTGTTCAGTTTTCATGAAAATGCTACTGTACTCAACTGCATTATTGATCCTAATTGTCTGTTGCTGTGATTGTAAGAAGGTTGTGTTTCCTGCTTCCCCTGATTTTAGGCTTGTCTGTGTGACTTGCTTCAGCTGATAAAAGGGGAATGGGAGTGAAAAGTGCCACTTCTCAGCAGCAGCTTAAGAGCACTCATGTGATTTTATTTTAGCCTTTGATTCAAGAATGGCGTATCCCTGGTGGAGGTTGCTCTGTATGTCCAGCCCCAGAAATGACTAAATATGAAGCAGAGTAAAGACCAAACCACGCTGGATATGATATGAAAATGAAAAATGAATTATTGTTTCATGATGCTGATAACTGATCATTTGTTACTGCAGCACAATCTAGCTTAAGCTGATCGATCAACCTAAATGAAGTTTCTTATTTGGCCCAGATACAGTTCAAGTACTAAACTGAGTCACATTATCTAAAGTCTGGCATTTCCTCCATCCTTCTCATTGTCCCTTCTCACTTTTCCTCCCAATTTCTTTCCACCAATAGCTCTGGAGTGATAACCATTGTGTTAGTATGTTTATAGTCTTTGAGTGTATGTAACAGAGTGAGGTCTTCATACAACCAATAAAAGTCATAAAAATCGTGATTAGAGATCATGCAGTCCATGCTTTAATTGCACACAGGCTGGAAATGGAAGCCTGAAGACACATCTTGGCTTGTGAGGGTGCATGCAGCCAGTGAGTGACAAGGTGAACTATAATAGAAAGCTATTATCAAGGTTCCTGGCTCAGAGCAATTTCCATTAGTGACTTCGATCTCTTCAAGGAATTTTAGGTTGCTACAATGAGCTCTGACACAATATTTTTGTCTTTTAAGCGTTTGGAAAATGGCTCATATATGTATAACAGACACAGCAGGAAAACAGACATGAAGCATTTAGGGAATGAAATTATAACTTCCTAGTCTGTTTCCAAGAACCGAGAGGAGGCACAGGAAAGAGAGGAAAGCAAGCTTTCTTGGCTATCCACCCTTGCTGGGTTAAGCAGTAGAGTCTCATCAAAACAAACTTTGTGGATCCCATGAGCATATGAATCTCCCGAATCCAAGTTATTTCTCTACCCCAAAAGGTAAGGCAGCACAAACACTCAAGAAAGTCCCATCTGCTGACTTCCCTTCGCTTGGGAAAAGTAAGCCGCGTCTTCTGATTGTTAAAATACATGGGTTGGCACCTTTTGTTTTTTCTTCCCAACCTTCTCCATTCCCTCATTCCTCATAAAATGACATGGAGCTGCCTTTAAATTTTGTGCTTTATTCCAGAGATTCGAAACATGAAAATCACCATGACAGGTTTATGAAAGGAGTGACTTCCAAGCTATGTCAGTAAAGGGCACCGCTCTGGCTCATCCCTGGTTCTTTGGCCTTGCCTTTCAAGGTCCCATTGGAGGTAAAAATAGAAATTAATGTCTTTTGCAGAAGCTGCTCTGTCATCAACCTTCTGACTCTCTTCAAGGACCCTGGCTCATGCTGCCTCCTTCTTCAGTCTATGACTTGTGAGGATGTGTGCTCAAATTTTACAAGCCACAGACAGAGTTTTATTGCCCAAATGAAGAATCCATTTTATTGAAGTTCAGAATAAGATGAAGTCAGGCAGGCAAAAATATTTCTAACTTAGCAAGAGCTTAAATTCAATAGACTTTAGTATTTAGGAATGTTATGAAGAGTGTGCTTTCCCTTCATAAAGTATTATTCCAGGCATGCCATTTCACACACCCCAAACTGTTAATAACCCCACATGCCTACAGTGATACACCTTTCTCATTCTGGCATTCTGGAATATCCACAGTATGGCATGTCTAATTTCTGCATACCTCTGCTTTCCCAGGCTACAACCAACACGTCATTCTCCACGCCTCCTTCTGCCGCAACCTTGAGATTCGCAGTTTCCAACTTTCAAGGAGTTAACAAATTAATTTATCTTTCTTTATACTCTCTGGCATGACACACTTATATCACTTCAATTTGTCCACTAGCTTTGGGAAATAATCTTTTAACCATACCAAACTTGCCCCCTTCCAATATATACCCAATTCATAGGCACGTCTTTTGAAAATCTAACTCCCTTTATTCCAGCCTTCTGGATGAGCCATCAGTCTTCCTCTAGACATTAGGGTAGAGTCCTATAAGCAGTCTCTAAGACTGACTTCATGTGTCTCTTTCCAAATGCACAACTCCATCTTCTTTCTTTCTTCTAAGTTCCAGTCATATAGAGTTTCTCTCCGATCCTCAAACAAGCTGTGTTTTCTCCCACCTCAGGGCTTCCATATATTATTTCCTTTGGCTAGAATGTTCTTTCCATCAACCTTCCCTTTTATTCTTCAAGTCTCAATTTCCTCTAGATTCCTCTGGCCAAATGCTACTCCCAATAAAAATGTGCACTCTTCACAGCACTTACTACATATGTACGTATTTGTTTAATAGTGTGGAAAGGGAGATACCTACTTTCTTCATGGATGTCTCGTCTGCAGCTAACAGAATGCCTAGAATACAATACCTACTTAAAGGTATATTTGGTGTCTGACTATTCTCTAAAATTGTCATGCTCCTCTTCAGATTTTATTATAATTATACCAGTTTGGGAAACCTTTGGAAAAAGATGATTTGGCAAGAATGTTAGGGAGACTCAGGAAATTTCCAGAGATAAGGATATGGAAGAAGAGCATAACAATGTCTAATGAAAGATGTACTTGCAATAAGTAACCCTTCAAGAAAGAGGAGAAAATTCAAAAAGGGGTGTTGACCAAAAAAAATGGAGGTGAGAGAGGGGATCTAAAGAACAAAAAAATCCCTTTAGCAGAGAGAGAAATGATGTTACTGTCTCTTGCTTTCTCTGGGAAATCTGAGCAATACCCAGAAATCAGCCTACAAAAAAACTCAATGTTCCAGGCCACTAAATAGAGGTTCCAGGGGTTTATGTCTCTGTTATTTCCCCACATCCCAGACAGGAAAAAAACACAGTCAGAGAAGCACAGGCTGCTCTACAGTTCATCAGGCATAAAATGCCTGACAGCTCTCTCGAGATCACCATATCAACAAGTGAAGCAACCTAGCTTGTCAGATATTATAATTCCTAGCTTGGTCAGCACTGTGTGTCTCTGGCCCTGCATTGTTATACGAGGTGCTGCATAGCTAGACCAGATGATTTAAGTTCCCACCATGTTTTACCAAGATCACTATTTTTAACTCTGTGATCTCATGTGTTTCAGTAGAGGTTAATCCTATATACTGCATTGAAAGACAGAAAATCCCATTATCTAAAATCTGCACACAGAAAATATTTAATAGCTGCCAAAATTTATCTTATGCTATAGAATATTACTCTGTGTGTGAAGAGAAAACAGACATAAACAGGAATGAACATTTACTAGGCATATAAAATGTAGCAGGTGCTGTGCTGAACATGTTCATATTTACAGCAAAAGCACCAAACACCTCTTATGTCCCAAACCAATGACATACATTTATCTAGATTTTGCTTCTACTTTTAACAGTAAACAACTCAACACTGGATACCTAAAGCAATCTTGGAAAAGAAGAGCAAAGTTGGAGGACTCATTCTTCTCAATTTTAAAACATACTATAAAGCAACAGTACTTAAGGCAGTATTGAATTGGCATAAAATTAGACACGTAGATAAATGGCAATTATAAAGCAATTATAAGGTTTTTTAATGTAGACAACAGTGTCCCATTTTGGAAAAAAAATGCCATAAATGTAAGGGGTTCTTTTTTTTTTTGGGACAGAGTTTCGCTCTTGTTACCCAGGCTGGAGTGCAATGGCACGATCTCGGCTCACCGCAACCTCCGCCTCCTGGGTTCAGGCAATTCTCCTGCCTCAGCCTCCTGAGTACCTGCGACTACAGGCACGCACCACCATGCCCAACTAATTTTTTGTAGTTTTAGTAGAGACGGGGTTTCACCATGTTGACCAGGATGGTCTCGATCTCTTGACCTCGTGATCCACCCGCCTCGGCCTCCCAAAGTGCTGGGATTACAGGCTTGAGCCACCGCGCCCGGCCAATGTAAGGGGTTCTTGATGGTTAAAGTCACATTGCAAAGGCCCTAAAGAGAGGGTAGGGTGAAGACTTGCGGGCATTTCTTGATCATCATACAATTAGTCTACCTTCTGCCACAACTAGTCATATCACTTCTACTTGCAAAATCTTCTTACCCCCTCCCAAGATCACCAAAGTTTTATCCAATTGCATCATGAAGCTTGAAATTGCTGCATAAAGCTTGAAATTTTACATCAGGTCCTGATAGGGTTCCTCTTGATGCAGAGATTTAAGGACCAAAAAGACAAGTTATATGCCCCACAACCTCCTAGCATACAAGGATAGAAAAGAAGCATGGTAACTAACAAATACTCTCATTTGGAAAAGAATGAATAAAATACCAGTCACTGACCCACAACATTCTGAGATTCTACAGAGAAAATATTGCTAAATTTCCTACTCTGGGAGTGGGAAATATTTCTTAAGTGTCGTTTTTTGTTTTATAATCTGGGAGTTCTCAAGTTAATTGTTCTCTGTGGATTTTGATTTTACCTGTGTGTTCTTTCTTGGCTTTGCCAGTTGAGACTACAGTTAACCCTTTAACAAGATGAGCCTGAACTTCCTGGGTCCATTTGTAAGTGGATTTTTTTCAATAACGATATTAGAAAAATGTTTGCACATTTGTGATAATTTGAAAAAACTCAGATGAACCATATAGCCTGGAAATATTTAAAAACAAGAAAAATATGGGTATGTCACAAATGCATAAATATATGTAGACACTTATCTATTTCATAATTTACTCACCATAAAATACACACAAATCGATTACAAAAAGTTAAAATTATTGACACAAACAGCAACGGTACATGGTACCATTTGCAGTGGGCAGAAATGTAAAGAAATATAAAGATGTAGCATTAAATCACAACTGCATAAAACTACCTGTAGTGCATACTGTATGAGTGTAATAACTTTTTAGCCACTTCTAGTTGCTATTATGGTGAACTCCTGTGTTGTATCCACTTAAAGCATCTTGTGACACTAATCATCTCCATAGGAGCAGTTGTCTCTCCAATAAATTGTGTATGGCAGTAAAAAGTGATCTTGCAGTTCTCACGTATTTTTCATCCTCCTTAGTGCAATACCATAAGCCCTGATGAACACCTTGAGAGCCATACTAAGTTCCACTAGTGATGCTCCAAGTTTTCTGAAGAACCAGAGAAAAGTCATGATATTACAAGAAAAAGCTGAACTGCTCAGTGTAAACTGTATGTTGAGGTCTATGGCTGTGGTTGCCTGTCATTTCACTCAAGATAAATGAATCCAGGGTAAGGGCCATTGTAAAAAAATAAAAGGAAATTTGTAAAGCCCTCACTGCAGCTATACCAGCAGGCATGAAAATCTTGTACTTTTTTCAAAATACCCTTTTATCTTGTAGTGAAAATGCAGCTTTTATGTGGGTGCAAGATTGTATAAGAAAGGCCATCCCTATAAGAATCTAATGTGATTTGAGAAAAAAGCCGTTATATGGCAACTTAAAGCAGAAGGAAGAGGAAGGATCTGAAGCTGGATAATTTAATTGCAGCAAAAGATAGTTTGATTATTTTAGAAAGAGGGCTGGCTTTAAAAATATCAAGATAACAGGAGAAGCAGCTTCTGCTGACCAGGAGGCAGCAGACAAGTTCCCAGGTGCCATTGAGAAAATCACCAAGGAGAAAGGATATCTGTCTCAGCTGGCTTTTACTGTAGACGACAGTGCCCCATTTTTGAAAAACAAAAATGCCACAAAGACCATTTATTAGTAAGGAAGAGAAGCAAGCACCAAGACTCACGATAGGAAAGATAGGCTTATTCAAGATTTTTGTGCAAATGCAGTAGAGTTAACGATTAGGACTGCCATTATCTATAAAGCTGCTAATCCCCAAACCTTGAAGGAAAAAGATAAATACCAGCCTCCAGTCTTTTGGTTGCACAACAAAGAGGCCTGGATAAGAAGGGTTTTTTTCTGGATTTGTTCTATCTATGTTTGTCCTTGAAGTCAGAATGTAGCTTGCCGGTAAGAGACTGCCTTTTAAAGTTCTTTTGGTATTGAACAAATGTCACTGGCCATCCAGAACTCCATGAATCCTATGCTGACAGTGTTGAAGTGGTGTACTTGCTCTTAAACTCAATGTCTCTAATTCAACCTCTAGACCAGAGCATCATAAGGAGTTCTGTGGCTCCCTAGACACAGAACGCTATGAAAACGATTGTCAATTCTACGGAAAAGGGCCACAGTAGAGACAACATCATGAAAGTCTGGAAGGACTACACTATTAAAAATGCCATATTGTTATAGCAAAAGCCGCAAAGGGCACCATCCCAAAACAATAAATTCCTGCTGGAGAAAACTGTCCAGATGTTGCGTATAACTTCGCAAGATTTATAACAGAGCCAATTAAGAAAATCATGAAAGAGATTGTGAATATGGAAAAAAAAAAAAAAAAAGGCATGAGATGAAGGCTTTCAAGATCTGGATCTTGGAGAAATTCAAGAAGTAATAGACACCACAACAGAGGAATTAACGTAAGATGGCTAGTTGGAATTGAATGCTTCCCAACCAGTGCCAGATGGTGAGGAAAATGGCATAGAAGGAGCAGTGGCAGAAAACAAATTGACATTAGACAATTAGATGGAAGAAAGTTTTAGTTATTCAAGACTGCTTTTGACTTATTTTATGACAAGCTGTCTTATAGCGGCACTGATACTAAGGCAAATGGTGGAAGAAGAATTATTACTACTTAGAAATATTTTTAGAGAAAAGGAAAAAGACAGAAATTACAATAATTTTCCATAAAGTTACAATGAATGTACCTTCTTCCCCTGCCTCTTTGTCTACCTCCTTCTCGTCTTCCACCTCTGTCACCCTGGGACAGTAAAAATACCCCTTTCTCTTCCTCTTCAGCCTACTCAACATGAAGACAATGAGGATGAAGACTTTTATGTGACCCACTTTCACTTAATAAATGGTAAACATAGTTTCTATTTCTTATGTTTTTTTAACACTTTCTTTTTTCTAGCTTACTGTATTATAAGAATAGAATATATATATAACATACAGAAACATGTTAATCAACTATTTATGATATTGATAATGCTTCTGGACAAGAGTAGGCTATTAGTAATTAGGTTTGTGGAGAGTGAAAAGATATACACAAATTTTTGACTTCGCAGATATCAGCATCTCTAACCTCCACATTGTTCAAGCCAACTTTACTTCCATTGCCCCCTCCTTGGCCACTCTAAAGGCAACCTAGAAAGTAGGGCTGTTGAGAAGCTTTCTTAGTTTTTCTTGGCCAAAAAATGTTGAAAGCCCACAGGCCTTTTTAATTTTCAAATAGCTTAATTTTTAATCTGGCAGCATTTCTTCCTATACAACTTCCTTAAAAACTTTTTAGGTTTTCTATAAACCTGACTTCATTCAACTGTAATTATAAAAACAGTAATTATAAACTATGATTATTTTAGTAATAAGCTTCTCTATCCAGATTTAATTCCAACTATTTAACAAGCCCATGTGCATTTCTCTGATATGTGTTGAGCTTTTGTTCATGTGTGTTGGCTTTGTACGTGTCTTCTTTTCAGAAGTGATTGTTCATTTCCTTTGTCCACTATTTGATGGGGTTGTCTTTTTCTTGTAAATATGTTTAAGTTCCCTGTACATTCTGAATATTAGACCTTTGTCAGATGGGTAGATTGCAAAAATTTTCTCCCATTCTGTAGGTTTCCTGTTCACTCAGATGATAGTGTCTTGTCATGCAGAACAGCTGACACTTTCAATAGTCTACCTGAAGTTCTTCTTAGCCAATTTTAAAAGTGAGCACAGATTTATTTGCTGTTATATAGCTTGTGTCCATTTTACCAGATTTATCATAATTTTCTCACCATTTTTGTTTAGCCTTTGCTAACAATTTGCTTGCAATTTTGTCATCTTCTTTCTGCCACCTAGTTCCAAAGCCAACATCATATATTTTAGGTGTTGCAGTGTCACTTCTCCTAGGTACTAATTTCTGCATAAATTCTTTATTGCCACAATAACTCCCCCAAAACTTCCTAAAGAGCAAGCATTTATTTAGTTTGGAATTCTGCTGCTGTAGGTTGGGCTTGTCTGATAACTTACTCATGTGTCTATGGTCAGCAGGCAGACCAATTATGTGCTCTTGTCCAGGACAGACTCATTCATATTTAGGACTTTGGCTATTTTTAGCTGGGATGATGAGGGAAACAGGGCTATACTTCTGTCATTGTGAGTGAATTATCCTTCACCTTAAAAGTATCTACTAACATTGTCTTAAGATTTATACTAATGATCAGTCCATTTTCTTTTTAGAAAAGGAAGTTCTTAATTGTTTCTTTGCAGAAAATCAATAACTTTTCTATCGATCAATAAAATTTCAATGCCCAAAACACATAAGGAGATTTTCCAAACCAAACTATTGACAGATTCATTCATATTTAGGACTTTGGCCATTTTTAGCTGGGATGATGAGGGAAACAGGGCTATACTTCTGTCATTTTCAGCGAATTATCCTTTGCCTTAAAAGTGTCTACTAACATTGTCTTAAGATTTATACTAATGATCAGTCTATTTTCTTTTTAGAAAATGAAAGTTCTTAGTTGTTTCTTTGCAGAAAATTAATAACTTTTCTATTGATCAATAGAATTTCAATGCCCAACACACATAAGGAGATTTTCCAAACCAAATTATTGGTAGATTGCTCATCTGTATTTAAAGGAAACTATCCAAATATTAATAACAAACTCTAAACCATGCCTTGTTTGTATTCCTAACACTGAGACGCCTATTAAGTATTGTGTCCTCCATGCCTTCCTTGATGCCATGCAAGCAGAGAAGCAGAGCAATGTCTCAAATGACAACACTGTAGGCACCCTTGGGCTACCAGCCCTCCAGAGGCTGAGGTAAAGGGAATGGAGGATTTGCACCCAGGACTCTGTTGTTTGGTATTTTTTCTTGTTTTACCTCACCATGACACTTGAAGGGGATATTATTATTCCTGTTTTACAAATGTGAAAAACTGAGATGTACAAATCCCAAATAATCTGGCCAAAAAAGTTGAGGTGGTAAAAGTTATTGCCACTGCTCAAAGTTAGATGTATTAGATTTTTAAAATCCATTTTTGATCTGTTATCTTAAGAGACCATTGTCTAGTGAGAGGGAGAAACGTATGATAACAAAGAATTATCATACAGACTGTGCAGTAATGACAGCTATAATACTTTCAAAGTTATATCTCTGATTTCAGTGAAGTAGGTAACCTCAACTTGCCATCATTCTTTCCTTCCAAAATTCTTTCTGAGCTTTCCTATCTTGATAAACTCAGAAGACTGACTAGACCCCAGTAGATATCTATCTATCTATCTATCTATCTATCTATCTCCTATCTATCAACTATCTCTCTGTCATGTATGTATCTGCCTTTCTATCAATTATCTATTTATCTGTCTTCATCATCATCATGATCATCATTATCCTCTTTATCATATATTGGCTTAGCTCAGTACCTAATCCAGTAGTTTATTTTCATTAAAATCACATGGGAGGCTCTTATATACCAAATTCAAGTACACCTCTGCTCTTTTCAGATCTGGGTTTCCTTTGAGTGAAGGGTTGAATTAAGCCTAAAGGTGCTGCTTGAGCAAATGTGTTGATCTTAAAAGTCTAATAGAATTATAAAAGTAAGGTGACAAACTAAACAATGCTCCTGGAAAATATGAAATTAATAAGGACTACAGAGATGGTCCCTACATATTTTCAATTTCAGTGTCCCGTCTTAATACTTTTACATCAATATCATAGTATGATAATATTGAAATCATTACAGTATGTCTTAATTCATTTTATTACAGCTCTGTCATTATGCCTATGCAAAATGGATATAATGTCAATTTCTTTCAGTGAATAAAATATCTGCAAATATTCATTTTATTAATGGTTCACAGAAATTTGTAGAAAAAATATGGATATATATTTTCAAATATAATAAACACGTTTTCATTGGTACCTCATGTCAAACCAACTCAGGTCTAACAAACAGCTGGTCTACACTTCTATTGAGAGTGAAAAGACAAGTTGATGAGTTATACAGAAAAAAGACATGGTTAGAATATTCAGATAATGTGTTGCATTTGATATGTAATTTGCAAAATGCAGGTTTAAGATTCACACAGATTGTTACGAATATATTTATTCATATAGGTGCGTTCTAAGAAGAAACGTCAACACATGCTCCCTCTATGCCTAAGCATATTGGGAAATCAGCAAAAGACTGGAAATAAGGATTTGGGCTTTAAAGTCAAGAAAAAATATGTGGGTAAATATTTTGAAACTCTTTCTTCACAAAGAATTAATATAAGGAATGTTTTAGTGTCTCATGCTCTTGTGAATTGCTTCAACAAAAGAAAACCTGTCAAAGATTCAAACTCTTTTACATGGTGAAAATAAATGACTTCCCATTGTCCTATATCTGGAGGTATGAGAAATAAAAAGTCTTCCTGGGAGTTGCTTGTCGTAGCTGTTGTTGTTGACTAATCAGTAACTTAAAGGCTTGTCAAAATCATACTTTATGTATTTAGATTAGTGTTAAAATGGAGAGAATTAACCTCCTATGCAGGTCAAGAAGTTAAAAGTCTAAGAGAAATAGAAAATTAAATATTTCCCTGCCAATGTGCATGAATTCTAGTCACAAATAGATTGTTTTCCTTGGACAGTAGTAAAGTATAAATTGTGTACTTCTAAGACTGATTTGATCAAACAAAACCTCCAATTTATTGAAAATTCTCACTGTGCATCTTCTTCTGCAGCGATGGGGGGCGACAGCCTCTCTAAGGCCCTCGGACGGCAGTTACTGTTCGGACCCTGCTGGGTCTACTCAGTTGCTACATATGCAAAGCAGAACTGGAAGCAAGTTTTCCTCTGGTACCCAGCCATCACCTTAGCTATGCCTTCACTCCATCCTAGTGCTCTTATATAGGTGGTTACATCAAATATCATTCCTGTTTTGTATTAGACTCTTTGGATCTTAACTGCTATCATTGCTTTTCAGTCTTGCTCCATTTCTTGTGATTGCTATTTTAAAAATTTCCCAAATGTAGATACAATTAAGCCTTTCTCAGTGGTTCCTTGTTTTTCAAACTCCTCAGAACAGCAGATAAATTCTTTGAGTATATGAGTATCCTTCTGTCACCTAATCTGACCTCACACACACATGTACCTCCTCACATATATCTTCGTTTTATCCAAGTCACCTTGACATTCTCCTTCTAACCTTTATGCTTTCACATTTATTATTTCCTTTGAAGAGAATGCAGTCTTTTCCATGATTTTTCTACTGAATTTAAACTTCAAGAATCAAATCAGATAGCAATCCTTTATTAGTTTCCTCTTGTTGCTGAAACAAATTTCCCTAAATTAGTAGCATAAAACAATAGAAATGTATTATTTTACACTTCTGGAGGTCAGAAGTTGAAAATAGCTCTTTCCAGGCTAAAATGAAGGTGTTGCCAGGGCTGCCTTCCTCCAAGAGACTCCAGGGCAGAATCCATTTCCTAGAGGCCACATTGTCTGATGGAATGGAGCAATTCCTTTCTCCAACTTCAAAGCCAGCAGCGTGGCACCTTCAAAGCCCTCTCTGTGACTCTGACCTCCTTATTCCTCTTATCAGGACCCTTGGGATTATATTGGTTGCACCTCAATTATCCAGAGTAATCTTTCCACTTCAAGGCCCTTAATTACATCTGCAAAGTCCCTTTTGCTATGTAGAGTAAGATAGTCACAGGTTTCTAGAATTAGAATATGAATATTTTGGGACACAGCATTATTCTGCCTGCCATGAATCCCTCAAGGAAGTTTTAATTTTTTTCTTTGCCTCATACTGTTCACTTCACTTCACTTACTTGAATTAGAAATTTAATGTATTGCACTGGAAAGAGGGGCAAAATAAAACTGACTGGTAATTCCTTTTAGGATGACGACTCATAATGACTCGAAGCATTTTCCGTCGCAGAGTACTTCCATTTCCACTCTTTACCATCAAATACTCCTCTAGCTTTATCATTGGATGCGACTACAACCATATTTGACATATATTGTATATATAAAATAGGCCATTTGTAAGATCCATTTTAAGGGAAACGATGACAGAGGATCCGATCCGTTGTCAATAATCCGTTATCAATGTTTTGTTACTTATTTGTGATAAAGTTGAGCAATATTTAAAAACCTTTGGGGATAGAAGCTATTTGTTGCTAAGGCAAGATTTCAACAGAGAAGAAAATATCCAGGGCTGCCAATCATAAAATTGAGAAACCCTTTGGAGTTGTCTCATATCCTAGGGAAATGGGATATCCTCCTTTTCAGAGAATGGGTTCTGGAGCGGCGCACTGAACAAGAGTTCAACCGAGAGACAGCAGGACCAGGGCCCCCCAGCAAAGTCTTCACTGCTCACAGCCCCATCACCTTTCGCTCTTAATGAAACTGGGTGTGAATCCAGGTTCCAGGGCTGAGTTTATTAAATATATTGTTTTTATATCAATTTGATCTAATACAAAAAGGTCTTTGGGGCCTTTTCCCTACTTTATCCTATTTAAATCAACAAAACAAGTATTAATTGTCATAGTTTAAACTGAATAGTTATTACAGGGCTATGTTTTTAAAGAGTAGAAGACACATGATTTTTAGAGTATTTTTTTTTAAACGGGAAACCAAGTTTATGAATGTTGCCCACAGATCACAGGACGGAGCCTGGCAGGCAGATAGGCTTAGAACTCCTGCTAAGTCCTGTGTGGTTAAGCTTCCATGCCTCAGTTCACTCATTTCATAGCTGCTGCTATAAAATACAGCCCACCACAGGGCTAAAGGGAGGTCTCAACTTCCTTGAAAAATGCAGACTTCACCATCACCTGTGTGTGTATGGTGCTCAGCTGGTGGCTACTCATGTCTGTGGACCATAGACCTTTTACAAACTCCGTAAATTATGGCAGACCTTTAGCTCTATTACATTTATTTCAAATGAAAGTTTACTGGCTTGTAATAGGAAGTGAGCTGATATGAAACAAAAACAAAAACAAATTAGGATTTATGAAATTATTTTAATTTTCAGGTCTACAGGGAGATTGTTTTTAGTGTAATGAAATTTGGAACAAGTGAAATACTAGTAATTGTGGACATATATTTCTTATATAATATATATATATTTAATTTCTTTATTTCCATCAATGAAGTCTTTTTTTCCACCGCTTCTCAAAAGGCTTGTTTTACGTCATGTCTTTGTAAAGATGGTGATATGTGTAGGCAGACGGCCTCACTAAATCACAGCTTGAGCTCATATGTGGTCACTCTCTTCTGTGGATATTATTTCACTTAATAATTGGGTATGGTCTTATATAACAGAAATCTCAAATGATAATGGCTTTAAACAAATTGGAATTCACTCATTCTGTCAGTCACAGAGCTATCCATTCACTCTGTTAATAATAATACAAAGTCAAGGTAGTCAATTCAAGGCTGGCGTCGTAGCTCAAAGTTATTCTGACTAGATGTTTCCCTCATTTCTCTTGCACCTGCAGCCATCAGGTTGGCATTTCAGATAGACAGAAACAGAAGCAAAGTATACAGTCAGTTCTGTTTTACCATGTTTCTTGGTAAGCCCCATCCAGATTCTTCTGCTTACATCTATTGATACAATTATAATGGCATTCCTTAGCTTCAGTGGAAGTAGGAACAGTTGTGGGTTTTGTAGGGTTTTTTTGGTTGTGTTCGGTTGTGTGTTTGTTTGTGTCTTTTAAAGCTGCACAAATTGATTAACCCACAACATCTAGGCTCTACAGGAGAATGTAGCAATCTGTTAAATGAGCTATCTGTCAAAGATGTTATATTCTAAAGTATTTTAATTTTTATTTTGAGACTGAATCATAATACAGAGATAAAATATGCATGTTAAGATTACTCCAGAATGTCATTACTTGTGAAAATTTATTATAGAACGCCTTGATAGGCCTAGTTTCTCCTCTTAGTAAGAGCAAATACTTTGAATCATGATTTTGAAGAGAAAAAACTTATCTTTAGTTCATAAATGGATTTCTCACTTCTGAAATGGATTCTGTGTTTGCTTGAGAAGCTTCTAAAAGCCTTTAATATTAAAGCGAAAAATCTGGTAGTTTTGAGGTGGTTCAGTCTTTCTCATGTTACCTTTTCTTATCATCAGAGAAAATGTTTCCTTGGGATGGCCTAAGAGAAGGCACTCAAAATTTATACATGTGTTTGTTTACTGAAACTCCACTTTCAATTTCACTTTCTAATTTTGTAAATAAAAGTGTCAATATTTAGCTTTTCCACATGATAGTGTTGTTGTAAATATAAAGAAAAAAATTAGAATCTTAAAAGTACAATATAAATCATAAGAAATTATTGACTTCTCAGGCTGGTTTATAAAATACTTCTTAGAGATAGAAAGAATATCATATAATAACTTCTTCCAAAATATTTTATCATGAGAAACCAAAAGTAATGATATAATTCTACCCTCTAGGTAACATAAATTTGAGGGGAAAAGTACCGCATGGCATAGACCAGTTATACCTCAGTTCCAATCACATGTCTTGAAATATAATAATAACCACTGAAAAAGCTTTATCATCTAATTTACCTCCTCAAAGTTTTAAAGGAATGACAATTGTAATGGTTCTCAGTGAATATCCAGTTCATCCTCACAACAATTCATAAGTGCTGCTATCTCCATACTCCATAAGAAGAAACTGAGGCTCAAAAATGTTAAGAAACTTATACAAGGTCACAATGCTAAAAAGTTTTAAAGATGATCTCCTAAGCTTTTGACTGTACAACCTGAGCCATTTCTCCACAGAATCTCTATAGTTTTCTTTCATATGCCTGGAAAATAAACTTTAATGTTAATCATTGATTGAGAAAGCATTTTAAACATATTTTGTGTTTCTTTAAAGTTTTAAGACTCTGTACTCACAATGCTCTGTTTGTTCAAATCTCTGGTCTATTTACCTGGCTAGGGGTCTGGCATAATTCAGTTCCAAAGGTGTTTTGGCTATCATAATCTTTACACTTCTGAGACCACGAGGAACTGCTAAAATAATATATGTGATAGCTAGAAGGCTTTGAGACTTGAGGAAACAATTTATACAATTCTGTTCTGTTCTCAAAATCCCAAGTTAGAATTCATATCATTACCAAATGCCTGACCTTATCAGGTCCCTTATGATTTCTGGATCTTGGCTTCCTTGTCTGTATAATAGAGATGATGGTTTCCAACTCATGGTGTTGTTAGGGATTAAATAAAACAAAACCTATGTCAGAGTTCTTGGCATATGGAAAGTACTTAAGGGGTGTTGATTGAATTGTATCAAACCCCTCTGTGACAATAGGATAATTCTCACAAGAATGTTTGTCAAATTGACTGACTTATGATTTTTTTCTTTTTAGCCAAGGAAGCAAAAAAAAAAACAACAACAACAACAGCAAAACCACTAATTCACAATAGAAAGACGCCTGTACAATGAAATTCTACTTTCAAAACAAATCTCAACATAGTCAATACAACTCAGACAGAATACATCTCCAGAACATGGGATACAGAGTAATTTAATCAGATCCACTTCAGACATGCATTGTACATGACTGTTTATGATTTGATTCTGAAAGGAATTCTCAATCTGAGAAAGAATCACAAATGGTCATTCTTAACATTTATCACATTTGACGCATAGAAAAGCTATTTTAAATGCTCTAGGACATAAGTGTATAATCAACTTTAGGCACCAGCTTAGTAGCTCAAGTCGAGAGTAGAAAGGATTTGCAGAATTCTCAAAATGCAATAAGCAATTTACACTAAGTTATAAGTATCTCGATTTTTCTCTGAAAAGAGATTTGTCAGGAGATTTGAAGGAGTGCAAATATTGGGCTTTCAAATATCAACACACACACACACACACACACATACATACATACATACATGCATGTACACATACACATGATTATGCACCTCCTATTATGATTATGCCTGAAAATGATAGCTCTACAATCAAAAAGTAACTTTATATGCATATACAGGATGTTGGACTGCCCAGTATTCTCTCTTACTACTCATTGAAATATAATTTTTATAATACAAAATGAGTTTTCCTAGTATACCGGAAGGAGCTTAGTGGACAGATTGGGAGTCTGAGCAAAACTTAAGACGGGCAAAGCTTATCAAGACCTTTTCTATCTCTTGTTCATGACACCTTCTTCTTACCACAGCACCTGTCTTTATGGATATAAAGGTTCTGGAGTCAGATGGATCTAGACAATTACTTAACCTTTTGAGTCTTTAATTATCTAGAAAATGACTAGTAACATTTGCCTCTGAAGGTTGTTGGACTGATCTTACAGAATATGTCTCAACTACCTGGCACAATATGGCATTCAGAAATAGTATATATTATCATTCATGCTGTCACTTAGCTTTCCTGGACTTATAGCTTGGCCTTACTTGCATAATGCTGAATTTTATTGAAAGACATATACATATCCATGACATATACATAACATACATACAAATGCTAGGCAATGAGCTTTGTTAGAGCTCAATGAATCAATGTAAAAGTATGAGTAAATAATGGTTTCTACCATAAATTAATTTACAATTAGTAAAGAATGCAGCAGCTAAACAAATTAATTGAGGTAATTGCAAGTAGCTTCATGAACAGGCTCATGCAACATCTACACGGTCAATCATAGGCCCTGTACCAAGGGATATGGTTAGAAAAGGCACTTTGGGAGGCCAAGGTGGACAGATCACAAGATCAGCAGATCGAGGCCATACTGGTCAACACGGTGAAACCCCGTCTCTACTAAAATATATGATTTCAGCTACTCGGGAGGCCGAGGCAGGAGAAAAGCTTGAACCAGGGAGTCGGAGGTTGCAGTGAGCTGAGATTGCACCACTGCGCTCCAGCCTGGCAACAGAGTAACAGGGTGAGACTCCAAGAAAGGAAGAAAGGAAGAAGGAAAGAAAGAAAAGAAAGAAAGAAAGAAAGAGAGAGAGAGAAAGAGAGAGAGAGAGAAAGAAAGAAAGAGAAAGAAAAAAAGAAAGAGAAAAGAAAGAGAGAGAGAAAGAAAGAAAGAGAAAGAGAAAGAAAAAAGAAAGAAAGAGAAAGAAAGTAAGAAATAAGAAAGAAAAGAAAAGAAAAGAAAGAAAGAAAGAAAAAGAAAGAAAGAAGGAAAGAAAGAAAGAAAGAAAGAAGGAAGGAAGGAAGGAAGGAAGGAAGGAAGGAAGGAAGGAAGGAAAGAAAGAAGGAAAGAAAGAAAGAAAGAAAGAAAGAAAGAAAGAAAGAAAGAAAGAAAGGAGGGAGGAAGGGAAGGAGGGAGGGAGGGAGGGAAGGAAGGAAGAAAAGAAGGAGAGGAAAGGAAAGAAGGAAAAAACAGGAAAGGAAAGGAAGGAAGGAAGGAAAAGAAAAAGATGTGGGATGTCAGAATTGATCAACAAACGTCAAGGGAAGAGCCATGAAGGAGAAGTCAGGGATAACCCTGGTTTCTATCCTAAGTGACTGAGAAGGCAGAGGGGTCTAAATAATCAAGTGTGGTGGGGGAGTAAATGATTTTACCTTCAGTTAAGTTGAATTTAAGTCATCTAGGACCATAAAGAAATGCCAATGAGGCAACTTCAAATTTCAGTATTGCTTCAAATTATTTCTTTCATCTACTTTAAATCCATTTTAAATTTCATCACTCTAAATGTGATAGCTGGAATGATTGTGACAGGCAAAGCATAGCATGTCACCTTTTCGAAATAGTGTTGGTATTTTAGCTGGAGACTTATTGCCATAATGTAATGCTGAAGGTACTTCATTGTCAAAACATAAACACACACACAAATACAGTGAAGCAGGCAAAATGAATAATATAGAAAATGTACATGTTACATTCGGAAAGATATTTTGCAATAAGGTGGGACTTGGCTTCCTCTTCTAATTATAATACTGAGTTAGCTGCCTCCTCTGCATAAGAGGTTCTGAGTTATTCTAAATATGCTCTTCAGTGTTGCCCAGTATAAATATGCCTTCTTTGTTGGATAGTCAATGCCGTATTAGGATTTATTTAGATTAAACATTAGCTAGATGTTTCCAAGCCGCGTTATGTCAAGCCCTTGATACCATAATGTGGAGAAAACTTGCTGCCTTAAGAAATGTGTCACGAACTCTCTTCTCAGCGGGGTCTGTACATATCAAAGACATGAAAAAATGATCAGTCACCCTTTTACAAATCACAGTCCGTTGGTTCCCTGGCAGTGCCGTCAATTCAGATTGGCTTTTGTGAGTTTTTGGAAGCCCAGAGAGACCAAGTAGAGTAGAAGGGTGCAGGTAAATCAGGGTATGTATAGCTAAGCCCCTAGTAAGTTGGCAAATTGAGACGGAACAATAGCAGTATTAGTCTACATGATATCTTGGGCATATCTAAAATAAACTGTGGGAGAAAGATTGATCAGTATTTCTTTAGAAACTAAGTCCTAGCTTCAGACTAACCTCACATACACTTTTAAATCTATGCATAACCAAATAACAGATCACCTAGAACCATCTCTATGCTACCAAGATCACACAAATCTCACAACAGCATACAATTTTCATCATGTATTAAAGGTTCCAATTGCCATTGGTTGGTAGTGGCTTGCTAAACCACATTTTGATAACGATACTTTTTTTTTTTTTTTTTTTTTTTTCAGAGTTTCACTCTTTTTGTCCAGGCTGGAGTTTGATGGCACAATCTTGGCTCACTGCAACCTCTGCCTCCCAGGTTCAAGTGATTCTCCTGCCTCAGCCTCCTGAGTAGCTGAGATCACAGGCATACGCCACCACACCCAGCTATTTTTGTATTTTTAGTAGAGATGGGGTTTCTCTATGTTAGTCAGGCTGGTCTCGAACTCCTGACATCAGATGATCTACCCGCCTCAGCCTCCCAAAATGCCGGGATTATAAGCGTGGGCCGCCACGCCTGGCTTAATAAAAATTCTGAATCCTTGTTTGAGATCAACAAAAAACTTCAAGCCTCCCACAGTTGTTAGAAGGAGAAAAACAGCCCTTACACATAGAGAGTCCGTCTTCTGAATTTAGACTGTTGGTTGTAAAGGATCAGCGTGGATCAGAGGCAGCCTCTAGGTGGGAGACCCTTCCCATCGTCTTTTCCTGAGCATCATTTTCACATAAACTCTGTTAGCTCAGACTTTTTCCTTCCTGTTTCTACGTGTCTTTTTGAGTACTCACTGTTATATTGCAATAAGCAGGTTCTTTTAGGCATATCAAATCCAACAGAGCAGATATCCACTTGTTACCACAACAGCAGAGATTTCTCTGAAAAATCAAAAAAGCTTTAGAACCTCCCTGAAAACTGTGCAGCCCTACAAAGAACCATCAATACCATAAACCACAGGTGCATAGTTCCTGGAATTGTTCAAACAGTAAATAAAATAATTCAGAAATACCTGAAAAGAGGAGACAAAGAACTCCTTATAATAACTATATCAGAAAACAAACATATTCAGCTCAAAGCAGTTGTCTTTTCATGTTTAAGAATGAAGTAGAGGAAAAAAGTTTCAAGTTCTTTATTGCTTCCCCTATAATGCAATGTATACAACTTGTCATTTCTAATGAGCATACTGGTTGTCGGGCAAGCATGAAATTGAAACACTTATAAAATGATTTTTGTTACTTTACAATTAGGCAGTTCTGCCTATGCCTAACACTTGAAGAAAATTATTCAGTTGAATTATCACTCCTGGATCCCCATAATAATTCTTAAAATGTATAGAACTGGCTTTATATTAGGGGAATCTCTTTAGCTTTTTGGCACTTCTGGGTCATGCAAACATTGTCAACTCTCAAGTGTCCAGCGTGAATAATCAGTTTGAGCATTATACATATCGTATTCTTCTCCTTCACACCAACCCTGTCTTTTAGTGGTTGTTTTCATTGGATGGATTGATTGTGCTTTGGCGTTTCTGAAATGGGAAGAGTTCCCTAGTCCCCCTCGCAGGGTGTGCACTGGGGGCGTGGCTCACCCCTTCAGTGTCCAGCTGCTCAGACTTCAAGGGGAGCATAGGGACGGCCAGGCTGCGGGCCTCCGACTCCACAGCAGGGTCTAGGGGTTTGCAGCTGAAGCTCTAGAGAGCATGTGTGACAGGGTTCTCTTTTAGTTTAGCCATCTGTAGGTGACTTGTGTTAGTCAGCTTAATTAGACCCCCGTGCCTTATTGCAAGGACAGAGGGCTTTCTGTATCCCGAGGTTCTCGCCTTGGTGTGTGCTGGTGTGCCAGGGTCGTGTACTCTTCCACTGGTGTGCTCCCCTCGACACCCTCTTGACGTCCAGCTGCTTGTGTGCCTGCCTGCTAGGGTCTTGAGGCTTTTAAATGCAAAGGGTGAGGGCGTGGCATGCCAGGGCAGTCTTGGGAAATGCAATATTCAGCAGGAAAACCAAAATGCCTGTCTTCACCTAGGTCTGTGGGCACAGGCCTGGGGCTGGAGCCCTAGCTAGGGGCCTTGCCCTCCTCTACTCAGCACCTCCCTTCCCCACTTCCATGTCATCTAAAGGGACCATGGCCTTTCCTTCCCAGCACTTCCCTTCAGTATCCTGTCCCCTCTCTGAAGAGGTACATCTGTCATTAGAATATGGATGATGACCTGTGTTAGTTGTTTCCTGGTGACAGGGGGTGTTGTTCTGGGGGGAGATAGCAGTCAGACTCCTCCCAGAGGTCTTTCTAAGGGTTTCTAATAAAAGGGAGCCATCATCTGAGGCTCTGGTTGGCTGACCAGTTGGAGTTTGATGGCTTCTAGGCGTGAGAGAAAAAATCAAGTTTTACAAGGTTAAGTATGCATGGATTAAATATGTGTACTATACAGAAAAAAAAGAATTTAGTGCCAAAGATTACAGAGACAAGCAGTAAAACATACCAACAACAACATTGTACCCTGAGCTGTTTCACCCAGGTGAAAGAAATTAAACCTTGTAAGTGGATAAACTTTTAGATCGAAATAACTGTTCTTACCATACCTTTAGCAGTTAAGAGGTACACCCGGAGAACTCTAGGGTTTGTGGGCTTGCCTGGTGGCCGTTAAAGCTCCTGTCTCTTTCCTGTCTCTTTCATCTCTCATTCCTGGGCCTCCCTGTCTCTGTTATAAAAGACCGAGATGGCTACTTTCAGGAGGTTCTCTAAAGTATGACCCGGCTTCAGAGGCTGCTTTTGTAGCTTCCTCCTGATGTCAGGAGCTGCCGGGGTAATGAGTTTATCCTTCAGGAGTAGCTGTCCCTCGACTGAGTCAGGAGATAGAGAGGTGTTTTTTACCAAGGCTTCTCTTAGCCCCTCCAGGAAGGCAGTGAGATTCTCATCAAATCTCTGATCGATCATGGACAACTTAGTTGAGAGACCAGGTCCTGGTTCTACGTAAACCTTCCATTATGCACACCTGAAAGTGTCTCTGCGTCCCGTCTGCCATCTCATCACTGGAATCCCATTTAGGATCATCCACTGGTACAGCTTCTTTTCTAGTTGGGATAATATTCACCCCCTTCCCTAATGCTATGTGTGATACAAAGCTCCTCCCCATGTCTCTCTGCTGCTTGCAAAGTGGCCTGTTCCTCAGTGTCCATCAGGGTTTAATTCCAAAGCAACATAACGTCTTTCCAGGAGAGTTCAATTATTTGGTAATTCTGGAAAGCCTCTATATATCTATCGGGGTCATCTGAAAACTTTCCAGGATCCCCCTTAACTTACCTAAGTTCTGTAGGGAAAAGAGAACCTGGATGTTCCTGGGCCCAAATTTACTAGGCATCTGTTGGAAGGGTAAGAGTGAGACTGGGGCTTGATTAGACGGAGGATTTCTAAGCGGGGGAAAGTGAGAGGCTGCATAGAATAGAGAGGTTGGGGTGGCCCAGAGGCGCAGGGCTTGAGAGAGCTGGCTCTTCTGCTGGGAGTGTCTCTGGGACTCATATCTTTAATTCCCTGGACTTGCCCCTTGCAGCCTTCCCTGAGGTGGCAAACAGGAGGGCTGGATCAATCTTACACTGTCAGCAAAGGTCTGGATTGCCTTGCAAGGTATAGAAAGCCTGCACATATGGGGCCTCAGACCTTCTGTTCTGACATCTACGGAAACGTTCCAACTGCTGGATGGTATTGAAATGATTCCTTCCTGGGGCCAACCCAGTCCTTCCTATAAATTACAATTTGGCCAAACCTTTGTGCAGAGGGCTATGAGGAACCTTTCCTCCAGATTCTGGGGGCCAAAGCAATCCCAATGGTTCAGGATACACCCCAGAGGAGCATAAGCTGAGGGTGGTGAAGAGAACTGGTTGTCCATTCAGAAAGACAAGGAATAGAAGTGTCCTCATTTTCCTTTCTTCTTTCAGTGAAAAACTCAGGGTGAGATGGAGAAAGAACGTGAGTGTCCTGCCTGCATCTTTCATCTCTTGTCCCTGAGCCCCAGTGACCTTGGCAGGTGTCGGCCATAGGTGCAGATACAATATGTACCCATGAAGCAGAGAAGACCTGGAGAATAGGAACTAACTGCCCTCACCTATGCATCCCTTTCTCCCTGCTGTTGGCAAACTTTGAGTTCCCTGGGCCTGTTTCCGCCATGAAGCGTGGCCTCTGTCCATGGGGTGGGGGGTTTAGTCAGCAGGAACTGGTCCTGCCTGTTGTCTGGCTTTGGATCCCTCAGACCTGGTTTTTCTTTCTAGGGCCTCAGCCTGAAGCTTAGAATCGAGAAAGGATATTTTGGAGGCTGTTTGTTTAGAACGTCTCACGTGTGCCCTGCTGAATCTGCAGTTCTCAGCCAGCAAGAGTCACTCTTCTGTTAATTTCCCTATGAGAAACAGAGCTGGGAGAGGGAGCCCTCTCACTTAGAAAAGAGAAAAAGAGAAAAACAGTTTAAGGGGCAAAAAGGGGGAGATGCTGGAGGAAAAACCCCTTCCTTAGTGCAGTTGGGCCCCTCTAATCCTGATAGCTTTCCCATCCTTTCCTCAGTCAGACCAGGTTGAATTCCTTGGCCAAAGTTGGAAAGGTTCCATTGGCAGGTGGGCAAGAACCACCCAGTAGGGTCCCAGCTTCCGCAGGTTTTCTCCTCTACCACCCCAGCCTCCATGGTTGTTGGGCTGAGCCTTTGCTGCTGCGGGTACACTCACACACTGGAGCTGGGAGGGGAAAGGTTAAGGAGAGGTGCTCTGAGGCCTGCGTGCCTATGGCTGTCAACGCTAGGAAAAATTGGTCTGATTTGCACCTTTGGCTGCTCAGCCAAACGCTCATTTTACTTGTAACATTGCCACAGCCTGTAGCAAAACTCAATGTTATAATCAAAGAGATAAGAG
This sequence comes from Cebus imitator, assembly GCF_001604975.1. Classification (NCBI taxonomy): domain Eukaryota; kingdom Metazoa; phylum Chordata; class Mammalia; order Primates; family Cebidae; genus Cebus; species Cebus imitator. The sequence continues at coordinate 2,337,467 of NW_016107662.1, forward strand.
CCATATCACACCGTGTGAGAGAGAAAAGAGATGAAAGGAAAACAGAGCCTTTTACCCACAGGAAAGAGAGAGAGGTGGCAGGGTTTTGGGAGAAAGGCAGGCCTGACAGTTTTGTATTTGCTCACATTCACCTTCTGAGATCCCAGACGAGCCCCCAGTTAAGTGGGAAAAGTTCCCTTGTCCCCTTGCTGGGTGTGTGATGGGGGTATGGTTTACTTCTTCAGTGCTCCACTGCTCAAACCTCTAGGGGAGCACACAGATGGACAGACTGTGGGGCTCCCACCCCACAGCAGCGTCTAGGGGTGAATGTTTGCAGCTGAAGCCCTAGTGGGCATGTTTACAGGGTCCTCTTTTAGTTTAGCCACCCATAGGCAGTTTATGTCAGTCAATTCAATGAGACCCCCCTGCCTTATTGCAAGGACAGAGAGGGCTTTCTGCATCTTGGGGTTCTTGCCTTGGTGTACCGGAGAAATCAGATCACATGTGGGCTTGGAGAATGAGTGCAAGGTTTTATTGAGTGGAAGTAGCTCTTGCAGTTGGGAAAGCCAGAAGGGAGATGGTTTTCCCCTGAAGTTGAGCCACTCAGAGGCCCAGGCTCTCCTCTGACCTCCCTGCCCAAGCTCCACATTTTTTCACCTTTGGTGGCCTGCCAGTGTGCCAGCATCTCTCAGTGTGGTCCTCCACTGGTGTGCTCCGCTCGATGTCCTCTCAGTATCCAACTGTTTGTGCCTTTTTCTGCTGATGCGGTCTTCTTGACGTCCAGCTGTTTGTGTGTCCGCCTTCTAGGGTCTTGGGGTTTTTGTAGGCATAGAATGAGGGCATGTCGGGCGAGGGTGGTCTTAGGAAATGCAACATCTGGGCAGAAAAACACAAATACCTGCTCTCATGTATGTCCATGGGCAGAGGCCCAAGCGTGGAGCCCTGGCCGCGGACCATGCCCTCCTCTACCCCACACTTCCGTTTCCCCCTTCTGTATCCCATAAAGGGAACATACCCTTCCTTCCCAGCACTTCCCTTTGTATCGTTTCCATGAAAAAATGGAAAGAGGAGTGAAAGCAAATGACACACAAAGGATGCATGATTTGTTTGTTTGTTTGTTTTTTGCCTAATTTTTTTTAAAAGCTTGGGTAAACACAGTGTCCAGATAATCTTGAAGTTTCAGTTGTTTTCACTTACTCAGGTTTTCCCTAACTGCCCATCATCTTTTTGCCCTCTCACAATGACTGCATTGCCATGAATTAAGAGTTAACCCAAGAGCTGGCTGAAAAGTATTTTTTAAAAAATGGCATTACCTAAAATATATGCCCTCATTACCATCCATTTCATATATATGACATTCATTTTCACTCCTACCTCCTTTAACTTTTCAAAGCGAGGCACAGCAACAACACTGAACCACAGAAAGCAAAGGGCAAAGGACAGAGCTGGGATTTGAACTGAGTTACAAAGCCAGCGCTCTTTCAGAGCTTTCCATGTTGATCCTTTTGAGAGTGAACAACTGTAGCAATACATGTTAAATCGGGTTTAATGATTTGCTCAGGGTTTTCTATTTATATACACGTAAAATTTGATTTGCTGATCTCTCAATCCCTGAATCCTTGACCTAGCCTCAGAAATAGTTTATTTTTTAAATTGCTATGATAGGGTTTTCATATATTGTTTAAAATATAGCTTGATAAGGACATATTAAAGAAACATTTTTAACAAAAAACTATAGTGATCTTCTGTTCTTCAAATAATGTCCTTCCCCTCAGTGGGTCTGGGCGGATAATATGCAGAAGAATTTCTTGAAGTTGAGGTGTCTTCTAGCTTGAGCCTCAGGGGTGTATTCAAGCCTCTCAACAAAAGCATATTTTAAGTAGGTCTCTTACTGATTTATAATTTACAAACTTTGCCACTGTAGCATACAAAAATCGCCCGAGTGTAAAGAAAAATGCCATTTTAATTCATAGACGTTGGTTGACACAAAGTTTAACTTTATTTCATAATGACTGCATTTCAACCTCATTTACTGTTTTAAAGTTAAAACTAAAATACTTTTGATAGCAATGCCAACCGTTTTAAGACAATTTTCAGTTGAGAATGATAGGATTGTCTTAGTCATTGGTAGTGCTACAGCAAATATATCATAGACTGGGTGGCTTAAATGACAAAAACTTATTTTTTGTAGTTCTAGAGGCTGGGAAGTCCAAGATCAAGGCACCAGCTGACCCAGTGATTGGTGAGGGCCCATAATCTGGTTTGCAGACAGCTGTCTTCTTGTATCCTCATGGGGGGGGCAATTCTCTCATGTTCACATGCTGGTATTGGAAGGAAGGGCAACTTGGGAGGCCCTTCATGACTCCACCCATAGGAAATGTGGATTTCTATGGATTAGGCCATGAATGGAATTAATGCCCTTATAAAAGGGCCCTAAATAGCTCCTTTATCCTTTCCGCTATGTGAAGTTACAGAGAAGATGGCCACCATGAAGAACCTGGCTCTCATCAGATGCTAAATCTGCTGGTACCTTTAGGATCTTGGAATTCCCAGCCTCCAAAACTGTGATAAATAAGTTTCTGCTACTTATAAGCCAGCCGTTTAGTGGATTTTGTTATTATGGCCCAAGTGGGCTATGGCAGACAGTTCAGAATAGCACATCCCTTTCAAAGAGTTGAGCAGATTTTATTTACACACCTCATCTATTAAAAATCTTTACTTAGAAATATTTGTATTATAGTATACTTGCAACTCATAAAATAAAAGCAGTGACATTGGTGGTGATGCTTTGACTCAACCATCGTCCCATTATTGTGTGGTAGAATCTGAAGCTCAAGTTTGGATTAACAGGATCCTCTGGTTCTTGGGCATTCAGGTCAACATAGGTACAATTTAACTCAGGTAAAGGGGGCTTGATGAGGTACTGCCTAGTTTACAACAGACCTACATTAGCACTCTTGCCCAAAGCTTCAGGTAGTAATATTTTTGTCATCAGCGTTTGTCTTATGTTCATATCAAAAGGAATAAGAAAGATAATCCAGGTTTTCCAAAAGGCAGACTGGGTGCAGTGGCTCACACCTGTAATCCCAGTTCTTAGGGAGGCCAAAGTAGGAGGATTGTTTAAGCTCAGGGTTTGAGACCAGCCTGGGCAACATAGCAAGACTTCAATTCTGCCAAAAGTCTTAAAAATTAGCCAGGTGTGGGGAATGCACCCGTAGTCATAGCTACTCAGGAGGCTGAGGTTATAGGATGGTTTGAGCTGAGGAGTTCAGGGCTGGGGTGAGCGATGATGATGTCACTGTACTTCAGCCTGGGTGACAGTGAGATCCCATGTCTAAAAAAGAAGGAAGGGAAGGGGAGGAGAGGGGAAGGGTGAAGATATAAGAAACAGGCGGGGAGGCAGCTAGGAAAGGCTGAGAAAGCAGTCTAACTAGGATGCAAGTCTGACCTCTGCGAAGGAGGAAGGAAAGAGAGATTGGAGGGAAGCACCTAGTCTTCTACAGAGTTTAAGGAAGCATTGCTAAAGCTATCAAGGACTCCTGAAACCAAAGCCATCAGGAACGTCTCTTGCTGCTCCAAAATGACTGTGCCTTCGGAACCATGTTACACTCAATGATTGGCAAGGAGCAGCCCCTTGAAAGACATAGCCTTGGGACAAAGCAGTGATGGATTTCAAAGAGCAGCAGCTGGAGTTCAACTATAACCTCCATGGTTAAAGATTGAGCGGCATATTCCTATGGTGGCCATACAAGCAAACAGGGGATTTTGGTAGCCCTTGGGCACCTAATCAAATGCCTAATAAGTGTTGACTTAACAACACCCTTGTTTAGTGCCTGACACCTAGTTGGCCCCACATCCTCCAAGCTTTTTGGGCCAAACTTTTAATCGCTGTAATCAAATTGTCATTCCATTCTTTAAAGAAGGCCGGCATTTTCTCACCCCAGTGTATTAGTTTTCTATTGCTGCATAACAAATCACCACAACCTTAGCTGCTTAAAGCAACACCCATTTATTATTGCACAGATACGTAGGTCGGAAGTCTAGGAGGACCCAGCTGGGTTTTCTGTCTAGGATCTTATGAGGCTAAAACCAAAGTCTTGCCAGGATTACGTTCTTACTTGGAATGTCTGGGGAAGAATTTCTTTCCAAGGTCATTCAAGTTGTTGACAGAATTTAGTTCCACGTGGTTGCAGGAGTGAGGTACCAGTCTTCTTGCTGGCTTTCATTCGGGGGACATGCCAAATACCCCCTGAAACTTCCAATATCTCTGATGTCTTCTGCTACCGGCTGGACAGAAGGCTTGTGTGATTAGATTAGGTCAACCTGGAGACGCCCCTTGTCTTCAGGTCAACTGATGAATAACGTTCTCTACATCGTTTGAATTACTTTGCCATGTAATATAACATAATTACAGTAGTACTAGCTCATTGTGTTTATAGAGGGTCATCTTAAAATGCTGCTAGCCACGTAAATGATCGAGGACGCCTACTCCAGAGCTCCTTGCTTGCTTCTCAAAAGTTTCCTTGTTTCCACTCTGCTTTCCCCCACTATTGTACTTCCTGGTCTTGACCAGGAAGAAATTTTAGTAATTTATTGATTTTTAAAAGACCTGGAGGTTCACGGACCAACTTCTCAGTCTGTTTCCTCAAAGATTTCTTTTATGCTCTAGCTACCTGTGACTTTTTTAGAAAGACAGGATCACCACTTACCCCAAACTACTCAGAGCTACCCAAGCACACATTCTGGAGTTTCTTAAACAAAAGAGGCATGAACCAGGTCCTCTTTCTCAGCGAGAGTCTTCTTCCCTGTCCTCCATCTCCTCACCCCACTTCTTCCAAGATGGCAAAGAAAGGAACCTTAAAAGGGATTTATTCTAGCCCTAAATACAGCAAAACTATGGGAGTGGTGGACCTTTTTGTATTACTCCATGTAAAGATAAAGAGACTCATCATTTGCCGTGTTCCGCCTGCATAAAGGAGAGCAAGCTGAGGTTCCTGTGCACCAGAGACTCATGTTTGCTGGAGGCCTGGAAGTTTCTTTTCTATACCCTGGTGCCTTAGCATTTGTTCCAAAGCAGCATTGCCTTGTGCCCTATGTCTGGGTTTTAGTACAGAATAGTTCTCTCATATCTACTTTAAAGCCTTTCTAGGACAAAAATTGTTTTTTTTAGTCCTGATATGGAGAAGGAAATGAACAGACTTGAGATTTGACTTTCTCCCCACAATAAAGGCTTTGGGTGAGTGGCTCTTCTCTTATGTATCTTTCTACCCCGAGGCTTCCCCACTCCTGCGTGTAACTGAGCTCATAATGGGGCCACCCAGTAGCCTACCAAGTATGCACAAACACGTCTCCAATGCTGCAGAGGACATGGACTACACCAGTTGTGGTTCCACCTACCAGAGGAATTTGCAGATTGTTCTTTTTCCCATGCACATAGACATGTATTCTACTCCTGGCATGTAAGTGCTTTACCAGTTTTATTGGTCAGATTTGCAATTGCCTCTTTCACTTCTGGTTTATATGATTGAGGTCAGAGTGTTAAGTTTTATGGGTTAAACATAAGAGACTCACTGTTCCTTCTTGTTTTTCTTGTCGTAAAGAGTACAGTACTGGAGTGGCAGAACTTAATGAATCGCGTCTTTAGCCTGACACCCAGAGCAGCACCTGCTGGCAGCTGGAAGTGACACTGCTGTAAACCTTCCAGCCCACGGTTAGGCAGGGTTTGCACTGGAGGCTTGTTAACTCACTACCCTTCAAACACATGATAAATGTTCTTTTTTTATGAAAACAAAAACAAAAACAAAAAAACCAATAAGGTGTTTTACACTAGCATCTTGTGTCCCATGTTTTGACTTCGTCTGTGCTATTGGCACTAAATAGCTATAATAACTAAAAAGCAATAAAGTTTTTCTGTGTTTTTTTTTTATTGAAATTGCAAAGATTTTACAGCTTTTTTATCTCTGCTGCCTGTATACGTTAATCCCTAAAGTAAACATAGAAATTTGATTCATTCTTAAAAGTCTTGCGTATACCAAAAATAGCAACCATGCATTTCCAACCTGGAAACCAAAGACTGCAAAGTCCAGAAGGGCTGTTTATGGTGATTCCTGTGAGTTCCCAAGCATTGCTCATCACAAGCATGAAGGTTCTGACTTCAAGAGAGTTTCTTTTAAGGTATAAAATGCTAACCATTTCATTCGTTAGTCCCTTAATGAAATACCTGTGAGACATCTGTGATACTTCTTAAAAACCTTCAAAATAAAGTGTGGTGATTTCTCTTGTGACACTTATAAATACGTTCAGAAAAAGCCTGAAGACAGCTAAGGCAATGTGCTGCTTGCCACTAGGTGGGAAACTTACTATACAACAATCTCATTTCGATAAAATGCTCATGAATAGTCTTTTTACACCAAAAATTTATCATTATGCAAACAAGCATGGGATTTGATAAACAAATATCCCTCAAACTCAGTTTCCTTGTTTTAACTCCATTACTCTCAGAATTCATGTAGAACTTTGCATAGGAAGCTATTTTTATGTGACTAAAATGATACATTCAGTGATCCAGTGTAGGTGCTGTCATTTAGACTATTTTATTTAAGACTCACAAATCACTTCAAGATGTACATTCGTTCATTCAGTTAACTACAATTTTATTCATCTCTTGCTATGTATCATGCACTATTCTAGGCGCTTGGGACGAATCAATTAAAAAAGCAAACATCGGCTGGGCACAGTGGCTCATGCCTGTAATCCCAGCACTTTGGGATGCCAAGGCGGGCAGATCACGAGGTCAAGAGATCAAGACATCCTGGCCAGGATGAGAGTGGTGGTGTGCGCCTGTAGTCCCAGCTACTTGGGAGGCTGAGGCAGGAGAATCGCTTGAAGCCAGGAGGCCGAGATTGCAGTGAGCCGAGATCGCACCACTGCATTCTTTCGCTTGGCGAAAGAGGGAGACTGCCTCAAGAAAAAAAGAAGCAAACATATCTCTGCTCAAGGAACTTTCATTCTAGTGATGGAAGAGAGAATGCATGCATTTAATAAACATAAAAATTGCATAAATTGTGTAATATATTGGAAAGGGCTAAATGTTACAGAATAAGAAATTTGGGAGATGGTTTGGAAAACAATTTGTCTAATAACATAGCATGGCCAGTATAGTATTGGGTCAAAGGCCTGAAAGAGACAAAAAATATCTCTGAAGGTATCTGTGGGAAGGTGCTGCAGGTACAGGGCTTATGTTGTGCCAAGACGAAAAGGCAGGAGTATGACAGGCCTGTGAGAAGGCCTATTAGAATAACAGCAAGGTGGCCAGTGGGGCTAGAAGGGAATATATGAGGTGAAGAGCCATAGAAGGTGAAGCTGGAGGGTCGCATGGGGTCTGGGAAGGCATTGCAGGGACTTCCTTCTCTTTCTCTGTGTAAAAGGGGGCCACTGCTGGCTTTAGGGAGAGGAGTGACATCATCAGATTTACATTTCAAAAGGATTTCTCCCTCTGCCTCAGGAAGAAGAGACTGTCAAGAGCCAAAGAAAGAGGACAGATGAGGTGAGACTGTATGGCAGCAATTCAGGCAGATAGGATGGTGGCCCTGGCTGTAATGGTAACCATCCATTGTCAGGAATAGTCAATAACTAAGTGGCTTCATTGGGGGGATGAAAGGGCTGACTCTAAGGTTTTTGCCTAAACTACTATAATGAGGGGGTCATTTAAATTGAGGTTAGAAGGACTGTACATGGAAGAGGTTTGTGGAGGAAGATCAAGGACTTTTATTTTGGGCATACTGAAAGTATGTCTAGTGCACATTTCAGTGGCAATGTCAAATATGCAGTTGGACATGTAAGTCTGGAGTTAGGGGCAAGGGAGATTTACCTTGGGAATTACTGACATATAGATATTGTGCAAAGGCTTTGGGCTGGTTGAGATTATTGAGAATGTGTACACATGGAGAAGATGAGATTATGAAGACCTGGGTCCTGGAGCACCGTAATGATGACAGGTGGGGAAGAGGAGGCAGGACCAACGAAGACAGTTGAAAGGCATAACGAAGGTCACAGAGGATAAACTAACAGGACGATCAGGAAAGTACGGTGTTGGCCGGCCGGGGTGACTCATGCCTGTAATCCCAGCACTTTGGGAGGCCAAGGCAGGCGGATCATGAGGTCAGGAGTTCGAGACCAGCCTGACCAACATGGTGAAACCCTGTATCTACTAAAAATACAAAAATTAGCCAGGTGTGGTGGCTTGTACCTGCAATCCCAGCTACTCAGGAGGCTGAGGCAGGAGAATTGCTTGAATTTGGGAGGCGGAGGTTGCAATGAGCTGAGATCGCACCACTGCATTCCAGCCTGGGTGACAGAGCCGAGAATCTGTCTCAAAAAAGGGAAAGTACAGTGTTCTAAAAACCAATTGAATGCAGTGGACCACATGATTTAGCTATACGTGTGGCTCCAAAAGTTTAAGAATTTGGTTAAATTTCATAGAACTAGTAAGTGGTAACAGTTGGATGTAAAACCAGCTCTTTTCTCTTCAAATCCTGGTTTCATCTACCAAATACTGGAAACCTGAACATAAGCTAGCTATAGTTGTGATAAATGTAATGAAATCTACTAACATGAGTTACAAAAGGAAAGCTTTTTCTTGTCAGCAATGAGATATTTGACCACATTTAGGCCATAAAAGTAAAAGCAATCCATGATTATTGAGAGTGATCTATTAGTGATTGCTTAATATGAACACATTTCTACTTTCATCATACTTTAAAATTGTTCCTGGTAGTGGTTTACTGATTGTTCTGTTTAAAATAAATTAAGCCAGGCACAGTAGCTCACACCTGTAATCCCAACACTTTGGGAGGTCAAAGCAAGTGGATCACCTGAGGTCAGGAGTTGGAAACAAGCCTGGGCCACATAGTAAAACTTCGTCTTTACTAAAAATACAAAAGTTAGCCGGATGTCGTGGCGGGCACCTGTCATCCCAGCTAATTGGGGAGCTGAGGCAGAAGAATCGCTTGAACCTAGCATGTAGAGTTTGCAGTGAGCAGAGATTGTGCCACTGCACTCCAACCTGGGCAACAAGAGTGCAACTCCATCTCAAAAGTAAATAAATAAAATAAGAGAAAATAAATTATGACTTTTTTTTTTTTTTAGAGGTAGTGTCTCACTCTCTTACCCAGGCCAAAGTACAGTGATACAGTGATGTGATCACAGCTCACAGCAGCCTTGAACTCCTGGCCTGTTGAGTAGCTGGGACAGCAGGTATGTGCCCCCATGCCTGGAGAAGACATAAAGCTGTATTTTAAGAAGCCTTAAAGTAGGAAAACAGCAAAATATAAAGTCATTCCACAGAAGAGGAAAAAAATGCAGTACACAACTTCTACAGTTTATTTTAGCTCAAAGAAGAGAGTACCATAGTGGAAACACTTAACTGAAAACAGAAAAGGGCCCGTGAAGTCCTCTTGTCCAGTGTTATCTAAAAACCCTAGGGGAGTAGCAAGGAAAGGCGGGAGATATGAATTTTCAAGACTCCACTGTCTCCTCCATTTTATTCAAAGAAGAATCATTCTTATCAATTGTATACCAAGAGCCTCTTGGTAAGATTATCTTTGACTAAAAGCCCTCACAAATAAATGATATGTATTTAATTTTTTATTTTACTGATAAGAAAACTATGGACCCAAAAGCTATGTGACAGAATCAAGATCAAGGCTGTTAAGGGTTAAGCTGAAATTTACATCTTCATCTTATGATCCCAAGTCCAGTGTGTCTACTTGCTTGTGTGTGTGTGCGTGCATGTGTGTGCGTGTGTGCATGTGTGTGCGTGCGTGCATGTGTGTGCGTGCACGTGTCTCTGTGATTCTCTATAGAGCAATTCCTATACCCTGATATGACAGGGAGAGAATCATCCCACAACGTGGAAAAAGCCTCGAAATCCCTTCTCAAAATATGTTTGTGAAGCTCTGGGCGTCAGAGGACCCAGACCAATTTTATAGTCACTCAGCTGACCACAGTAATGGCACACTGAACTGAAATGTTACCATAGCGTCTCTTCAGATCCTTGAACTTCTTTTTCTTTCTTCCTCTTTAGTTTACCCATTACTTCCAGAAACTTACTGGTTCCGAGTTTTTAAGATTCCTGCTAATAATAATAACTAATATTTTTCAAGTCTTATGCTAGGCACCACTTGGTGTTTTATATATATTCTTAATCACATAAAATATATTCTTATTTATATATTCTCAAATAATTTACATATTTTATTTATATATTCATATGTATACATATTCTTCATTCAAACTCACAGCAACCTTATGAAGTCAGTTTTAAAACTGCTTGTAGCTTAGAAACAAGGAAATGGAATCAGAGTGTGAAGTACTTTGCCCAAACTCCTACCACCAGAATTCCAACCTGAGAGTCTAACTCAAAGCTTGACATGTAAACACTACCTACATGTGGGAACACAGCCAGTCTGTTCATCCCAGGCCTTACCGTATGTCTCATGTTTTCTGAATTACTTCTTTCTAAGGATAATGATTTGTTTTTCAGAGAATTTTAGACCTCGTCTGATATTCTCAGTAGGCACTGCATCATGAAAACAGAGATCAAAATTCTCTTGTTGCTGTAACGCATTTCACCAAAACCTTTCCATGACTATATAACTCATCTAAGAAACTATGTGAGAAAAGTTATTAACAGCTTATAATGGGAAAACTTATAATTTCCCTACTTTGTCCTCATTTCTGGGTTACATTTAAAAACAGTTTTTACTCAAACCAAAACTAAATGGCAATGGAAAATTTAAGCTCCATAATAGGACTGAGGGTGAATACAGTTCTGACTTTGCTGATCTCAAATTACACCATCTTCACAAACATCTCTGCTCTCTAGGAAGAAGTTCTCCTAAAAGCACTCAATTTATGCCTTCTAAGGGAGACACAGAACCATTCCATGATGTTGCAGCTGGATTATTTTCTGTAGCAAAATACGCTTCACCTGTAGAGAGCTAACACCACCCTCTGAATGCCATGCCATTCTGAGAAATGATTCTTTCCGCACTCTACACTATAAGCTTTCAGTCAGGGTAACTGTGGATTTATCTTATTCTGCCTACCTAGCCAACCAGAATGTGAATATTGATCAGCCTGTGTCTCCTCATTAATCAGAATCTTGTCCTAAGATGTTAGAATTAGAGTCCATTATGAGTCACTCATAGTCCCATTCTGTTTGCAAAGCTGACAGATGTGTGTTTTTGTAGTTACCTGGTCAGTATATTGTAATCATCCTGTTGGTACCTCCCGACCACTGCACAGAAAAGAATAATTCACTGAAACCATGGTATTGCAGTAGAGAAATCGTTTAATTAACACAGAGCTAGTCAAGTAGTTGGACTGGTGCTTTTTCTCAAATCAGTCTCCCCAAGAACTGAGAGGCTAGGATTTTTATGGGTAATTTGGTGGGCAGTGGGCTAGGAAACAGGTGCTGCTGAATGTATGAAGGTGAAATCACAGGGATGTGGAGGATGGTCCTCATGCACTGTCTCCACCTCTGGATGGGGGCCACAGGACGGGTTCAGTCCTGCACTGGATGGAGTTACTCAGTTGCCAGAATGCAGAGGTTGGAAAATTATCTCAAAAGACCAGTCTTGCCAGGCTTGGTAGCTCACACCTGTCTGTAATCCCAGCACTCTGGGAGGCCAAGGTCGGTGGACCGCTTGAGGTCAGGAGCTCAAGACCAATCTGGCCAACCTGGTGAAACCCCATCTCTACTAAAAATACAAAAATTAGCTGGGCATGGTGGCACGTGCCTGCAATCCCAGCCATTCAGGAGGCTGAAGCATGAAAATTACTTGAACTTGGGAGGCGGAGATTGCAGTGAGCTGAGATTACAGCACTGCACACCAGCCTGGGCAACTGAGTGAGACTTTGTCTCAAAAATAAATAAATAAATAAATAAATAAATAAATAAATCTTACGTTTTACAAAAGTGATATTATCTATAAGAACAGTTGGTGAAGTCACAGATCTTGCGACTGTAAGGCCAGCTGCCTTGCAGAGGGTTAAACGGACACATCCATCTCTGTCCACGTCTGACAACTACGTCATCACCCAAGCTTGTTATCTGGCCTCGCCGCATAGCTTCCCCGCACCTGCCTCTGCATACCAGACCCAAGCCCACATTCAGCACTAAATTATGCATTTAACCACCAGCCCACTGTTAAAAAACCCTGCAGAAAAAAATTTTTTAAAAAGCCCCATCAGACCCTGCCCACTAGTAGTCTGCTCTGTATGCCCCGGAAGTCCCCATTACCCAAAGTCCCTCCCGCCTACCCATAATAGCTAGATTCAGGTATTTCCTGCTTCTTAGTAGCCAATAAAATTGCCTTCACTTTGTTTCCCCAACCACCAATCAAGGCCCACTTACCCAAAGTCCTGCCTGCCTACCAATAGCAACTAGTTCCAGGTATTTCCTGCTTCCTAACAGCTAATAAAATTGCCTTCACTTTGTTTCCCCAATAGCCAATCAACTGTCTTCCCTCCCCATAAAACCCCATAACCTAAACAGCCAGATGGGACTTCTTTAGCCCCTTCCTAGACCACAGAATCTTGCCCAGAAGCTGAATAAATTAGCTTCTCATTTTCTTATACTTGCCTCAGTTTCCTCATTTTACCTCAGCAATAAATCTTACAGCGACCTCTGACCACATGACTATCTGAATAGCAAGGGGTTATATAATATACAGGTAAGCTACAAATGGCTGGTTATCATTTAGCTACACCTCCATTTTGGCAGAATTCAAGCCTCTCCCATAATCTTCATCTCATGGTCATTCACTGGTTTTAGTAAGGCGATTTCCATCCCCGAACAAGGAGGGGATTGGTTTTAGGGAGGAACTACTATCATCATAGCTTTTAACTTAAGTCAAACTAAATTCCTCCCAAGGTTAGCTTGGCCTAAGCCCAGGAATGAGCAAGAACAGCCAGTCTGTGAGGCTAGAAGCAAGATGGAGTCAGCCACGTGGTACGTCTTTTGCTGTGTAATCTTTTGCAAAGGTGGTTTCAGTACCCACTGTGTAGAGAACTTGTGTCTGAAAAAAATAAAACCAATCAGAAGGAAGATGCTGAAATGAGGGAACCCGTGAATTCCGGCAGCTTTTAAGTGCTTGAGGCCAGCCCCAGCCTTGCCATCTTTCAGGTTTGAAAGCAGCATATGGCGCAGTCAGAGCAGTGCCTGTTGGAAGTCCGCTGCTGACCCCTCAGATTCTTCCCTGAGCTTCACGGGGAGAAGGACTGCAAGCAGAAGTTGAAAGAATATTTTTTTTATAAGGAAAATTCTGAGACTTTCGGTTATGAGTGTGACAGGGTGGGAAAGAAGAGCGGCCACCCCACTTACATCCTGAGAGCTTCTGGTTCTCAGCAATTTGTCAAGTCAGAGTTTGTAATTTGGCAACAGCAGCTCTAGAAAGGGCCCCAGAGCCTGCATTGTTGATATTGACAACAGGACTCAAAGGGAAGTAACTTTAAATGGGTGTGTATAGAAGACACAATTGTTACTGGAATGATCTGAAATACCTTAGAGACTTCCTGAAATAATTTTCATAATGGAGGGTAATGGGGACTAGAAGAGCTGCTTTCCTTAATGTAAATAAAACTATACAACATAGGTCATTAAATTAATGGATTTGTTCCCATTGAAAACTGGTAAAACACAAGTTATAATAGTTTGATTTCATTTTCTGTTTTAAAAATTGTTTTTCATGAAATTATATGTAATCATGGTTTAAAAAGATTGAAGCATACAGAAAGTTTCCTAAATAAAACTATATTCTCTTCTTCTGGTCTCACTTCTCAGAAATAGCCAAATAACCACTTTTTAAATATTTTATCATTTTTGTTCTATATTTTAAATAATAAAGCTTTTTTTCACTTGAAGCATAATTTATTGATTTCTTGCTATGATTCTCTCTACCTCCTCTACATATTTTAGTATATGGCTTCTCTATTGGTAATCTTTTAGCTTTAAACAATATATTAATACTATAACTGCTGTTTTTTCTTCCATCATTACTGACACTATATCTTCATACCTCACTTCTTCAGATGAGAATCTAGATGCCTCTGAACTTCTATTCTCTAATTTCCTTCCTGTCTCCCACCTTGTGGCAAGTTTGCTACTACTATAAAATGGGAAGGGGCTTGCAGGGAGCCTTGCGGAATGTAGTCTAGTAAAAAGGAATAGAGAATGGCCTGAACAAATAGTATGAGTAACACAATTTAGCAAGATTGTCACTGCCTCTACGCTTTTGCTGTAGCTAAAACTTGGAAATGCAATATATGTTTGTTTTTTAAGATGTGGTCATATTGATAATTGCCATTTAAAATATAGCCATTACATGATTTTTAATTAGTTTCTGTGATCTTATGTTTGCATCTCTTTTCACTTAAAATCTTAATTCTAATAACATTAACATTTTTATGCACTACTAAGTTGTATTTGCATTATCCTATAATATATTTAACACTACTAAAGAATTAAAGCATTGAATGAAATTCAACATTTATTTATAACTATGTGCACCTAGAATATATTCTGCAAAGTAGTACAATCAGAAGAATGTTATATGCTATACAAAGTCACTTGAAGAAATTATTTTTTCTGTATATACCAACCGGATGTGCAGTAACTTCAACCATTTCAAATATCAAATGGAGTCTTCAATATTTCTGAAGTTAGAGTATGTGTTCTAGCTTGTTAACATATGTTTTACCTATTCAAAAAATTTACGTAATTTACAAAAAATTACCTAACTTTTGAACATGTAAACTATATATGTTTACAAGCTTGAAAATATATATAAAAGGCAGATTCGCATAAGTCTGACTTCCACTCCTTTTCCCTTTTCCCTTTCACCTGCAGACAATCATTCCTTTTGTTTTTTCCTTGAGACAAGGTCTGGCTCTGTCACTCAGGCTGGAGTTCAGTGGCATGATTTTAGCTCACTGCAACGTCTACCTCCTGGGCTCAATCCATCCTCCCACCTCAGCCTCCCAGGTAGCTGAAGCTACAGGTGCATGCTACCATGCCTGGCTATTTTTTTGTATTTTTGGTAGAGACAGGGTTTCACCATGTTGCCCAAGCTGGTCTAGAACCTTTGAGATCAAGTGATCCACCTACCTCAGCCTCCCAAAATGCTGGGATTGCAGGCACGAGCCACCGTGCCTGTTTGTTTTTATCTTTCTAGTGTTTATTTTTGCAAATATATTCTAATCTCTAATATTCCTACCTCCTTCTCACACAAAGGTGGTATACAATATATAGTCTTCTGCAACTAGTTTGTCTTGCTTAATACTAACAAACCATCCAGGAGATCACGCCATTTCACTAGCTGGTGACTTGTAACTTTGCATCTTTCTTTTTATATGTCCTGCTGATTTATTAGAAGAAATTGACATCATTTATTCATCATGTGCCCTGTTGATGGCCACTGGGTTGTTTCTAAGTATTTTTTCTATTTAATGATCTTACAACAATTAGCTTTACATATATGTCATTTTATGTTTTTTTCTAGTAGATTTTTGAATCCATTTTTAGAAGTGAGATTGCTAAATCTAAGAGCTATTGCATATATAATTTTGTTAGGTGGTGCCAAATTTTCTTTTATCTGGATTGTAGTCTGCATTTTTATCAGCAACATATGCAGATGCCAGCCTGTCCCTCTATCTAGGTTCACTTTCATATATTTAGTGAAGGAATTCTTAAAAGGTTTTGGAATACAAATAGCACCCTTCCCTGTTTTGTCAATTTTCCTCTACAAGTACTTTCATTTGGCCATTTCAGTGAAGATTTGCAAGTAGGACTAAGTTACTTTTGTGGAATCAGAAAGTCATTGTGTTCCTAATGCCTGGCATTCCCTTCTGACAGCATTGAGTGAAACGTAATACAAGACACACAGTGTTTCTATTACTCAGAGAGACCTTTTGTACCCATGCAAATGCTATACAAGATCAAATAAATAATCAGTAATAAAATGTCTTTCCTGGTTGCTTACATACGTAAACATTTGACATATTTTATTTAAATTTGGGGTGCCCTTAGGAAAATATGTTAGTATAAAAGCATTGGAAATTAAGTTTGAGGCCAAAGTGAAAAATCGGAAATCTTTGTCAGTTCCCCTTCTTTTTCAGTTGGCCTGGAATCTTATTTCCATCTCATTGGGAATTACTAGTGTGAAGGAAAACATCAAGAAACCATAACCTACTGCTCACTTCCTCAAAGAGCAGAATAGAAATGGAACAAAAAATGGAAACATCCGGATTACATTTGTTTCCTTTCTCTTATTATCTTTCCTTTCATACCTTTTGTTGTTGTTGTTTTTGAGACAGAGTTTTGCTCTTATTGCTGAGGCTGGAGTGTAATGGCTCAGTCTTGGCTCACTGCAACCTCCGCCTCTTGGATTCAAGCGATTCTCCTGCCTCAGCCTCCCGAGTAGCTGGGATTACAGGTGGTCACCACCATACCCAACTAATTTTTGCATTTTTCATAGAGGCAGGGTTTCACCAGGTTGGCCAGGCTGGTCTTGAACTCCTGACCTCAAGTGATCCACCCGCCCCTGCCTCCCAAAGTGCTGGGATTACAGGCGTTCTTTCATAACTTTTTATACTTTTCTTGCCTTAATGTGTATTTTCTATTTTATTTTATTTGAAGTTTTATTTTTTTCTCATCTCAGCTATATATTTTAAAGTGATCAACCTGATCATTAACGCACCTCAGCAAATGCTTTCACCTCTGCTTTATAACTCACTTGAATAAATGGGTATGTGATTAAAAATTGATTTGCATTTTAAAAATTCCCATATCAATAAAAAAAATGGAAAACAATGTTTTTAACTAAATTCATATATATTTTTGCTATATAATTTTGCCAAATTTTTCTCAATTCAATTGTAGAGATCTTGAGTTGCAAAAGTTTAGAGATCAAATATTCCACAGACTTCATTTGGAGATAAGGGAATTAACTGTCATATATGATTCTGGAAGAATATCAGTCTGACTGTCATCAAAGAAATGGCTCATGGTAAGACTGGGCTGATACGTTTCCCAACTTTTAAGTTTAGTGTTCTTCGTGTTTTCTTCTTTTTCCTTTTTTTTGAGATGGAGTCTTGCTCCGTTGCCCAAGCTGGAGTGCAGTGATGCAATCTTGGCTTACTGCAACCTCTGTCTCCCTGGTTCAAGTGATTCTCCTGCCTCAGCCTCCCAAATAGCTGGGACTTCAGGCGTGTGCCACCATGCCCGGCTAATTTCTCGTGTTTTTAATAAAGACAGAGTTTCACTGTGTTAGCCAGGACGGTCTCAATCTCCTGACCTCATGATCAGCCCGCTTTGGCCTTCCAAAGTGCTGGGATGACAGGCGTGAGCCACTGTGCTGGGCCCAATGTTTTTCCGTGAAACCATGTGACATTTTAAAGTTTGTGATGTGTTATTGTTGCCGTTGTTAGCAGGAAGTAATAAAGAATAGACAGAAGATTATTCTACTTTGGAGTTCTGCCTTTGTTATTTTACTTTTATTATTATTTTGGCATTATTACTATTATATATATTATTACTCTTACATATATATATTACATATATATTATTATTTATTATTTTCCTTTGGAGTTAGAGGCCAAGCAGTTGCCTTTGCTGTGATTTAGATGATTCTGGCCAAGTTTTCCCAGGAATCTATTGTAGGAAGAATTGATAAACTTCCATGCAGGCAGCTTCATCTAAGAAAATAAAAACAAATGAATTTAGGTTTAGCTCAATCATGAAACCTTAGTCAAAATAAGGGGCAGACTTCAATTTAGCAAGGTGCTTGGCCTGTAGATGGGTCTGTTTCTTTCATCTTATGGATTTATGCTTGATTTCCTAAACAAATAGAATCACTCTGTTAAAACTTTGTATAATATTGGGGGAAAACGTAATTTTACCAGAGTGTTAACTTGACAAATGAAAGAAATTCCTAATTCTCTACATGTGAAGCTCTGGCAATTTGAATCAGCACTCCAGGGGAGTGAGAGGACCCAGAAATGGCAGATCTTGGCAGCCATGCTGTTGTTTCCCAGTGAGATTGCTCTGTCTGCAGGAAAAAGCAGTGCCGTGATTACATGCAGCCAAAAGAACGGTGATGCTCAATGGGAATAGTTACAATTCAAAAGAAAAGACAAGTGGAGAAAACGGCTAGTGCAGTGTGCAGGTTGACTGGGTTTGTAAAGTCTTCTGGGACCCTTCAGAAATACTCTGGGAAGGTAGAGTTGGGGAGGGAATTCTGAAGACGGAGGCTCTGCTGTATCCAGGGTGCAAAGTTTTCATGGACGTAATTTCATATCTTCTGTATAGCCACTGTTCATTTCTTTTTTTTTTTTTTTTTTTTTTTTTGCGGTTTTTTTTTTTTTTTTTTTTTTTTTTTTTTTGAGACGGAGTTTCGCTCTTGTTACCCAGGCTGGAGTGCAATGGCCCGATCTCGGCTCACCGCAACCTCCGCCTCCTGGGTTCAGGCAATTCTCCTGCCTCAGCCTCCTGAGTAGCTGGGATTACAGCCACCATGCCCAGCTGATTTTTTGTATTTTTAGTAGAGACAGGGTTTCACCATGTTGACCAGGATGGTCTTGATCTCTTGACCTCGTGATCCACCTGCCTTGGCCTCCTAAAGTGCTGGGACTACAGGCGTGAGCCACCGCGCCCCACCCGCCACTGTTCATTTCTTATTTAGTAGCAGCCAAATATCATGAATGAGACACATCAAAAGTCTTTCTCTTATCATTACATAATCACAACAATAATCTGAAAGCAGTTACTTTTTTGTGGGGGAGGACAGAGTCTCTCTCGGTTCCCCAGGTTGGAGTGCAGTAGTGCTATGTTGACTCACTGCAACCACTGCCTCCTGGGTTCAAGCAATTCTCGTGCCTCAGCCTCCCTGGTAGCTGAGATTACAGGCATGCCTCACCATACCCACCTCGTGTTTGTAGTTTTGGTAGACAGGCAGTTTTACCATGTTGGCCAGGCTGGTCTTGTACTCCTAAGCTCAGATGAGTCACCTGCCTCAACCTCCCAAAATGCTGGGATTACAGGCCATGAGCCACTATGCCCTGCTTAAAGGTAGTTATCATCAATATAACCAGAGTTTTTACTGAAAATGAATGAAACAGAGAAGATAAATATATTGTACTTTGAGCTTCTCCATTCTTTAAAGGTGCCAGATTTATGGAAGTAGATACCTTTACAAAGACATTTTATCTCAATTCTTTTTTCTTTATCAACTTCTAAACCATTGAAGCTGAAATCATTTGAACGTTCTAGTATATCTCTCTGTCTACTGATTGCTGTAAAATAACACTTAAATAATTTAGTAAGAAAAGTGAAAAGGAATACTGTAGTGAAAAAGAGTAAAGAGTTGCATCTGAACATATGAAAATATGTAGTGACAGTGACAAAAAAAAGAGGGGGAGGACAGAATCTTTGCTTAGTCAGCGAGCTCTCAGAGTCAGTCATCTATTGCTGTGTAACAAATCACCCTGAATCTTAGCAGCTGAAAAGAACAAAGACGCCTCACCTCACCATGTCTGCGGGTCAGGGATGTGACGTGGCCTGGCTGGGCTTCTCTTGGCTCAGGATCTCTCATAAGGCTTGTAATCAAGATTTTGGTCCAAGTTTCAGTCATCTCAAGATTTGAGTAGGGGAGGATCTGCTTGCTAGCTCATTTACATGGCTGTTGGCTGGCCTCCATCCCTTGCCATCTGGGCCCCTACAAAAGTCTGCTTCATGACACAGCCACTGGTTGTCCTCACAGAGAGTGATCAAGGGTAAGTAAAAGAGAACAACCAAGACATAAACCACTTTTTTTTTTTTTGTAACCTAAGCTTGGGAGTGCCCCGATCACCTCTGCTGCATTTTAGGTCCAGCCTACACTCAAAGGGAGGGGATTTCACTGGGGCCTATCTTAGAGACTGCCAATCACCATCTCTAAGACAGGAAAGCTTTGGATCAAGGGTTAAACATTTTGACATTTAGGCACCTTAATCATAATCTCCCTTGACACTCTCTCTTTCATTGTTAAAATCACACAGGTTCGTTGGAATCATCGGTTTTGAATTCCACCATCTCTTTTCTGGGTAATAATAATTGCCTCCTAAATGTTGTGTAAGCAGCTCAACTAGTAAACCCTGTTAGTTCAACATTCACACGGTCCCAGAGTGAATTTTTTGAAACATAAACCAGATCATCCTCTACCTTTCAACCTTTGCTTCTATCACATGTTTAAGGATCCTTCACTGGATTCCTACAGCTCTTAAGATAGCAGACGAAAATCTAACATTACTTATATATTTCTGTGTGGCCTTGGCATAGACCACCTCCTCAGTGTCACGTAACAGCAGCTTCCTTGCAGGCTCTGTTCCAGCCAAATCATATAGGTCTCTATGCTTTCTCTGAGCTGCCTTTCTTATTTCAGTATTGTGTCTGCACATGTGATTTTCTCAGCCTGGGATGCTCTTTGTCTCCTTACCCTCAATCCATGCCCCTAATTTCGTTGCCAGTTAACATAGTTACCATTTACATCTGTTAAATGGAAGATTTTCCACTAATGCAGCACCTGCCTGGGAGGTCTCAAAACTAAAATAATCACAACTAGTTCTAACCAGTTGAAGCTCATAAAAGACTACGAATTTTTCTTTTTTGAGATGGAGTTTCACTCTGTTACCTAGGCTGGAGTGCTATAGGATGAGCTTGGCTCACTGCAGCCTCCGCCTCCTAGATTCCAGTGATTCTCCTGCCTCAGCCTCTCAAGTAGCTGAGATTACAGGCGTACACTACCACACCAGCTTTTTTTTTTTCTTTTTTTTTTTTTTTTAGTAGAGATGCGGTTTCACCATATTGGCCAGGCTGGTCTTGAACCTGAGCTCAGGTGATCCGCCCTACTCGGCCTCTCAAAGTCCTGGGATTACAGACGTGAGCCACCACACCTGGTCAAGACCGTGAACTTTGAATAACCTGAGTACACCAAACCTTTACTGGACCTAAGTGAAGATTCTTTACCAAACAATAAACTGTAAGATTTCTTTTATCCAACCACATGTAGACCTCAGACTCATTCGACTTAACTAGAGAGCTCCTTCTCAATTCTTACTTAGAACGCTACCAAGAATTTTCCTGTCTAGCACGTAAAAATCTGTAACTTTTCCCAGTTCCTTTTATTCTCTAGACCCTTACTTAAGAGGCCTTTGTCCATGTAACTGTGTGATTGATATCTTTCTCTGCCACTAGACTTCAAGCTTTCAGGAAGTAGTCTGTCTATGCTTACCATGGTATCTCCCCCAACACTTAGCAGCCTGCCATTAAATAAATGGCCTTCCAGCACATAATTGTTGAGTGAATAAATAACTTTTAATTTCATGACTTCATATTAAAAACCAGGAAAGTACATGTTGTGAACTTACTTTTTTCTTTTCTAGTTGTTTAGTTCTTAGATTTTTGGGCAATGGCTGATATTTTTGACATAATACAGATGAATCTATCTTAATTGCTATATTAGTACGTGCTTACCAGTTGCAAAAGGAATTTAATGATGTGGAGAAGGGCAATTTGTCCTCCCCTTTCTTCTGACATTACCAATAATGTGCTTGGCCAGCTGTACAATACTGTCGATGTGTACAGAAAATTCTTTTCTGGAAAGCACAGGTGATCACGTTACATCCTGCAGCCTGAGATCTGATTACTCTTATTATAGTAACCTGAAAAGTTACAAATGTCATTAGGAGTCATTAAATTACTCCGCTTGGCTTTCTAAAGGAGCTCTGGTATTTAACTCAGCAATCTCTTATGGCCGTAAAGTCCATAATTTGAACTTGTGTTTTCACGGGGCTGCATATTTTTTGACGGAGTCTGTGTTTCCTGCTCTAAAAATGACTCTCAGGAATGAACACAGAAGCTGAACCTAAGAATTCTAATGGAAATTCATGGAAATCCAAGTCTTGGAATTAGATGTGTGTGAGCATTGGCATACTCAAATCGCCCTCTCCACCCCATCCATTACCCTTCTATTTTGCTGTGTTCAAGCAATTTAATTCTGCATCTAATTTTAATTTGTAAACCATATCCCTTCCTGCAGTTGTAAACCATGTGTTAGCACTTAACCAGCAGGAGGGGGTTGCCTAAGGTAAGAGGATTGATAGCATAACCCAGGCATCTTAAAAATGGCTTTGTGGGATTTGGCGCCACTAGCTAAGGCTTTATGTCCATGGGTCCAAGCTGTCTGTCCAGGGCTTAGGGAGACTTGGGCAGCGAATACAGAGAACCTTTTATTCCTATTACTTGGTGTTGATTTTTCAGGAATATTTGCATGGTGAGGGGCTGTTTAAGCAACTCAGCATATTCACAATTAGCTTTCTTAGAAGGAGCGGGAAGAATAAGTGGACTTGAAAATGTGATTAAAACCATTTAAAATTGTATTCGATTGTGATGGTAACGAGTAAAGTAAAATAAATAATTTGGAAAAACGCAAATATGTCTACAACATAAATGCTACTTTTTCTAACTAGCTATAATTTATAGTTTTAGAAATTAAGAAAAATCCACTTTACCTAGAAGTTATTCTAACATGAACAATAAGGAGAAACTTCGATTTTAAGATCAATACATAGAACAAAAATCACATGCATCTAAAATAATCCTTGAATGTCCCTAAAATAGTTGTAAAGTTAAAGAATTCATTTCATTTGTGCCAAATGGTAAAGAGAAAATTAAAATTATTTCCAAAATCTTTCCATATTTTTCTTCTTCCTTGAATCACCTTTTCAGATTTAAGTGTATTCCTTGTTAATATAAACAATGCAAGCCGTCACTGATGACATTCTGAGGGTAAATTTGTATTACATTTACTCTAAGATGTGTATTTTTCATATTCTAGCATCCCTGAAGCTAAGATGTGTCTTCTTATTCAAGGCATTTTACGATTACTATGGTGAGGATTTTCTTCCTTCCTTCCTTCCTTTGTTTCTTTCTCTTTATTTCCTTTTCTTTCTTTCCTTTCTTTCTTTCTTTCTTCCTTCCTTCCTTCCCATCCCTCCCTCCCTCCCTCCCTCCTTCCTTCTTTCCATTTCCTTTCTTTCTTTCTTTCTTCCTTTCTTTCTTTCTTTCTTTCTTTCTTTCTTTCTTTCTTTCTTTCTTTCTTTCTTTCTTTCTTTCTTTCTCTACTTCATTCAGTGATGGTTTGTCGTGACATTACTCCTTAGCTAGGAAGTAATTACTTAGATAGAAGAAATTAATTACTTCTATAACGAAGGAAGAAATATAGTAGGTAAATTCACATATGGTAAATATATAAGTAAATGCTATGACTCCACAAGAAATAACGCCATGATTTTGTATGTAGTTTTCTGAGACACCCACAACTTAACTTTGACTCACAGCACAGGACCTAAAGCATTGTATTATATGCTTTATGAATAGATACATTCTTGACTCATTCATTCAACTAATATTCATTGAGCTCCTGTTGCGTCCTTGTCATCGCTAATATTTGCCAGGTTTAGAGCAGCAAACAAAGCAGGTACAGCCTCTGACTTGTAGAAATTTCTTTCTATGATTAATAAGGAAAACCAGGACTTAAATCACTTAAATTGGTATGTCATGTTTCCAAATATGTAGTCTGAGGATATAAACTTTGTTCTTGGGTCACATGTTTATAATGCCCTAAATCCCAGTGAAAAATAAGTAAACCTTAGCTATTGTTTTTAAAAGAATATACTATTCTTCTTTTATTAGAAATAGTTATTCACTACAAGCTAAATTCTAAAAATCTGAATGTAAAGTAGTTATTATAGCATAGAGCCATCACTCTAACAGCTCTGTGGCATCAGGCATATTATTATTATCTTGTGCTCATCTTTAAAACAGGATTTCCTTGTTCAAAGTTCTTGTGAGGATGAAAGGAGACCATGCAGCTATATCATTGTGTGAATTCAATAAAGTAAATAATAATCCCATTTAACTTTATTTTGCAAATTTATCAAAAGTGAAAAATAGGCCAGGGCATGGTGGCTCAAACCTGTAATTCCAGCACTTTGGAAGGCTGAGGCAGGCAGATCACCTGACGTTAGGAGTTTGAGACCAGCCTGGCCAACACAGTGAAACCCCGTCTCTACTAAAAATACAAAATTAGCCGGGCATGGTGGCACATGCCTGTAATCCCAGCTACTTGCTTGGGAGGCTGAAGCAGGAGAATCGATTGAACCCAGGAGGCGGAGGTGGCGCTAAGCGGAGATGGCAGCATTGCACTCCAGCCCTCGCAACAGAGTGAGACTCTGTCTCAAAAACAAATAAATAAAAAGTGAAGAACAACTTGTGCTGTAGTTTTTTTTGAACCAAGATTTAGAGTCTTTTAAAACATTAATGAGATATATTTGTCAGCGTAAACCAAAAAAAAAAAAAGAGAGAAAACATTTAAATAAATTTTTCTCAAACAGATAAAATCTAGACAGAAATTAAAAGAAATTTTTAACTAAACAAGTTTGCTAATGACTGGTCTTGAAAGGAAATCACAAGTGACAATTAAAGTATCTCTTCTTTTCAAACTCTCTGGAAAAGAAAGATTATTGATAAAACATACCACCTATAATAATTCATTTAAATATTTAAAATACATTTTAATTTTTTATATACCTTTCTTAGGATATCTTGATGCTACCATTGGGCAATGACTGCCTAATATTACTTAAAAGCAGATCCTAGCATGTGAGTTATAACTTGATCCTTCTTATCTTTTGCTCAAAAATGAATACAGTTTATAGCTGATCTAGTTATAGAAATAATATTATATTATTAATTTCATGTAATAATAGTATATGTACATTATGAAAAATCAAGGGCAACATTCAAAGTAAAATGAGAAGTCAATTAAACATTTTAATGTTTTTTATGTTATGAATTCAAGTCAGTATACATGAAAAGAATACTATAAAATGGAATTGTTATCAATGAACTTTATATCATTTAACTGTCAAGCACTCAAATTCCTTCAGAGGAAATACAAAAGATAAGAGTACCTAATTGACTTAATATTTCAAACGAACTCATTCTTACTTATGTTTATTTACCTTAAAATTTTGGAACTGAGTGTATGTTCAGATTTAGAATGAGAACACAGTCAAATAAAGCACTTTTATTAAGCGTTGTATCATGCTGAGTTGTGTGCTGCTTGTGTTTAAATAAATGCGTGCCTTATAACATTTAATAATTTTAAATGTTGCCATCAATGTCCTGTGGCTAGTATGAATTAGAGTTCAAGCACTCTAGTGGGCTTTTATTTTAATAAACAAATATATTTGGAATTTAATGAGAAAGATATTTTTTAAATAAAAATAACTCGGTGGCTTACCATTATCTAAAATAATGTAAGTAACACGTTTTTGTGTCAGCAATGTAGAAGATACAATGGATATGATAGAAAATGGTCAAAAATCCAGGACTAAGAGTTAAAGAAAAACAATAACTTGTTACATAAAGGGGTACCATCATACGTAGGGATAGACTCTGCTACTCCTAGTACTAGTACTACGACTACTTATTTACTAAATGTCAGGTACTATGCTAAAGTCATTGTATGAATTATTTCATTTATCCTTAGTACAACAATATCAGGTAGGGAATATTATACAAATTATATGGCTGAAAAAATTGAAGCTTAGGAAAATTAATTTTCCCATGATTACTCTTCTAGTAAGCTGGAATTTAATTCTCTAAGTTCTGAAAACTTTCTACTTCATTAGAAGCAGAATTTTTAAATTAAAATGTAGTTATTATTATTTTCCATCATATGATACGTCATAATAAATTGCACCAATCCTCATTTTTGAACATTTAGCTTTCTATAATCAAATTTTTAAAAATAATGCTGCTTTGAATCTCTTCATACATACATACGTTTAAAAACATCACACTTCCTAATTTCAATATGTATCATAAAACAGCACCGTACTGGCATAAAACAGACACATCAACCAAAGAAGCAAGAAATTCCAGTATTAAACCAAATTGCTTATGGTGAATTGATTGTTAAGAAAGGTACCAAGAACACACAATGGGAGAAAGGCAATTACTTCAAGAAATGGTGTTGGGAATAGTGGATAGCCACTTGCAGAAGAATAAAATTGGACCTTTATGTCATACCACACACTTGTGTCAACTCAAAATGGATAAAGGACTTTTAATATAAAACCTGTAACTAGAACTTTTAGAAGAGAAAATATTCACAACATTGGTCCAAGCAATGATTTCTTGGCTAGGATCCCAAAAGCACAGACAACAAAAACAAAAATAGACAAGTGGGATGGCATTAAATTAAGATGTTTCTCTACAGCAAAGAAACAATTATCACAATGAAGAGATAATCCATGGACTGGAAGAGAATATTCCAAACCACGTATCTGGTGAGGGGTTAGGATCCACAATACATAAGGCATTCAAATTTAAACAATTCAATAGCAAGAAAAGAAACAACCTGATTCAAAAATGGATAAAGGATTTCAACAAACATTTGCCAAAAGAAGATATACAAATGGCCAAAGTACACAAGAAAAACATTCAACATCTCTTATCATAAGGTAAATGCAAATTTAAACTACATTAAGATACCACATCATACCTGTTAAAATGACCATTATCAAAAAAACAAAAACAAAACAAATGAGAAGTGTTGGTGAGGATGTGCAGAAAAAGAGAGCCCTTGTATACTGTTGATGGCAATGTAAATAATTAGTATAGAGATTCCTCAAAATACTAAAAAGAAAATCACCATATGATCCAACATTCTCACTTCTGGGTGTACATCCAAAGGAACTGAAAATTGGCTTGTCAAAGAGACATCTACAATCTCATGTTCACTCCAACATTATTCCCAATAACTAAGACATGGAAGCAACTTCAGTGTTCAATAGATGAATGGATGAAAATAAATGTGGTATATATAAACAATGGAAAGTTATTTTTCCTTAAAAAGGAAGGGAATTCTGCTATTCCTGACAACATACATGAAACTGGAGGACATTATATAAGTGAAATAAGGGAGGCACAGAAATTTAAATACTGTATGATCTCATTTACACACAGAATCTAAAAAAAAAAAAAAAACGGAATTTCATAGAAACAGAGAATAAAAATGTGGTTACTGGAGGTTGGGAGAGTGGAAGAGGAACAGAGAAAGGAGACATGTTTATTAAAGTTTGCAAAGTTTTAGTTAGACTAGAAGAATAAGTGTTGGTGATTCTATTGTGTCTCATGGAGACCACAGTTAATAATGTGTTGTATATTTCAATATAACCAAAAAGAATAGATTCTTAACATTCTCACTATCAAAAAATGATAAATTCTTGAGATTGTAGATATGTTAATTACTTGATGTAATTTTTCTGCAATATATTCATAGATCTAAACATCACATTGTGGATTTTGAGACCAGCCTGGCCAACATGGTAAAACCCTGTCTATACTAAAAATACAAAAATTAGCCAGGCATGGTGGCAGGTTCCTGTAATCTCAGCTACTCGGGAGGCTGAGGAAGGAGAATCACTTGAACCCAGGGAGTGGAGGTTGCAGTGAGCCAAGTTTATGCCATCTCACTTCAGCCCGAGCAACAAGAACCAAACTCCTCAAAAAGCACAAAAAAACGAAAACCCTCACACTGTATCCCATAAACATACCTAATTAGCATTAGTCGATTAAAAATAAATAAACATGTAAACCAGAATTCTAGAAATACAATTATTGATTAAAAGTTTACAAGCATTGTTAAATTATTGATGAAATTGTTTCCATAAAGTTTACATCAGATCATACTCTCATGAGCATTGTGTAGTTCTGAAGGCAAAGAACAGAAAACATTCTTAGCTAAATAAAACAGGACTTATTTCAAGCCATTAAAATTATTATGGATACCCAAAACAGCCATCAAGAAATAATAATAATTTTTTTTAAAAGCCAGAGCAAAGACGGTTGGGAAAATGGTTTCTGGACCAGGAGCTTTTGGACTAAAGCTTTTTCATCCATCTCTCAGAGAGCTGCAAAACATCTCATGTTTATTTCTTGTAGGTGCTCTTCACTGACCGTCTTCCATTTTTTTAATTTACTTTGTTTACACATAAACAAAGTAAAATGTTAATCTATTCCAAAGCTTCATGAAATTATACATCTCGTACTCACCTTCTACTTTTGAAGGATTTAAGTTTATTTAAATTCAAATTCACAAGAATGAAAATATAAAAGTTTCAGTCAAGTGGGTGGATTGGGACTCTTTGGCACAGGTGTGAACTTCTGATCCCATCTGCCATAGTTGGAAGGGTGTGTTTCCATGCTCAAAAAGAAATGAATGTAATTGGAAAAATCAAGCCCAGAAGTTTGAGCAGAAACCAAAGACAGTCATATCTAGTATAGCATGAGAACATTCATGTTACTATCACTAGATTTTCTTCATCAGTTAGCTTTACTAAAGAAATATGACATCTCATGGTTTTAAATTTGAATTTTCTTAAGTAAAGCCTAATTTTACATCATGTATGTCTCACTCATTTGCTTTCCATCTATGACCACTCTGTTCATGTCCATTGTTCACTTGTCTCTTTAGTTGTTAATTTTTTCTTACTGCTTTTTCTATATTAAAAATATAATATACTAAGTGTGTTAATCTTTTTTCTTATTGTTCATATTTTTTCATTTGGCCATCTGCCTTTTCATGATATGATTATTTTTGACACATTACACTTTGAAGTTTAAGGTAGTCAAAGCCATCTATTTGTCTTTTCTTTTTGCTTCATTTGTGTTAAAATTGAAAAGATTCTTCACCATTTCAAGGTTATTAAACCTTCAACTGTGTTTATTTTAGAAAATTTTCAAAAATTACATTTAATTCCTTAATATACTGAAATTAAGCTTGAGAAATTATGTGAAATTTCAGATATTATTTTTCTCATTTAGATAACTTTTTAGATATTATTTTTTTCTCATTTAGCTAATACTCACAACACTTTTTCTACCAGAACAATTATAAAAATTAGGAAAGGTGCTGTGAAAATTATTGACTTATATTTGGCAATCTAAAAAATTATTCTTGTTTTAAATTAAAAATCTATTAAACATTTTATTCCGGGTACATTCAAGCGTTTCACAATATGATTATCTTTTAAAAAATCGCTTTTTAAAAATACTATGAAGAAAATATTGAACAGATGGATGGCTGTTGGTAGGGAGTTAGGAGCTACTGGAATAGTCCAAGTAAGAATTGTACATTTCTGGGCTAAGATTCAGTGGTATACAGAATAATTGAAATGTTAGCAGGATAAGAAGTGAACATCTTCAGGACTATGTGGATTATATGTTTAGAAAAGCAGAGGAAGCAAGGCTCAGGAACATGAGATGAATCGAGATTTATGGCTTTGGATGCTAAGTAGATCAAGGGCGTTATCCCTTGGGAAAAAGATAGTAAGTTATCAGTAGTCATGGATGGGCTTGGGTCTGTGAGAGGAGCAGAAGACAGCTATGTAGGTTTGGGGTGTCTAAGCTGGAGCTAAAGACTTGGGTATCAGTGCATCTGAGCAGGTGTAAACATCATTCACGTGCCTGAGATTCCTTCAAAGATTGTGAGACAAGAGAAGAGAAAAAACCCAGAAAGCTAAGGATGTGTGTCAGAAGGACATGGGCATTGGGAGTTTAAGCAGATGAAGAGATTCTTAAATAAATAAATAGGATATTACTGTAATAAAGACAGAAATCCAAATGAGAGTAGGATCATAAAAGTGAATAGAGACCGAAGTTCAGGAAGACGTGGTCATAGTGTCAGACATCAAGAGGAATTCAAGTGGGATAACTGGCGGAAAAGTTCGATTTGTATTTGGCAATTTGGAGCTCTCTGGTGATTTGGTGAAAAGCAGTGTCATTAGAATAATGTTATGGACAAGTGGGAAAGAGACATGGTAGAAGATGCCAAATTACATACAGTTGAAGTGAAACAGGAAGTAAGCATGTATCGCCAATGCTGCAGGCTACTGCATACTAGTTCTAAAATCTTAACTTTTACAAAGACAAAAAGAAGCGGGGTAAGTAACTTGAGGATAAAGCAGGTATAGAAAAGGATTTTCTCAAATCTCTTTTGTTTTCTATTTGACAAGAGAGAAAATGGAACCTTGTCACATGTGAAATGGAAAGTCACATGGTGTGGGGGGTGTATCACAGGGGAAGAGACATCCTGAGCAAGACAGGAGGCTCACGTGAGAGTACTCAGGGCAGAATCCTACGCGCTCACAGGCTATGCACAAGGAAGCAGAGGGAATAATCAGGTGGACTCAAGCTTCTCAATGAAAAGGAGAAGTCAGTTCATCTGTTGAAAGTGGAATCGTGGAAAGGAGCAGTTAAGGAGAGGTAGACATTTAGGCTAAGTGCCAGGGAGCGGAGGAGAAGAAATACTAGGTCAGAGTGGAGGGACCGAGGTGTCTGGAGGCCTCCGAGTATGTGTACTGATGTGTCCATGTGATTATGTGATTTTATTTTTCAGCAACATTGACACTGAAAGGACACTTGTCTTGAGGATAAGAGGATGAGAAACCAGAATGGTAAGAAGTGCTAAGTAGAGTGGGAAATTAAATCAGATGTGGTTAAATATCTTAAGGTTATGATGAAATCTAGAGCTGGGTCCCAGGAATGAGTTTCTGTAATGGGAGTTAAAGGCAAATGGGTTTTAAAAGATCAAGGAACAGAAAGGATAATGCATTTGACCATTTTTTAAAAAAACGAACATTGAAGCCATCCAGGTATTCCAACATACACACTCGAGGAAGCGTTTTATTTTGCTGTATAATTATTGTCATTACAAATGGAAAACTTAATACTGCTGTGATCAAATTTAATTACAAATGTTCTATGTAAAAACGTAGAGGCAAACCACTTAAGAAAAACTATGATATGCATAGGCTTTTACTTAAAAAGTCAGATGAGTAAATATGAGGCAATTAATGGGCCGTGACTGTAAGTCTAACCAGGCAGATCATGTTCTTAGAGGGAAGACACAAAGTAAGTGGGTAAAGTTTTAATTTAAAGTTGAAGTTGAATTGGGAAAATCAATTGACTCTATCACTGTCCTAAGTATTCTGATAGTTACACAGTTATGTATATATTATTTTCTTCTTCTTTAGCACATTGCATAGCAAGAGGACGTATTAGATGAGCAAATTCTCACCTAGAGAAGCAGAAAGATAAAATTATCTCATATTTCTACCTCACTTTGACCCGAACATCTAACGGAAGTTGTTGAGAACACATATTTGTAAGTGAGCTGCTGTCGATGACACGGTGCGGACTTCCTTCTTCAAGTCTTCTTTTCACTCAGCACAACAGCAGGAAGGTGAGCTAATCTAGATGATGATACTATATGTCTGATGGACAAAATAGTTTTGCCTTTTCTAAACATGCTCTGTTTATAGCATACAAAAGGTAGAGAAGTTATTCGTGTTTTAACCAGTGCCTTTTTCATTGAAACTCATTGCAGGCTCTAAATTGAATAAGTAAACCTGAAGACGCTGAAGGATTGGAAAAGTTAAAGAACAATACTAGTACTTTGAGTACATCTTTCAAAGATGGAATATCTGTTGATTGTGACAGCAAGAAGCGGGGCCACAGTTGCATTCATTGTTCAGTGAGCTTGTCCACACAGTTCAACCCACCGACAGCAATGAATGTTGATTGTGACCTTTTAAAAAATAATCTCTGCACAGGGAAGAGAAAGTCCCAGTGTGTCCCCCTTTGGTTTCCTGTCTTCAGCAAATTCTGAGCGCCGTGGAGTAGATGATGGTTAGCCATAGGGTACAATCAACGGTCGATGGTTTTGATTTTAATTCCAAACTCACCGACAGCGTTGAATGTTCACTGAAGCAACCTCAAAACTCAGAATTCTGCTGACTTTACAGTATCTGTAAGTATCTGAAGGGGACGGGAGACAGAAACAAGAGTACCTTTAATCATATATGTTATGCATTTTTATGCCATTTCAAAAGAATACAAAAGAAGACAAATAAGAAGCATGATTCTTCCAACGAAGACTTTGGCAAGCCTCCACATCACGTTGTGAGAGAAAAGGATTGGTTTCATTAAGCTAAAAAAAAGGTCTATATTGGCTTAGTTCCAGAGATGAAATTATCTCACTGTTAAAGTCAGGGAGAATTTCTTATTCAAAGTGCTGTGGGGCATCACATCCAAACAATATCTTATAACTTAAATATTGTTAGGCTTATAGGAGGCAGGCATTTATGCATGTAGCTTATACAAAATTAAACAGAATTACCTTCGATTTCCTCAAACTGGTGTTGATGCTATTATTTATATTTACATTATATATTTAATATATTTTATTCTAAAATAAGGTTTTAAAATTAGTGTAATTTCCTAAGAATAATCTTCTTTAGAAGATACTGAACAAATTATAAATGAAGATGCCAGCTCAGTTCATTTTTCTTAGCTTATGGCACAAAGATTTCATTAATACAGTGAAAGGTAAATACAATCTATGTATGCTACAAAACCATTCATTTCCAATTATTTTAAATAACAGCTAACATCTCCTAACATGTCTTTATGGGTAGATGAGTGAGGGATCCTCTTCATAGTCTTATTTTCTAAGTGTTTTTATCATTAATGCTTATTTTAAAATTATTACGAACTCCACTGAATTTATATTTAGAACCATTTTCAATAATTTCCTACCATCAATTAAAACAAAAGTCACCTTGGATGTATCAAAACCAGAATAGAAAGTCATTATTTCATCCATTTAACTTGCGTCTAATATGGTTATGGAGTAATTTTCTGTAGGGGGACAACCCATAATAATTTGGAATGCTACTTTGAAGGTGATCATGATTATTCAAGTCAAGGCAATTACTTTGAAATGTTAGTGAAATACATATTCCAAATTTTTATACATTCTGACATTTTAGTCACTTAGAATATTTTAAAGCCAATAATTGTTTAATACCTTTTAGAAAAATTGTTTACATGGAAACTTTAACAGATTTTTTTGAGAGAAACAGGGGCTAGTGATCAACTGGAAGTAGGCTTTGAATGACAAATAGTCATAGAATATGAAACAGGGATGTATCTGAATTTTTCCATGTTTAATTTTTTTGAAAGAAGCAAATTTCTCCCACAGAATAATAATCTAGAAGAATGCTTTGTCGGTAGGCATTTCTGTGTGGCTGCTGGAAAGAATATTATCATGGAACTTAGGATTCATTTGTTGCGTTATCAATTATGACTGAAAGCATATCACTCCTGTTCTGTTGCCTGCCTATTGTGGTATTTGCGTCAGGTCGATATACACCTGTTTTCAATCATGCCTATTCATCTCTTGCTACATCTGCTAACATTTGTATAATGGGGATGCTGTGATAAACGACTTTAAACCATGTGTTTTGCCTTAACACAAAATGCATTTGGCCTACCAGTAAGCAAACTCTAGGTCAGTTACAAATAATTACAATGCATAACCCTGTTTTCTTTTGTTTTCCAAAATATTTTCCTAGAAAGTAAGAAAATATATATAGTCTATGGAAGGCTATAATTAACTTAAACCTAAATTTTTATCTTTTTAGAATAAACACTTTAAATATCATTAATTTAATATCAAAAATTTAAAAATCTTATAATGATTCACTTGTAGCAATAGAAGTTACATTAAATGTGTTGTTATTTACATGTGAAGTAGCAATGATAAATAAAGTGATTAATTCTTTCTCCTTTGCTTGGGCTAACCATAGTCATAGTTTGTTGAAGATAAAACCTCATGTCCTAACAGTTTAAATCCTTCACAATGGAAAATAGGATCTCTGTGCTTTTGCTTCAGATAAACCTAGTGTCAGAGAAGATAGTCAACTTTAGGCTCTGTATTCTAAATTATTTCATCCAATACAGAAAAGTTGTTCTACTTCCTGGTTTAACTTAGTTTTCTGCTAACTCACGTGGTCTTGCAATTACTGTCTTGCACCTTCTAATTCTTTATCTTTTCCATCTTTATTTTTAGGACTTAATCCTTAGCTATAAATCGTTGACCTTTAAAATATTAAGATTCAATATACTGAGATTTTACATTTTCTGAAAGAAAGTATACAGTGGCATTTTTCTCAGAGCACGTTGTTCATAACTCCAGAATTCTGAGTTGGTGATAGCAATATGTATTCTTGCATAGTTT
Source organism: Cebus imitator (assembly GCF_001604975.1). NCBI lineage: Eukaryota > Metazoa > Chordata > Mammalia > Primates > Cebidae > Cebus > Cebus imitator. The sequence goes on from NW_016107662.1 coordinate 2,371,696, forward strand.
TCCTTCAATAAAAAGAGCCACAAGCAATGGATCATTTATGCATAAATATTCTCTTATCCCCTACTTCCTAATTTTGGAGGTTTGTGTGGGTAGGATAAGACCAATCCAATTTGTATTCAAGCCAACTTTATTGTAGCTTTCACTTCTCATCTCCAGGCTTGTGGGAACATTAAGTATTTGCTTGAGGTTAGTAGGTCATAAATAAACCAAAGCATTTATTTTTTTTTTTTTGCTTTGTGCAAGAGGGTCACGAAATACATGAAATACTACTTTTAAACAAAGCAAACCCTAACATGAATTGACAGAGGAACATAAAAAAAAGTAGAGCAATGCGCCTCAGTAAAAAGCCATAGGGATTTGGGATGCTGAAGTTGTCTGTTTTAGGAATAGATTATATATCTTGTTTGATGATCTGTATTTAATTTAAGTGACTGCCTCTGCCAGTCCTTCCAGAGGGCAAGTGTGTGAAATAGAGCATCTCAACGTCAGTCTCTAGTCCTTTCCTCTGCCTGATGCCTTGACCTAAATTGGGCATGTGGTCATTGATCTGGACAAATGAAAGAGAATGAGACTTTGCTTCCACGCACGTTTTATCCTCAGTTCTACTTAGTTTTAAAATCTGGGGAGCAGCATATATGCATAAATAGATTTATAGTTTAGTCAGTTTTATTTTATGTCATGGAAGTGAATCTATTCGAAACAGAAGTGAAAAATGTTGCATTAAAAAAAAATGCCATTGCTGTTTCCTCCTCCTCCAAAGGAGATAACACTACCTCTGAACCCCGTCATAAATAAAATTCTCTCTTAACTAGTACTTTGGGGTCCCAAGGTCCCTTTCTTATATCTGTCTCCATTTTCTTAGATTTCTTTCTCTGCTCAGGACATGAAATCTCAAGGAATGCTTCAGCACTGGCACCATTACCTTCCCAGTTATGCAGTTAAAGTCTTTATCACAGAAATACTAATTCTGGGTAATTACAATTATGGGGGCTTCTTGCTGCTTCAGTAGAAAAAGCAGAAGCACGAAAGAGGTCAGAAACTGACTAAATGTGATGGAGAGCCAAGTTGGGCGCTTGGACATGGCTCTCCATTGAGAAAGAAGGAAAATCAGGGCAAGTCATGCCGAGCTTGGCTCAAATTAGGTATCTTTTACTCCTGAAATACTGGCACCCCACAGAGGACTACAATTATATTTCCAATAGCTTTGTAATTAATGATAGCCCTTACGCCTGTTGACAGCAAAGGACCTGAAAAGTTTCTGGTTTTCCATCCCAGAAAACTGTGGGAATAATTTTACATTACTCACTTTGTAAAATGTCTTGTGAATTTCCTTTTGAGAAGAGAAGAATTTCCAGCATAACATTTGCCCTATTTTGTAAAGCTGTCAGTAATGGAAAAAAATTTGGTTGGTTTTTAACGTACATGTTAATTGTATTTACATATAAGAAACACATGACATTGTGTCTGTGTTACAAAGCAGACTTTGAGTAATTTAAAAGTGTTTTCCATAGCAAAATCCATCCAATTGATACATACTCAACACTGAAAATGTTTAAAGCAGCTTTAAGCTCTGGAAAGATTTACAGATTTACTGTCTACTCTAAATCTCTAAATTTGTTTTTATAAGTGCTTACAGATATACATATTTGTGTGTTGCTTGTCTAAAAACTGCATACAAACTCAAATATTCAGAGTTTAATATAATAAGAAAGTTAAAAAGAATCATTGTAACTCCAACACGAATATCATTTTCATAACCTCCCATTGATTATTGATATTATTATTGATCATTATTGACATATTTTGCTTATATTACTTTCCTCAAATTAATCACTTCTTATCACATGCTGGTTTAAACTGTTTTTGTTCAGTAGCATGTATACCTGCACACTATGTATGCACAAACTTTTTCTATGCATGTGAATTGCCGAAATATAAAGGTGTAATTTATTGGGCAGCATAATATGATAAGTAAATAACAGCAAATAGAACTGAGTCATTGAACCCGGAATCTCTCAGTCACTGGCATTATTGCATAACCTCTATGAGATTTGGTTTTCTGAATAAAATCTAGATAATAAAATCATCCTCACACACAGTGGTTCAATATATTTCTGAATAATCCTTTATAACAGGTGTTTTATAAGGGATACCATTATTAAAGGGGGCCAAATTAAATCAGGGTCTCCTAAGATTCTAATGCTTCTTTCCTTCAAAAACAGCTGTTTTCCCACCTTTAAAATCTAAAAAAAAAAAAAGAGAGACTTTTTTTTCTATTAATTAGCCTCAAAACATATATTTTTAAATCGATGCCACAATAATATTCCCAGTAAGATATAGCACTCTGCTGGGTGGCTTTCTTACCTGGTAGGTGGTAATGACTGACAGATGGGAGAACTCTTCCAAGACAGGTTCCTCTAAAGAGGATTGATGTCTACTTGAAAGTTATAATTAATCTTAAACTCTCCTAAAGTTAGGAACCCTTGATTAACCTAATGCATCCCTGTCTTAATATTCAACATTAATGCAAAGTATGAAGACTATAGTGTATTCAGGATAATTATTCCCAATAACTTTTCAAAATAGTTTATTGTTCTTGAGCTTATGCTGTAAATTATTATTATTATTATTATTATTTTATTTTTTTTTTTTGAGACGGAGTTTCGCTCTTGTTACCCAGGCTGGAGTGCAATGGCGCAATCTCGGCTCACCGCAACCTCCGCCTCCTGGGT
>NW_016107662.1:2374450-2403221 GCF_001604975.1 Cebus imitator
CCACCATGCCCAGCTAATTTTTTGTATTTTTAGTAGAGACGGGGTTTCACCATGTTGACCAGGATGGTCTCGATCTCTTGACCTCGTGATCCACCCGCCTCGGCCTCCCAAAGTGCTGGGATTACAGGCTTGAGCCACCGCGCCCGGCTGCTGTAAATTATTTTAAATCAAATTAGTATGCCATTGGCTCTCTACATAGAATTAGACTAGTTTTTAAATTTTGTTGTATTTTTGAAATTTTTTCAATCTTCATATTTTTTTAGTATTTCGAGGTTTACCTACTGGAAAATTATTTCAATGTTTATTTGCTCTGAAATTTGGACTTCTTGAACCAAAAAATGAAAAAGAAGAAAATGAAAGAAAACAGAGAAAGAGAAAGAAAATATATATATAACTAAATTTTTTCAAAATCTCTGAGCTTATAGTGCAGATAAATAATATTGAGCTATGAAAACTAATCTTTATAAACAATGAGTTACTTAATCAATTTTTAAAAATTTTGATAGAAAAAATCTTCTTTTATAGAAATAAACACAATGATGATGTGAAGTTATGAGTGAAATGAATGTAATGAAAAATTTAAATCATAGTCGAACCTATGTATTTTTTTCATAATGAGAATCCATCTTGTGATAGTATAACCCCATGACTTCCACAAACTGTGCCAATGCCATGGTGAGCAGTGATTATTTTTAGCAAAGAAATATAGTGCCCTTGATCCAAGACTTTGTACTAATAGTTGATTAATCCTTCATTTTAGAAAGTACGGATATGTTAACTGATACTCAAAATCACTTAAAATTAATCCCAAATAAACACTACCATGTCAGTAACACAACTTATATTATTATTAATAAATTAATATTTGAAAAATAAGAGTGATATGTGTGTTATAGAAGTAAGCAATTTTAGGGGGAAAATATTTTTTCTGGGACAACTGACTTGATGGATATTTGTTATGAAAAAAAGTAGAATCCTTTGCTTAGAAAAATTATTAAAATTTGCTAGTGGGTGGAACGTGAAATGTACAATAAACAAAAACACATGCTAGGCTTTTAAATTTTTATGAGAAACAATGAAATGTTATTTTATTATTGTATCATGTTACATTGGAAAATGAGTGGCTGTAATTGTATTTTTAGAATATTGATAATATCTTTTAAGTTTGTATCCTCCATTGAAAATACAATCTACAAATTGGAATCTCAGAAGCTCTTTGACTGCATTCCTCACTATGTTATTAGAATACCTTACTATTTTGGGAGGATATTGTGAATGTATTTCTGGCTTCATAAATTATACAAGCATCTGTTCTTTCAATCAACAGGATACCAAATGTTTTTTACATCAATCTGTGTGAAACAATGTATATAATACTATTTTATTTCCCCTGAGCTTTTAGTAAGCACTGACTTTGTAGTCAAAAAATGTTTGAGTAATTAAAATGGTGGAAGAGGGATGAAAAATAGTAAACAAAAAATGAATTACAAAATAAAATCTGTGTGAACATTAAAAAATAATGTATGATATAAAAGTAGTTACACTAGGTTTCTAGGTTTCCACACTAAATAGAATTTTTTTAATCAATTGACAAAACTTGAGAATTTTTAAATACAAAGCTGAATCTCTATTAAAAGGTTCTTTTTCACGGCTCTAATATTAAGTAAAATGCTATATTAGGATATTATGAAAATTTATAAAATTTTTGATGCTGAGTTCTGATACACATTACATGTATTGTTTTTTTCACCAAAATTGACTTTATAAAAATTTATCTTTTAAGAATGAATAATCTAAATAGACTTGAATATGCAAGAAGGTCTTTAAACCTTCCCTAATGTAACCAGCAAGTTACTGTGTTCTTTCCATGGGTGACCTGTGGGCTGAGAAAGGCTTCCGGCCAAAAGTCAAGACTCCATTACAGTTGAATAATTTATTTCTCGATAAATACTATGAAAAATGAAATAGTTTAGCTCAAACATACATCATTATGACATGTTTGGATTATCTAACAAATATATACATTGATTTTAGATTCTGATAAGTTACCTCGTATAGTCCCGAGATTCTTAACTATTTAGTTTCTATGGTTTATTTTCCATAGTCAAAGAGAATGATTCTAGACGACTTAATTAATATTTTCTCTATGCTACATTTAAAAGAACAAACAGGCAAAAATCCAGTATTTTGTTAATAATTCACAGCACTTATCTTTTAAAAAATATTAAAAGATCAGCATATTCCTTGAACAATAGGATCACGTGACTACTTGATTCATTGAAATCATAATTGAGGAAAGAGAAAAGACTTAATCTGGAGACGGCTTTATGTTTCTACCAACATAAGGCTGTTTTTTCTTACATGTGTAGCAATAATACAGATATTATAACAACTTTAAGCTACTCATAATCTTCACAACATTTTCTCCTCTGAAAAAGATACTTGAAAATTATTATATGTTAAAATGTTCCCATAGATAGATAAGTGAGAAAGTTGCTTCACAGTAAGAAAGTTTTCCTCCATTCATATCTTCAAATCTTCACTGTTGGGCTGCTTTCTTTTTATATTTACATATGTACAGAAAAATGAATGGCTTAAGTTTCCAAAAAGTACCACATGACTGCTGAAAGTGTATCAGAGATAAAGGTAAGTCACATTTGATGTTATTAGGTAACTGTGGAAAACTTTGATTTCATTTAAAAGATCTTTATGAATGTATTACCTACAATTTTGAAAGGACCCCTTCCCACCACCACTAATCCATCTAAAACATACCTAGTTTCTAGTAAATACATGATGTAATTGTGTTATACTTTTCAAAGGTATTCCTTTGGGGCTTAATTTACAAGCAACCTCTCTCCTGTATTAAACATAAATGGTCACCAGAGATCAATGAAGAGAAAAACTGATACAACGGTCCAACTGAAGAATTGTTTTCAAAAATATTAATATATGCAATTAATAATAGAATGGCTTTATAGCTTATATTTTTTAATCAGTGAGGGTATTAATTAGATAATCTTGGATCAAGTTAACTTAGGTGCTTTTTCAATATCTCCCCTGAAACTCTAATTAAATACACTACTCTTCCCAGTTTCCTGTCTTAAAAGTAAGTTTTTAGTGTTGCCTGAAGCTGTTAAACAGCTGCAACATTCCAACCATGCAACTAATGCTTTTTAGGGATGAGTGAATTACACAAATGCAAATACAGTTAAGTTTCTTCTGGGAAAGGCTCTATAAATGCATAGATTTTTTAAAAAATAAGCTTAGTTATCAAAAACTTTCAGACATAAAGATATAAATATGCCCATAAGTATCTTAAGTGCTTTATGAAAAAAGTGATGATTACTATACAAAAAAACGAACACATCATACAGCCATAGGATGAAGACAGAAGTGTTTATTCTGTGGAAATATTGACTTACATACTCAACTTGGCACAAAGACTCAAAACATTGAGCGATTTGGGAGAAGCTATCAGATAATGACAGAGTTCTACCTTACTTCCCATGCCCTTTATATTATTCTCTGTATATAATGTATTTGCTTCTATTAACAGCTTTTTATTTTCTGTTTATTAACCAAGAATTTGTTTCAAAACTGGACAAGAAAACAGCATAAATTAAATTCTATATTTTTATTTTGAGACTTACAGGATATCTGATATTGCCAATTGACCTTTAATATGAGGAGAGAATAAGATAGTGTAATAGGATAAGGGCAAGTACACCAAGATGATATAGAATTCTAGTTTCAATGCTACATATTTTTCTTAGTGAAAAATTGTCTAAAAATGAAAAATGGGCACATCAATAATTTAATCAAAGTTTCCCTTTCTTGGCCTATCTCATTAGGCAGTATGGTCCTTTGGATCAGAGGTTTTTTTTTTTTTTTTTTTGAGACGAAATTTCACCCTTGCTACCCAGGCCGCAGTGCAGTGGCGGAATCTCAGCTCACCGTAACCTCCGCCTCCCGGGTTCAAGCGATTCTCCTGCCTCAGCCTCCTGAGTAGCTGGGACTACAGGCACAAGCCACCATGCCTGGCTAATTTTTGTATTTTTAGTAGAGACGGGGTTTCACCATATTGACCAGGATGGTCTTGATCTCTTGACCTCGTGATCCGCCTACCTCGGCCTCCCAAAGTGCTGGGATTATAGGCATGAGCCACCGCGCCCGGCCCAGAGGTTGTTCTTATAGGCCAGAGGTTGTTATCTATAGATCGTGAGCACCTAACATATTTCCTGGAGACAGGAGGCACTCAATAACTACTTGCTGCCTCTTCCTTGATTCTCTAGAGCATGCCAATATCTAGCTTATTCAACTCGACTCAGTTTATTTCCCCACTATCCTCCATTTACCTGATTTCATAAAAAACAGTGTGGAAATAGCTAATTTTTATATTGCTGCCTGATGTGTCTGAACGCAGTCTATTATCCTTAAAGTTATTTTTGAGAGACTGTATACTTATTCCAATAAGATTTTCATTTTTAAAAACATTTCTATATTACCCCTGTTGATCAAGACATATGGGTACCATGTAGAGTATGATGATTTGGGGCCCATGCAAAACAATATCAATGAACTGTTTCTAGTTTTATTTAGTAAAGGGGTAAGTGGAAGGAAGCAGAGAAGACAGCGTAGTGTCTTGGTTAGACAAAAGTCTGCCTTGAAAATGAGTTTATCTGCTTCTGTTTTTACCATATTGTATCTTTGGCAATAGATACACCCCTACTGAGATATTCAAACTGCATATTATTCTCTCAATACAGTAAGTTCTGGCAAAAGAAGAAAAAAATACATATATATACACACACACATACACACACTGTGGCATTGACATAGTATATATATTAATAGTATATTATATGATATAGCTATTACATAATATCCTATATATATATATACCTGTGTATACACACACACACACACACACACACACACACACACACACACACACATTTTTCTCATTTCATTACTTTTCTCATATTGTCCTAGGTGGTCAGGACAAATATCCAGCTAATTTGGTTGTGTTCACCCAAATGACCTTCACAGGTATTTCATCTACCCCAGATTAAAAACCATCTGAGTTTTAAAATTCCAATTCTTGTGGACCAACCTGACCAACTACTATATATACCATGTTTTGCAACATTAAGAGTGTCTAAAGCTATTTTTGAAACTTAAATCATTCTCAAAGGATGGAAAATTGCCTTGTGTGAGTATTTTGAAGACTGAGGTTAAAAAAATAAATGGTTCCACTTAATGGCAACTCCTAAAAACACTGTGATCGGTGGCAGATTCCCTGGCTTATGGTGCTATCTTTCAAGGCATTTAACTCTGAGGGGCAAACAGCATTTGGATGTATACACTATAGAGATGTGTTTATCCAAAAATTAGTCACATTAATGTAAATATTGATATTTATTTTAAAAACTGGGCAAATGGAAAGTTTGTTTCACAGCCAATTTTTTTTAAATACAAAAGCTTTTTTTACTAACAGTTAAGAGGCTGCCAATTAGAATGTTCTTAAGGGAAAATGTTTTAGCATTCTTGGATTTTTTTTTTATTGAAGTAATTTTAGCTAGAAGATATTTTCCCTGAAAGATATCATTAGAAAGAGCATTAAAAATAGCAAAATAACTGAGTCTTTTTTCCAACATTTCTTTTGCTTTCATTAAATTCAGTTTATATCAATGTCTAAAAAGCTGATAATCATTTCATTGTCATGTCATCTCTTATCTTATCTTTCAGTTCCATTTTCTCTGGGAGACACTGATTTACACTGTAATCTGTGGTCATCATATTGTACCTAGAATTGCACTTCTTAATGTTGCATTGGATTTCTTCTTATTGTTCAAAAGAAGAAATTCTGACTAGTAAATATCAAATTGAATTATATAGTCACCTAAAAGACTAAGCAGCCCCAAAATACCTTCAAACATATTGACCGACTTGAACAATCCAATTAGTTTCTCCTTACACCTAATAACGAACTACAAGAGGCATATTTTAAATAATGAAATTTACAGATAAATCCTATCATTCTGGGAAAAAAAACATTAAAATACATTATACTTCAATCTATTTTTAGCTTTATTTTCACATAAAACAGAAAAGTGATTTTGTCCAGACCATTTCAAAAATCTTCTCTTATATTTTTCATTTTAGGGTAAAAAAATTGTTTACTAAATGGAAGTTTTTAACCTAACTATTCATTTTTAAAAAGCTCCTTTCACATTCTCAATTCTTTATTCTACCCAGTTTTCTTAAGATGACCTGAATAATACAAAAGTTGCTAATTTATGCTGACTTAAAAGCAATCACACCAGCACACCACACCATTCTATGGACCAGAACTATAAGACTGAATCTGTAATGAACAAAATTATTAACCTCGTGAACAATCTTTCTGTAAGCATTTTTAACTTATCATAATTTTCTCATACTACAATGGAAACATTCGAGGGCGTTCCAGAGACGTAGTATCATTTCTTTGGGATAAAAAATTGTAATAAAAAACCAAAACATCTATTGAGAAGAAAAGATATCAACAAATAAGCTTTTACTTCTATTATGGGAAATAGCTTGAGGCATATGGCAGAAGTAATGGCAAGTGGCTGGATTTTCCTCTGCCTTTAAATATAACTTTTCACTTTAAAGTTAACATTATATTGAAAGCACAATTTTTGTAAGCCTCTGTAGTTACTAAAGATATCTTATTTGAAAGGACAGTAAAATTTTAAAATTAGATGCACATACGTCATCACAAATTTGGAATAATTTGGGGGAAATAATGAAATTAAAATATACGCAGCATATTGAGAAATTCAAAACAGATGTCTCCTAAAACTTAGTATATTTACATCCTTGTAAACAGCATACTTTTCCAAAACATGACATTTCATCCTTAGGAGCATTTTTGTGTTTCTATGGCTTGATGGGGTAGGAGAGGGAGAATATGTTCTATTCAAAGCTCTACATCTGATAAAACCAAATTCGAGCTTTTACAAATTATTTTAAGTATGACAGAATGTTTCTATTTGAAGAATTTGTGAGTGAATAAAATAATAATTTGCTAATCTGACTTATTTTCAAGCTTTTTTATGAGTATTATAGAATATTTGTTCAGCCTTCACTTTTTGATTTTTATATATTTGAAAATTGTAGAGAGCATTACATGAAAATGTATACCAGACGTATTTCAAAATATTTCCCTCCACCAATAAGGCTGAATTTGGAGGCTACACCAATTGTTATGCCAATATGCACTTTACGGCATAATAGTTTGCTTTGGAATTATCAGAAGAGTAAGCTCAGATCCTTGCTATAAAATTGTGGAAACATAAGGGAAGTCTTCAGGTATCTGAAGTTCAAATATCCAAACAGGAATAACCCCGCCACCTTTTAAAATCTTTTTTTTTTTTCTTTTTAGTTTTAGATGCAAACATGGAAACTAAAGGCTCTACTTTTATGGAAAAATTAGTAATTTCATATCAAAGCCTTAAATACAAATAAATAAAATTTTTTGTTATCTTAACTTCCGTGAGAGAGGAAGAGTGTGTGTGTTTGGGAGGGAGGGAAGGAAGAATGAAAGAAAAAGTAGGGAAGAGAAGAGAAGGGTGGGAAATGAAAGAGAGGAAAAGAAAGGGAAGACAGGAGAAAGAAAAGAAAAAAGGAAGGAAGGAGGGAGGGAGGGAGGAAGGAAGGAAGAAGGGAAGGAAGGGAGGGAGAGAGGAAGGAAAGGAGGAAGGAAGAGGGGAAGGAAAGAAGGAAAGGAGGAAGGAAGGAGGGAAAAAAGGAAGAAAGGAGAGAAGGAAGGGAGGGAGGAAGAAAAGAAGAAAAGGAGGAAGGAAGGAAGAAGGGAAGGAGGGAAGGAGGGAGGGAGAGGAAAAGAGAGAAAAAGAAAGACAATGGAGAGAAGGTTTTCTAATGGGCATGGTGCCGCTGTAACAGATGGCCATGTGGCCATGGGTATAGAGAGCCAGAAAAGGCCTATGAGCATCAAAGGACATAAGGGCTAAAGGCAAAGCTGATCTGGAACACCTTTATACCTCTCCTGTATGACTTGAGAGAATATTTACTAATGAGTTGAATGGAGTCTTTTATTCTTTAAACGATTATCCTCTTGAGATTGCGTACCTGAGCCGAGCAGGAATAGACTTTTGTATTTTCTCTTACCGCAGAGTTTTATATTTGGACAATTGGATAGTACTTATATGTCCTATTAGCTAATAGGTTACATTTATAGTCAATTATATGCTATGTAATCGCAGCTTTAAGAAAAAAAATTTATTTCATTTTTGGTTTTCTTTTGTGAAACTGAAAATTATGTGTCTATGGTTTAATTCCAGAGAACGTCAATATAAGAAGTAGATACCTAATGAGGCCTATATTATACTTTAGGCATTATGTTGATTATAGATTATTAGCTGAAAGTGAGTATAAATTTGGATTATTTCCCATTTAGTTACCTATATAAATATACAGATTCTCCAATAAAAATAAATCTTAAGAAGTAACCCTAAAATTAATAATTGTCTCATCAAATAATAATGAAAACCTATTCACACTAATTCTGTTTATTTTATTATAAAGAATATTCTATCTGATTATACTTCCTATCAAAATAGATTAAGACATAAATTTCTAGTTCTTTGGATGCTTACCACGTAGTCTAATAGAGGCACTTAATTTCATACAACGATGACTAAGAAAATATAACAGGCTTGCCTAAAACCCCATAAAAACATAGAGACAGAGCCAGGGGTCAATATATAATCTGTAGTCATTTCTAATAATCATTTCCTTTTTTTTTTTTCAGGTGCTTAGTGAAGTTCATGGGTTGGGCAAAAAGTTTCTTCCCAACTTTTAAGTCTATGATTATTGCCTCAGTTCTTGTTCCATTTTTTGATTCATGTTTATTTTTATTTTGTTTCAGTCCAGAGATAACACCTAGAGAGTTACAATGTTTCATTATAACAATACACACTTACTGCTCTGATTGTTTTTTAAATCTCTCTTGTTTTATTTTGTAAGTGCATTCAAGAATCGGAGACTTTGGAGTGGCTTCAGATCAGTGCCATCACACTAGTGCCCATGGAAAGCCAACATCTCCACCCCTTCCCTTCTGTCTCTCAGAGAGCCACAGGAAATACATTTGATCTCAAAATGTCACAAAACATCAACATCCATTCAGTTTCCTTTCTTCTGAAGAGCAAGGATGCTGAACGGATTTTTCTTCATTATTTTTCTGTGAGAGAATGCATTGAATGATTTATACTTTGTAATAAACAAAAAGTTTATCTGGCTCTTAAACTTCTAGATATTTTCCTCCCTTCCTCCTCCTTCTCTTCTTCAAATTCGAAGAAATCACATATTTATCAATATTTGAAATACAGAATGGTAAATCAAGACTTGAAGACAGAGCCAAAATTTGCCTTGCAGAATTATATATCAGACTTTAAAATAGTATTTGTTCAATAATATATCTTCCCATTAATGAATTGATATCTTAAACAAATATAGAAAAGTTCAAATTCTCTTGGATCCATATGATAGATATGTGATATTTGCCAACATTTCTTATTCATGTAGATATTTAGGTAATTTGTTAACTATTATACCACTTTTGAGAGTTATTATTTATGCTTTTCTGTCTTGTCTTTTACCTCCAACCCAACTTATATACATTAATAAATAATAAGACACTTAAAAATGTAAAACTATTCTAAGTCTACAGAACAATAGAAAATGAGAAGTGGAAATTCCATACAACACAAATTTTCAGAACCCTTGCCTGTCCTGGCACAAAGCTCATTTCTGAAGTCTTCAATTCTCTCTATAAAAATCTGTGTGCCGAGGTCAGGAGTTCGAGACCAGCCTTAGCAATACGGTGAAACCCTGTCTCTATTAAAAATACAAAAATTAGCCTGGTGTGGTGGTTCATGCCTGTAGTTCCAGCTACTCAGGAGGCTGAGGCAGGAGAATCCCTTGACCCTGGGAGGAGGCGGTTGCAGTGAGCCAAGATGGCACCACTACACTCCAGCCTGGGCGACAGAGCAAGACTCTGTCTCAATAAACAACAACAAAAAAATCTGTGTGTGTTGTCAGACATCAGAAGGGGTTCCGGACCCCTGTTCGCATATGTGGCAGAGTCATGGCCCTGTTCTTGCCACTGCAGTTACCAGAAGGATCAGTGAGCAGAATAATCTGCTGCCTTTTTCTGTAGGATTTCTTGCTGAGATGATTTACACAGTAGTTTTTCCCAAAAATCAATGAAGTTCCACGTGACGTTTTTTTGTTGTTGTTTTGTTTTTGGTTTGTATGTTTGTTTTATTAAACACTCACTGTAAGCAATTTCCCTACCTCATTACACAAAACAAAAGGAAAACGATTAGGGAAGGTCAGGGTATTTTTTTCTATTTTAAATTCATTTCATTTTAAATGTATTCACTAAAATTAAAAATGACCTAAGTTAAGAATCATTTTCCATTAGTTCGAAGCAGAGAACAGTCATGTTGTAGACCAAGAACTCTGCCAGCAAACTGCAAGATGGCAAGGGCTGACCCCTTTGTTGCTTTTGATGAGCTGAGGAGGCCTGCGTTGGCAGTGCTCATGCACGTCCACCAGGGGCTTTTGGCTGCAGGCTCTTTGGCCTTCCCTGAGGAAATGCAGACTCGGGGCCCCTGGGTACAGCACACTTCTCAGGCTGGGATTTTAAAAAGCAGATGTGACCTGAAGAGGCTGATCCTGGGGTGGGTTTGTTTCTTCTAGGGAATATTCCAAGGGGCCTCTTAGCTCTTTGCCCGTGCTCATGTGACAGCTTTCAGGTGAGATGGCCAAGAACCAAGGCAAGTAATCTGCCTTAGGCTGTGCACTGTCCCCACCCAGGCGTTTCTTTCAAGAAGAACTCAGCCCATAAATCAGAGACAGAAAGTCTGTCTCGGAGGAGCATGAAGGACCCATTGTCTGCAGCACTTGGCTGTTTGCTGAATGCGTGATTACAAGCTGGAAATCACAGCCCTTGCAGAGGCTCACGTGCCTGAATTATACAACAGCGATTAATTAGGACAGCCAAATTTCAAAGTTGTGAAATAATGAACAAGTTTTTAGAATGAATGGGATTAATTTATGATGTATAGTAGGCAGTCTGTCTAATTGATGTACCCTTTAGACAAGTAAAATAATTAAAAGCCTACATATTCTACCAACTTCATGTGATTTTTTTCCAATCAATTTCTAAACTGTTTTTGAAGCTAAATATAGTGCATGTTTTTTGATTTGACAAAATCTAAGTGTACTAGATGCTTAGTCTTTCATAAAGAATTGAACTAAATAACAAAGTATAAGCATGGCTTCCAGTTTTAAAAATCCTCAAAAACTCAGATTTTCAGTTTTTCGTGAAAATATTTTCCTCTTTTTCTGATAAGGTTGAAAGAAGATAGTTTCGTGTTACATTGAAATGATTACCACCTTACAGATGAGTTACTTGGTGATTTAAAAAATTTTTCTTCAGAAATGTCATCATGTGCATTGAAAATTCCAGAGAATGTGCTGAATGTAGAAAATAATACTTAAGGAATAAGTCTTCATTGATAAGGCATATAACAAAGTATAATCTTTAAAAAATCACCATTCGATTTCTGGCTTAGAATAATTGTAAAGACATATAGAATTTATATTGAGGGAATCAACAATACTAGATTATTTCCTCCAAGGGAGGACATTTTAAAGAGGTGAAATGAAATGACTGGTAATATTTTGGAATGTTTATGAGAACAAACAGTAGTTTGAAATAAACAAGTTCTGTAACAGGATACTATTGTTATTTTATCCACTTATTATTTAATAAAGTTCAGCTAAATATTATAAGAGTATAAGTTCAGAAAAATCAATAACACAGATTAGGACTAACATATTTCAGGTTCTATGAGTGTGACTGCTACAAGTAATGTGTATATTTTGAAAATAAGACTACAATCCATCTTTTTATTAGACTTTACATATTTTTTTAAGTAAAACTTTATACACATCCCTTTAAAACCTACGTTGCCTTTGTCTGTGTGTTTTGAATTGTTGTCATAAAGTATATACATAGGGAAGAAATTAAGTGTTCACTTCTCTTTTCATTGTCCTCATTTGTAACTTATAACTGTGAATCAGTTCATGGTAATAAATAGCCTGCATTGAATATTTGTGTACATGCCTGCTATTCTGCTAAGTGCTCTGATGTGGTTTGGTTGTGTCCCCACCCAAATCTTACCTTTGAATTGTAATAATGCCCACGAGTCAAGGGCAGAGTCAGGTGAAGATAATTGAATCACGGGGGCAGTTTTCTCCATGATGTCCTCATGGTGGTGAATAAGTCCACAAGATCTGATGGTTTTATAAATGGGAGTGCCCCTGCACAAGCTCTCTTGCCTGCTAGCATGTAAGATGTCCCTTTGCTTCGTCTTCCATCATGATTGTGTGACCTCCCCAACCATGTGGAACTGTGAGTCCACTAAACCTCTTTTCTTTATAAATTACCCAATCTCAGGTATGTCTTTATTAGCAACATGAGAACGGATTAATACATGCTCTGTCTTCAATACCTCTCAACACTACATCTTGGCAGGCAGTCACATTATCAAATCCAAAGTCCTCACCACAGCTTAAATGAATGGTCTGAACTATTTCTCTCATTTTGTTTCTATCTTTCTTCTTTTCACTCACTCTCGTCCCGAGTGCTTCTTTTCTATTTGCAGAGCATGCTAAATATGAATCAGCCTCTGGGCCTTTGCATGCTGCTGTTTTTCTCTAGAATGCTTGACCATTAGTTGGAACCATGACTCATTTTTCGCATTCATGTCTTTAATCAAAAGTTACACTTTTTCAGGGACACCTACCTCACCACCCTATTGGTAATAGTGCCTTACCTACTCTTTCAACTTACTGTGGTTTCCTGTTGTTTGTTTTGCTTAATTGCAAATATCACCATAGATACTAATTCAGTCCTTCAGTAAATACGTAACAAACACCTGATACATACCAGACACTGTCCTAAGATCTTGGGATAAGTCAGAGGGCAAAATAGACAAATTCCCATGTGCTCATGCAGTTTACATGTTAGTGAGAAAGATGAAAGGTAAAGATAAATAAGTAAAAGGTATGGCGTGTTAGACAATAATAAGGACAAACACTTGAAAAATAATAGAACAGAAAAGGGGATATTAACTGTGATGAGGGTGGGATTTAAATTTAAAGTAGGTAACCAGTGAAGGTGACTTTTAAACAAGAATTTGAAGCACCCTTCAAATTCTACTGTCTATCCTGTACTGTATCTTTGTAGGCTGTAAGGTGTGCTAAATAGAGAGCTAACCCTTGAGACTTCTGTGAGAAGAAAATTCCAGGAAGAAGACAGCACATGTACTAAGGGCTGCAGGGAGGAGAATACGGATATCCTAGGTCTGTCAGTTTATTACGTGTCCCGTACCACCAGAATGGAAGCTCCATTGCAACAGGTATTTTATTTGTGTGGTTTACAGCTAAATCCTTATAGCCTAGGATAGAAATCTCTGAGTAAGTATGTCTGAATGCATTAAACCAATTACTTATTCTCAGCTTACCAATGAGGAAATTGACACACAACATTTAAGTAATTTGCCCAAAGTACCAAGGTGCTAAGTAGTGGGCTTAAGATTTGAATTAATACATATACATAATATATATATATATATATTATGTATATGTGTGTGTGTGTGTGTGTGTGTGTGTGTGTAATATACCTCCACAGTCTCTGTTCTAATCACTGTCTTCTCTTGTTACAGTAGCTCCCGGTTCTCTCAGAAAATAAGAACATGTTACAGTTATACTAATGGCTGAAGTGGGAATCAGGAAAGACAAATCACTATTCTGGATATTTGTATTTCCAATTTTAATTTAGAATCTGAAAGGTTACAAGAGGTAAGTTCAGAAGTTCCCAAGGTTAAGGCCAGAACTATCTGATTCAAAGGCTCACGTGATCACTGCTATAGATTGGCAAGTCATAGGTAGCCATGACTGTATAACTTATTACTGTATGACTTTGGGCCGTATTCTTTATTTGTGCTTCAATTTCCTTAGCCACAAAATGAAAAGATTGGGCTAGATAACCCCTAAATATTTTTTCTGTTTCTATGGTTTCTTATCTTTAAATACTAAGTTCCAAAAACACTCTAGAAAGGTTTGAACAGATCTTATTTACCAAAGAGATGAGTAGAATTTATCTGCGAAGAGAAACAGACAAGGCATGTGAGGAAAAATGGCTATTTAGAGAGGGCAACTGGGTATAACGATCATGTTAGAAAAAGAGCACATAGATAGTAGGCTGCTGTCTCTGAAAAACAAAGTGAGTAGAGGGACAAGAAGGATGTTTGCAGCTGCTAAATTTTCTGGGCTCAGAATATGAAAAATTTTTAATACCATGGTAGGGAGTGTGGATCTGATTCTATGGGTAGCAGAAGTCTAGACAGTTTCAACATAAAGTTGTCACAGTTGTATATATTTTACACAGTCAGTGATGCATCTACTGTATGGGCTACAGCAAAGTTAATCAGCTTCTTATTTATTTATTGAGACAGAATCTCTTTTTTGAGACCACAGCTCACTATAGCCTTGACCTCCCCGACTCAAGTAATTCTGCCTCAGCTTCCCAAGTAGCTGAGACCACAAGCACATGGCATGATGCCCAGCTAAGTTTTGTATACTTTTGTAGAGATGGGTTCTCCCTATGTTGTCCACGCTGGTCTCGAACTGGGCTCAAGTAATCCTCCTGCTTCAGCCTCCCAAAGTGCTGGGATTACAGGTATGAGCCACTGCACCCAGCTAGTTTTTTATTTTAAAATACTTTCAATTTGATGTGAATTGTGACAAGACACGGTGGAGAAGGAAGAGACAGAGTTTTTAAAGTTATTGGAATAAATTACAAAGGTGTAAAATTAACTTTGGGAAGCCTTCCTTCTTCCCCTCTACTGTCTATCCTGTACCGTATCTTTGTAGGCTGTAAGGTGTGGGATTCCTGCTCTCATGCAGCCTACCGCAGCATAGACGAGAGCATTACATAGACAACACAGAAACTCACTCCCTAAATCACTTGACTGTGTATAAGGTATAAAAGTTAAAAATAACAATTCTAAATTGAATGAAGTGAACTTTAGAATCTTTAAAAGGCTATGTGGACATGCAGTGGCAATTGTAGGGAAGAGTTGCAGGGTTTCTTTAAGGAGTTAGTTCAGTGGTCAAGAAAATAAAGAACAATGAAAGTCGCAGTTGCTGTCCCCCAACACATTTATTTTTTTCCTCCCCTCTTTTTCCCTCCTCCTCACACTTATTTATGCTTTGCATAGCCATCTGTGTAAAAATCTCAAAAAGCTTCCTTTAGAGACTGTGATTCACCAGTCATTGCACAGTATTGCATTTCTTGATGACTCACATGTTGAGTAACTCATGTGCACCCTTCATTTTTAAATGGAGATTGTGTCTTTCCTCTAGAGCTGCTGAATATCATTTATAAGTTCAGTTGCACATGAGTTCATCTACAACAGAAGCCATAAGAAAAAAATCAATATATAGTTTCCAGCAACAGCATGTAAAATGCAGTATGGAAATTTACTAGAAATCCACTTCAAAACAGATAAGTCAAAAAGAAAAAACAAATGTAAAATGCAAATACAGTGAAGTACAGATGTCTAGACTTTGACTATATTAGACAATTTCAGATACTTTCAAATCTAAAAGTTCAAGTTCATTCTTAAATATATTTAGTTAAACTTAAATTTAACTACGTTATCAACATAAATGAACTCATTTTGGAAATGACTGCAGTGTCTATTATTATACTGTATTTAAACATGAAATTCATTGTGTATGCCAGTGATTATTTCTAAAAAGCAAAGGAATTATTGCACTGATGATTTTAATTTGTATGTATGTATATATGTAATTATATATTATATGTGTATGTATTTTAGTAATATGCATATGTCTTTTTTAATTATATAATTGCCTTGCTTTAAGTATAAATATATTTAGAAGTGAATTAATAAGTCAATATACTTTATTTTCCTTTTCCAAATAAATCCTCATATCCTGAGTAATGACAACAGCAGAAACTCATGTTATTTCCCCACCTTGTTCTTTTTATTTCTTTGTTTACCTGACTATCTTCTGCACTTTTAAATTGAATCCTTTATTTACTCACCTACCCTCATAATATTTTAGAATATATGTCTTGGTTACCTCCAAACTGTTCAAGTTTTTAAAACATTCTGGGTCTCACATTTTGTGAATATCTTTACAGTAAATATCTTAAAGTGAGAGGAAGAGTATCATATAAAAGAATGTTCACTTCCTAAACTTTAAAGCAAATTGATTCTGGAGAAGTATTTTCTCACAGTCAGAATGCAGCTCTTCCAAGGTAAATGGTTATATCAATGCTCAATGGCAGCAGACTTTCTGCAAAGTTGATGTCTGAGAGACATCAACTATTTCTACTTTTTGTGGAAAAACTTCAAAGCAAGTAGTTGACCTATGATAAGAAAAGCAAATTTTATTCATTCAAATGAGAGAGAAATGAAGAAAAATAACCATTCTCATTCAGAAATGAAATGGTGTTCTACTAATATTTCAGAATGTTTGCATTTTTAAATTAGTGTTCATATCAAAATCGTGTTTCTCTTTTTTTATAGTCAACTCTATTTTAGTTGCATCTGAAAATATTTTAGCATTATTACTGATTACCTTTCGCCAACAAAATAGTTTTTCCTTTACTTCGGTCTTAAGTAATCATTAAGCTCCATTTTGTTTTATGCTAATTAAATAAAAATGTGGAGGAAGTAAAATCGATAAAATGAATGTAAAATTGTATGCTCCAAAGACAGGCACTATGTGAGCCTGTTACAACATAGGTATTACTGATAGGTTTAGAATAGAGATCTCTTTAGTTGAAAATGAAGCCTAGCAGTTGTAAAGGGGATAATCAACACTCTTGTAATAGAAAAGAGAAACCCAGGAAGGGGTTCTGGGACTTTTTAAAAAGAGTGACACTCACATTTTATGAATTATTTATGTGAACTATTAATTATTTATTTCATAATTCCAAATTTAATTTTTTTGGGGAGGGTGACAGAGTTTTGCTCTGTCGCCAGGCTGGAGTGCAGTGGTGGCTTACTGCAACCTCTGACTCCTGGGTTCAAGCGATTCTCCTGCCTCAGCCTCCGGAGTAGCTGGGATTACAGGTACGTGTCACCAAGCCCAGCTAATTTATGTATTTTTAGTAGAGATGAGGTTTCACCATGTTGGCCAGGATGATCTCAAACTCCTGACCTCGGGATCCACCCGCCTTGGCCTCCCAAAGTGCTGGGATTACAGGCATGAGCCACTGTGCCCAGCCCCACATTGAAAAATTAACAGTGCCTCTTGCTCCTTCTTTTTTGGAAATAGATTATGATGAAAGGAGCAAAGATATTTTGATGAAGCAACTGCATGTTGAAATTTTCATGCCACATGAGGAGAAGGATAAATTCACTACACCTGCACTTGTTCTCTTGCATGAGCCTGTGGAAATGATAGTCCGGTGATTTGACATGAAACTGGATTAACCCAAAGGATAATGACTAGTTACCTTTCGGGGATTCCCCTCATGTGTTAAGGCATGGATGATATTTCTCTTCACTAAAATTCAAAAAGAACTAAACTACAAACAGACCTCATGATAATTACTGAACTTTTCCATGCATAAATAAGTACATTTGAAGATTCCAAAGTGTATTGTTATCTAGAGTTCCTTATAAAGATGAGCTCAGGTGGCAACCCCGAGGGATCTGGATTTGAGGCACCTGTGCAATTCCTATTGTATCAGTTCAGGACAAGTAAGATTTGTATCTAAGCTCAAAAATATCTTTAGTACCACGAAAGCATTAATGTGCCCTATATCTATACTGAAGGAGATTTCTGCAGTAATTCTCAAGCTCCATGGGTCTGGATGATTGAGAACTCTTCCCAAACTCATCAAATCTAAATGTGATGCTCAGTCTCTCGATTAAAAAAATATAACATACAGCCAGTTACATACTTCACTTAATATTTAAAAGATGCATTCAGTATACATAGACTTTATTGTCTGGGATAAAATACTGTATGTTAACGTCACTAAAACTAAATGGTGGTCATGGGCAGCATAGAGATCTCTTTAGTTGGAAAAAGTACAAATTGAAAACCAGAAGATTTGAGATATTATTATATCACTTATCAGCTATGAAATCCTAAGGAAATTATTTAATATCTCAAGGATCTATTTCTCAAGAGAAAATGAACAGCTGCCAACTCTGCTGTCTACTTCGTGGTGTTTTGGTGAGAATTAGTTTAGCTAAGAAAGGCAGAATCTACAGTGGATAAAATGTATTTTGATATCAGGAAGACTAGTTTGACCTTTGACATTACAACTTCCTCATTGAAGGACTTTGTACCCTTAAACTCTCAAAATCTGTTTTGTCTCCTGCAAAATGGTCAAGACAGGGTTGAGCCAGACTGACTTGACTATCTATCTCTCTATCTCTCTATCTATCATCAATCATCTATCTGTCTATCAGCTTATCTATCAAATAATCATCACATTGTGAATATTAGCAAATATTAATGAAGTAAAGTATTTTTGATAGATATTCCATGTAAATGTAACCCATTATTAAGTGGAGTAGCATGAGAAAAAGTTATGTTTATAAAATGTGCTCTTCAAATGAGTAATTTCACGTCTATAGTTAAAATTCTAACAATTTCATATTATTGAAATTAGAATATAGCAACTTGGATATTGTATCAATAAGACATTCATTTTTAGCAGATTAAATGCATTCAAGATATATGGAATGTGTACTGTCTTTATCCTTCCTTCTGCCAATCTAAAGAAAGTATTCTCAGGATTTTGTCTTGTTTTGTTTTGTTTGTTTTGAGACAAGGTCTGGCTCTATTGCCCAAGCTGGAGAGCAGTGGTGTGATCTCAGCTCACTGCAACCTCTGCCTCCTGGGCTCAAGCGATTCTCCCACCTCAGCCTTCTGAGCAACTGGGACCCCAGGCACATGCCACCACACTCCGTGGTGTATTTTGTAGTTTTTGTAGAGATGAGGTTTTGTCATGTTGCCCAGGCTGGAGCTCAAGTGATCCACCCACCTCAGCCTCGCAAATTGCTGGGATTACAGGCATGAGCCACTATGCCAGGCCAATCTCAGGGTTTTCTTTTAACACCTAGGATGACAGCTGCCCAGGATGATAACTAATGGGAAGTCTTAAAAATCTTCATAGTAAGAATAATTGAAAGCAAGGACTAACAAAGATGTTTGTGTACCTCTGTTCAGAAAAACAGTATTTACAATAATCAGAAGGTGGAAGCAACCGACTGCCCTCTGTTCATCAAGGTTAAATGGATAAAAAAATATGATACATATATACACGATGGAATATTCTTTGGCTTTAAGGAAGAATATTCTGCTACAATAGATAAAACTTGAAGAAAGACATTATGCTAAGTGAAAGAAGTCAGTCACAAAAAGACAAATACTACATGGTTTCACTTACATGAAATAACTAGAGTAGTCAAATTTTTAAAGACAGAAAGTAATGCGTGGCTACCGGGAGATAAAAGGAGGCAGGATAGGCGGTACTGTGTAATGAGCACAGAGTTTCAGTTTGGAAAGGTACATATGGAAAAGGTAGAGATGACTGAGGGGAAAGTTGCACAATGATGTGAAAGTGCTTAAAGCCCCTGACCTGTACACTTAAAATTGTTAAAATTGTGAAATTTGTGCTATGTACATTTTACCACAATGCAAAAAAAAAAAACTTTCTATCTAGTAATTTTCTGTACATTTCCCTACGTTCTTATCCCTATGCTTACAGTTATAACCTTCAGATTTGGTAGTAATATTCAGCATTTCCATAAGTAATTTGAAAGGGTGTGGTAAGAAAAATGAAATGGGTCATTTTTGCATTGGCTCAATCCTTTAATTTTAACCTCCATATCCAGAGTTTCAAATGAATTTGTTTAATCCATATTAAGATTACCAAAGTGGATTCTGGCTTTGCCACCTCTTCTAGATAATAGATGTGGAGAGAATGGTTGTTGATTGATTTAGCAAGGCAAGTATTTTATAAAACCACTCAAGTAGTTACTTATAGATTTGATGCTTGTCATAAATAATACTTGTAAAAATGATGAAAATATTTAATATTAGAAAATATTTAGGTCTTTTAAAAGGAAGCTTTTGGAGTTTTATATTAATATCATAATATGCTTCATAGATATTCATTAGAGTTTTAAAGTTCTACCTTTCACATATATATCTTAATCCATTCACAAACCAATGACTCAGAAATTTCTACTCTAGTACATACCCTAGAGCATTTATTTGTCTATGTGCACCAAGAGATGCATACAAGATTTGTGTAAATGCAAAGCAGATAACAATTTAGATGTCCAAAAAGGGAACAAAAAACTAAATTAGGAATACTTACATAATTTAATTTAATACTATACACCATGGAGAATATCAACATACAACTACGTGCAACAACGTAGATGACAATTGGAAACATATTACCATTTTTGTAAAGCTCAAACCAAGCTAAACTTTCACTTGAAAAGGTAACCCTAAAGTTCAGGAGGGTGGAGAACCATCGTGAAAATTTGTGTAGGTGATACATGGCACAGCTTAAGGGCATTGTTCATCTCAGGCCTGTGTGTAATGGTAGGCATCCCTTAGATTTGTAAAGTACACACCATACACAACTGTATGTAGAGACTTGATAACAGTAACTTCTGAGGCAGCAAAGAAGGCAGAAGAGAAGTACAGAGGTTGCTTTATCAATTTTGGTGCTGCTCTAGTTCTTAAATTGGATAGCAGACCTGCAAGTGTTCATTATATTGCACATAATCTCTAGTATTTATCAAATAATCATATTTCCAGAAACAGTTCTGGGATTTATCCTAGTTGTGGGGTAGAAAAGAATAGGGATATAAAATTAACTATTTTCCACACAAAGACAAGTGTTCTTTCTACTTTATTCTTTTGCCACTGGAAACCACTATTCTTCTTTTTTTTTTTTTATCCCAATAAGAAAAATAAGTATTTTTATAAAAATATTGCATTATATATTCCCACTTAGCTACAAAGTATTCTGAAAATAATTTCTTAATTGACAATGATTTTTTATCAAATGTCAGACAAGTATGGAGACATTCAAACCTGATTCAATGAGAAAGTGTTTTATTAAATTATCCCCATTCTCAATAAATACCTTCTGCATCTCTACTCTGGTTACTCAGGTAAGTAAACTATGTTTAAGTTTCCTTGGAATTTCCATATTGAGAAAAAGACTTTACTCCTCAAATAGATTATGTTTCCAGTACCCCCCTTTATTTCTGCTCACTATGTAGCAAAGGGAAGATGTGATTTTCTACAGAAAAGTAATAGGAATAAAAGTCAGTCAAAATCATTTAGACTTTTATTTTATTGTAATAGTCGGCTTTTTCTAAAACAGATATACATATTCTCATAAATACTCTCAGTTGATTTCATCTAATATAGTGTCACTTTACTTAAGAAATGCTTTCCATGGGCTTGTTAAAATCACTTATCCTCAACAAGCATATTGCGTCTCAATCTTAAAATGAACATGTGACTTAAAAATTCATTATATTTTCAAGTTATTTAAATCTACTCTTAAAAATGCGTGAAGCTCCCTGTTGTATTTTGAAGCATGAAAGCAAAGTTATCCATCAGTTACTAATCTAGCATATGCTCCTGGAAAAAAAAAAGAGTTTTGCTTTTTAAAATGGCTATGGTAACTACTTATCAATATATATAATATTGGATATTATGAAGGTACAAGTTAATTGTGTATTCCTGATTATATCTATTTTTGAGGTAACGTTCATTGCTTCTGTAGAAAATGTGACATCTAGGAGGGGTACAGCTCAGGGGTAGAGTGTGGGGCTGCAGATCAAGCAAATGTAACATCTTATTTTTATATGTACAGAAATATTCTGAGTAAAATGCTAATTTTCAGCAAGTTTTTATTGTTAAGTTACTATAAGAAACATTATGTTAGAAGTACATATTCAAATGAAAACTTGTCTCTCCAGTGACATTTGAAACACACCATCTGCATTATGTGCTATAGTAGAATTCAGAGAACAGCTCCTTCCCTTTATATATAATAGTCATTCTATTATAAATCAGTTTAACATAAAATACTTTGCTTAGAGAAAGCAATACATTAGTATTAATTTTCTGATGGAAACACATTCTTAATTTTCACATCATAAGTGTCTGTAATATGCCATGTGTCATGTGATACATTAGAGAGAAGAAAATCCTAAAATCAAAAAACAAAAAATGTGAAAGAAGTGTATTGTAGAACAAAAAGAAGAAAAAAAGTCTCTAAGTTGGTTTAAATTCAGTCAGCTAAAATAGATAAAGTATGTCTTTGTCTATCTGGACTAGGTCAACTCCTAAACCTAGTTTAAAAGGCAGTTGACTCAATTTTTCTACCAAAAGAGAAAAATGAGGGCAAGTACAGTCTAGAAGAATTTTTAAATGAGACAAACTGACAGAATATAACATGGTGTCCCATCAGATGATGTGGTGTTTTGACTGCATGGCTACAGAGGGCTATAATTTAAATGCCATTAAAGACACATAAGCTTTAGCATGGAGACAGGAATACTGTAAAATCTTTTGGGCTGTAGTCACAATGCAGATAAAATTGTTCCTTTGATCTGGCAATGCCAAAGTCTGTTGTCCAGAAGGGAAATGTCTTCGCGCTTCTGTCTTAAACTAAGGCAGATTTCGTTTTTCAGATCTAAGCCATTTTGTGAACACCTTATAAAATAAAGTGCATTTTTATCAAGCAGAGCTTAGGTTTCTTCCATTGTTATTTTAGGTTACTTTATGATTTTGTAGTGCTCAAAAATATGTGCCCAAAATACACACATCTGGGTTGAAAGTGACGAGATTCTAACTTCAAATGTCTTGATGTGAACAGTGTAGTGGCATTTGTATGCTAGGAGTTATGAGCATTATAGTTCTCTTTTTTATATGCTTTTCTTGTTAAGCAATGGTGATATTTTGTCATAAGACTGAGCTGAACGTAAACACACACATTCGACCTCTATAAGAAAGCTCAGCAGTTAAAAGTCTGTAATCAAATACACGCTGCACAATTTGCAAAATCACACCTAATGCTCTCCAGATTGTCTCTAAATTTTAAAAATTATAAAATGTTAACAATTTTTAGGCATTAAATTGTAATTTGAAATGTATATATTACATTATTAAGGGGAAGCTACAATGTGGGAGATTTTCATAATAAATTCGTTATGTCTTATTCCTTTAAAAAACCAGAAAAAAAGAAGCAGTTGTTGGGATTTACACACAGTCTTGATGGCTTGTTGTACATGACCTATTACATTTATGCCAAATACATATATAATATGTGAATGACAGTATGTCAACAATAGCTTCCGGTACCCAGTACATTTTAGGTCCTAATGACTTATATGGCAATTCTCCTTCATATTAAAAAATAAGGAATATCATGTTTAAAAAGTATATAGTGAGTTTGAGTTAGAGATACAGATATTTTTGCCAAGATCAAATCTAGTATTAAAAATATTTATCTTGCTATTCTAATTAGACTTAAGAACTATTTCCAGTTTCTTTCCTAGGTGAAAATTTAGGGATAATTAAAGGCAGTTTGTTTATCAGTCAAAACTAACATTTTCATTCTGTCAAAATTTATGTTATTAGGTGAGAAAATCTTGATAATAAACTTCACTAAAGTCAAGTTTGAATAACTGAAAGGCAAAATGCCTTATGCATAAATCATCTGTTTATTTTATTTTCTGCCTGGATACATTTTATTATATTACGGCATAACACAATTCTTAAAGCCAAGTTTCTGACCAAGAGGTCTTTGGAAAGTAAAGAATGATTTTTAAATGTGTAAGAAAAAGGAAAAGAAAAAGAAACAGCTTAATCAGCACTATTTCTGACACAAATTGTGCTCAAAGTAAAGCAATTCATACATATTGGGCATTTCTGCAAAACACTCATCAGCAAGCAAATAGTCAAAATCAAAGCCTGTAACTGAACCCTTCAATAATATTGTTATAAATATTTGATAATTTCAACCATTTGTCATGTAGCAAAGGATATCTATAACTTTCAGCTGAAAGGATGTGCTTTCTTTGTTCTAAATATTTGAGATCAGTTTGTATTTAATAGAAACAGAAACACAGTTTGCTGTCTGGCCCAACAAGGAAAGTAATGGAGATACTTCTGTTGAAAAGCCTTTCCTTAGTGTTTACTATTCCCCACCTTTGACATACTATTAGTAAAGACTCTAGAAGACAACGTCCCTGAAAACAGTGTTCCAGCATCCTCCTTGTGTTTCCCCCAAAGCTCAAAACGTTATGTCAAATGATTGCTGCCTGACTGTAGAATGGTGTACCCATGTCTCCTTTGTGTAAGTGGATCCCTTGGCAATAAAAAGTATATTACTGGCATTTTGTCCAGACCTCTGCAAAATATCAATGATGTGTAAAGACACCATCATATAAAAATAATTCTGCTTTACTGATTCTGAAAATAATTTATCTGACTATGAATGTCCAAGAACAACCCAAGATTCATACAGCGTTTCCTATGACTCATTGCAGGCTGATGTAAAGTGAACTTTAGTTAAGACAAGAAACGCAAGCAGCATGAATGACAATAAAACAGTTGTATTTTTTGTGTCTGATTTTGAAATCGTTTTTAAAAAACTTCTGTCAACGTCTTTCTAGAATCCATAATTGCTAATGGTTACAAGTATCAGCCCCAGGAAAATTGCCTCGTGAGATTTTCTGCAGCAGTGAAGGTAAACAAACCAGTCACTTTCTAAACAAACATTGCTTTAATGGTTATTTAAGCCTGCACTATACCTTGGAGCATTAGAATAATAGGATAATGCACAATATCTTCTGATTGCCATAGGAGCACTTGAATAAAACCGATCAAATGCTTAAACATACACAGAATCAGTGTAATAGAAAATATATTACAAATGCCTGGCAAAAATATTTTTAACGAGAAAAGGATATCAGAAATTAGAGTAGCTGAATACAAGGCATCAGCAATCACTTAAAGTGAACTATTAAATTGTGTGTGAGAGAGAACAGAGAGAAAGAATAGGAGAGAGGAAAGAGCTTGAGATTTAATCAGTATGAGTGTAAAATTCCAGAAGAAATAATTAAGCAAAGAGAAGTATTAAATTTAATTAGAATTTAGGGCAAATAAAAATATACAATGGAAAACTTTACCATATTTTAGAAGAAATGTTGGGAAGAGGGAAAATAGAAATGAAAAATAAAATGTATAAACTAAATCAAAATCATATGTAATTAATTATATTTTTGCAGAGCTTTGCTGTGAAGTAAAGGAATCCTCAATCTGTTCTGCAGCAATGCAGTTTAGGTTCTGTGAGATGATTGGCAATCATTTTGAGTAACAAAATAATTGTGGAGTAGTACTAAAATCCATTTCATTCTTAATTTGATGAACCAAAGACACTAATGGTCTTAAAATGAGAATAATAATTATTTGTAGCCATTTAAAGATAAATTTACATTAAATCAATCTAGCAGTCAGCTCTTTGATTATTTTTAAAGAATAGGAGCAATCTGAAAAAACAACATATAGATTTATCAGCTCAAAAACACGAAATAGGTTTAGACATTTGGTGACGCTAAAATGCAGTTGGATTTGCCCAATACTTAGTAGTTTTGCTCCCCTTTTGGAGGTCTTGATTTCTAGAAAATTCATAAGTATCTGCTGTGTAGGCCAATACAGAGCATGATGATTCTCACAATACTTTTTAACTTAATTAATTCTCTTCCAAGGATTTAAATAGGAGCATATGTTTGGGTAAGTCTTCTTCCATGCTGATCATTTGAGAAAATGATAGCAGAAGTGAATATCAGCAGAATGAGCTTTAATTACTCTGATATGCGACTCTACATTTAAAATGATTAAATTTGGAATATGACATCAGTAAGACAAAGACAACATTAACACCTGTGAGTGGTTCAGATTGTGACATGTTGTCCATTTGCGTGTAATTCCAAAATGTGGTTGCCACAAAATAATGTGTTCACCAATATCCAAGCTTTTTAAAAAGCTGCCAGAAAATATCAAAACAATTGGTGCTCTTTGGAATGTATAGTTAACTTCCTGCTAGGAGAGGAGTCGCAGCTGCCACAGCAGCAGTGGGTTTCCAGATGTCAAGGCTGTGAGGATAGTGAGGTAATTGCAGGAAGGAAGGGATACAATTTTGTTATCACAGATTACCCTCCCCATTGAAAAGGCTAGATACAGCATCAGTGTCACTGCTTTGGATACGCATATTATGAACTGGAGGTCCTCATGCTGAAGTGTGGAGATCTGTATATTTGCTTCCATGGAGAAGGCTGGGCCAGACTTATTAAAATGTGTGGGAAACAGAGTAAATGCTCTCAAAGCTCTATCATTGGATTTATAAAGCATCTATAAGAGTTAATAAGGACAATAACCAAATAAGAAATTTTAACTGTAAATGTTCCAGTACTATAGCTCACCCACTGAATTAAGAGAAAACAAAATATTTAGATACCAATAAATTAATCAGCAAATCTGCTTAAGGCTGTCTTTGTATACTAGTGACTGGGTGGAGGGAACAGATGATGATTTTTTTCAGTATTCAACCTAGAAGAAATTCTTTCTCAACTTCCCATGCTATGCAGTCAAAAGAGTACAAGTTAGTGAAAACTCTGCTTTTCATTCAGAAGCTACAATCATGTTGCCATATTTCCACATGGGAATTTTAAAGACTACAGTATTTTGACATATTTTATTGTCAAAACCAGTACATATTTGTCCACACAAGCTAAATTGAAATTAATTGATGAAATTCAATTTAATAATTCCTTTTTTTTTCCATTGAAGGGTCTGTCTTAATGTACTGAATGTAGATACTAGTTTAAGTTTCCTTGTAAATGAATGGGATAATTGGTGCATCAGTTTCACCTAAAATAAGGCAGGATTGAGGATATTGTGAGAGTGATCAGTAGTGAACAGTTCTGGATTCATTCTACCAGCCATGAAGAGAGGGACTTCTCATCTCACTCATACCAGATACACTCTCCTCCACTAAAACACTAAGCTTTTCATAGTTTTAGAGGACACTTGCCTATCACTGTTGAATTACACTGAGCTATTAATGGTCAACTAAACGGCCAAAAGTCCCATGTGCAGTTCTTACTTCGTGGCTCTCACATTCTGTAGAATTTTGAAATCAGGACTAGAACTTCATGCCTGTCTTGCTAAACCTGGCCTATTATATCTGGCTAAGGGATGCTGGATTGTACAATTTAGAGAGTACCACCTCTATCACCAACTCTTAAGGGTTCTTCCTGAAGTTGCACAGCCTTTATCGCTGCAGGTGGCCTGTCTACCTCTGAAAAATTTTTTTTAAATCATGGATAATTTGTTCACTATAGTAGATTTCCTCTAGTTTAATTAATAATATATCTTAAATTTAATAGAATCCTGTCAACGTTTAAATAAAATTATTGAATTAGTGGGGGTTTAAAGTACACTGAGGTGATAACATATGGAAGGGCAAGAGCTATTGAGTACTTTAGGGAGGGTTGAAGACTGAGAGGGTAAATTGATTAATTCTTCCTTGGCAGGTGAAATAAGAATAATTATAAGAAAATGTGAACAAAATATTGATAACAAGAATTTGCCAGTCTAGGAAAATGAACTCTGACTTTGTCGCAGGCCTTTGGAAAAAGGTTTTTAGCTAATTCAAATCCCTGTTTAGGAGCTGGTTATCAGTTTTGTTTTTCTGTTAAGGTTTCCTGTCTTTCCATGGCATGTAAAGAATCTCTCATTAAAACCAACCACTCTCATTCTTTCCCGTGGTAATGCTGATTTGGTCTATTGTAAAAAAGAAAATCCTAATTAATATAGTTTATTTTTTTATCTACACCGCCTTTGCTATTTTAATAAAGAGAAAGTTCTCAAGTCAAATAAGATGTACCTAAAATTAAGCATGTCTCTAGAACAATGACTATAGTACTGGGTCACCTGAGAACCTGTTAGGAGCACAGGTTCTTCAGAAACTCTGAATATGAAGCCCAGCAATATGCATTTCAAAAAACCCTCCAAGTAATTCTGTCACAGCTAAAGTTTGAGAAATTTTGACCTAGCAAATTTATAGTAGCTAAGTGTTCGTTCAGTAACTCAGTTGAAAGAAATAGTGACCCAGCACTTGGTTAAAGGAAATTGTGATTTCTTTTCGATTTGAACATATTCACGATAAAAATGTCTTGTCACATTTCAAATATACTGGCAAGGATAAGTTCTCATATCCACTTTTCCTTTTTATGGCATGTCATGTTATTTGTTATCAGGGAAAGACTTCACTGTAATTTAAAAGTGCAACATACAGAAAAGAAGCATTGTTGCCCTAAGCTCTTCATAAAGGAAAAATTTGAACCATAAACATGCCACCATTTTATCATTGAGTTTCTACAACTTGGACTATAAAGCCTCCCAAGTTCAACATCTGAATTTTCATACTGCAGATTCATGGTAATATGTTCAGCAACATTACAGTTAATACCTGAAAGAAACTGATCCCACCTCTATCCTTAGTGAACAATACTGGGTCTAC
>NW_016107662.1:2403231-2415462 GCF_001604975.1 Cebus imitator
AAAAAAAAAAAAAAAGCCAAAAACATATTTTATCATTCTTGGAACTAGATGCTTACTAAAATCTCAAATTTTGAAAATATAATAAAAAATACTGAATATTTAAATTTCAGCTCCTCCACATCACCTAGCAGAGGGTTTTAAAGTAAGTGACCTGGCAGGGTGCAGTGGCTTGACCTGTAATGCCAACACTTTTGGAGGCCAAACTAGGAGGATCACTTGAGTTCAGGATATCAAGACCAGCCTGAACAGTACAGGGAGATTTCATTTCTACAGATAATTTTTTAAAAAATAGCTGGATGTGGTGGCACACATCTGTGGTTCTGCCTACTCTGGAGATTGAGGTAGGAGGGTCATCTGAGTGGGGGAGGTTGAGGCTGCAATGAGCTGTGATCACAGCACTGCACTCCAGCCTGGGCAACAGAGTGAGACCCAGTCCCTAAATAAATAAATAAAATAAATAAAAAGAAAATAAGTGATCCTCAGGAACTTTGGGAAAAAAATCCATGTCATAAAGAATAAAGGGCAAATCAGCTCAGTCATTCCAGGTGCTCAATGAGGAAGCCAAAAATACAAACACCCACACTCATTAGGTATTTATAAATTTACACTGAAGGGAAACTTCCAACATTTAATAAACCTTTAACTGTTCATGTGGCTTTTTATTACAGACAAATTAAGCTAAAAGTTACTGGTTTAACAATTTTCACCATTTTTGAAACAATAATAGATCAATTCCATATAATATTTTTATTTCTATTGTGTAAAGCTTAAGATTTCATACTACCTGGATATTTCTTTTTTATTGACTTGCCTCCTAGGCTTCCAAGTGACTACTATTTTTTCCTTTCTTATGAATTTATTTCCACCAAAAGACACACACACACACACACACACACACACACACACACACAGAGGCGTATTAAGTTAATAACTTCTCTACCATCTCATCATTAGTTAAAAAAATGTTGACAGTCCAAATTTTAGACATAATTAGCATGTTTATCAGCTCCATTCAATGATGATTTCCAAATTCTCTTCAGATTTTATCTTTCACTCTCACTATTTAGGGTGTTCTCCCAAGAAGCCTGTGCTTTAATAGATGGATAAAACCAACATTTATAGGAAAGCACAGTGAAGGCTACTGTTCTGTTAAAATCAGCTGCACGTGGAATCGTTATAGTAGGGTCTTGTTTTGTTCACTGCCACAGAAAGTTACCTCTAAAAACATATTACCATATTTAACTATAATACACAAGAAAACTTTTTCATGCCCAAAGGCAAGCATTTTACATCTATTTACTTTATTTACATTGCAAATTTTCAAATAAGGCACAAAATATGAGCCTACATTCAGTATCTCTCAGCATTCAATATGTGTTGTACAGCAAATATTTCAAGAGATGAATGCACCAGTGCGATTCTTATTTTTATGTCCTGCAGAAACGTTTGCAGTATAGAGCTACTTTTCATACGTAAGTTTTCTCTATGCAAATTTCCTATTAATGTTAATGCAAAGGACCAATAAAACTCATTTTGCATAAAGATAAATGAAGAAAGCAAAAATGCCTAGACAAGTAGTGTAAGCAGATTTTGTTCTCTAGAGAACATTCAGCAATATATAGGTATCACCATAATGGGAGGGAGTCCTATTGGAATCTAGTGGAAAGCAGTCAATAATACTGATAAACATCCTCCAATGCACAGCAAATCTTCCAAGGACAAAGAATTATCTGGTCCAATGTATCAATAGTGGCACCTGTTGAGAAATTCTGGGCCAGAGAGAAATAAAGTGTTCTCTAGGCCAATATAAATTGACCATAGTTACTATAATTTCCATGTTTCCTGCTTGAAAAATGAAAGCCTTCCATCACAGCAGTGTAACCCTGCAAGATGAATGAAATTCCTTTTTCTCATACTCAAAATCTCTACCTCCACTCTAATTCTCACCTCCTGGGGAGAGTTTTCCTTCTAAGTGCAGAAACTATGACTAATTATTACAGACAAGCATTGAATCTCCATTTATTAACTAACATTTTTCGCCCTGGCATTTTGAGTTATATGGTACATTGCCCTGTGTAAATGTTTAGCTTTGTTAATCACTTTCTTGTTTCTGAAAAGGAAGCCATTACATTATGAAATTACTGCTTCTTGTAAAAGTAGTCATTCTACTATCTATATAATTACTCTTCCTAATAAGACTTTTATTTCTATTTCATCTCTTTCTAAATTTTCTTTGTGATTGAAAATTAGTTGATAAAATACTAAAGCACAGTCCAATTTCTAAACAATAAAAGCGTTTGATGAAAATATACCTTTTATTGTGCCTTTCGAAAACTCTTACATTAGCTCTGGAAATGTTTTCTCTAGTGCACATTATGACCTTTTTACTTATTAGCCAAAAGATATTTCTAGGGTTCCTTGGCTAAAGGTGTCACTCAAAATTTAGTATGATTTTGTAAAATAAAGACAAACGTTGCTGTGAATTTATAATTTATCTAGCAATATGAAAATAGAAATTGGGAATAATGTATTTTTGTGTAACCTGATTTCAAGTTTCATTGAGTTATATCCTTCAGTGCTATTTGTGGAATATAGGCAGGTGATACCCAGCTGTACTTCCTGTCTGTGGCGATTCTAGGAAAGGCAGTTGGTGTGAAGCCTCATTATTTCAGCTATATTTGATTATAGATACCTTTACACCTGCAAACTCTGATGATATCTTCATATCAACTGTTACAGAGAAGTCTATAGAGTACCAAGAAAAAATATTTATGTTCATCCTCATTGTGATGATTTCCCCGTATGGTTTTTGGCTAAGAGAATTCAAGTTTCTCTATACCAAAATTAATTATATGATAGCAGTGTATATTTTTGGTATTATTATTTAAATTATGACAGCCATGGAGACAATTCAGATCTTGATGACATTCATCTGAATTTGGAGTCCATAAAATACAAATTAAGCCTGCCGACTGCCACATGATTCTGGTTTCTTTAAAAAAAAAATGATTATTTTTATTTCATTGAGATGTGTTCTCAACATTTTGAGACTGAAACATATGATCTGAAAAAATAACAGTTAGCTCTTAATTGTGGAAATAGAAAACACCTCAAGAATTGTTATTTCATCAAAATGTTCATCTTTACCTGAAAAGATGACCATATTTTAAACATCTGAATCAAAATACGCTTATTATTAGAAAGCTAATAAAATTATATTTCCTAAATACATCTAAGACTTGCATTGCTAATCTTAAGACAGTCTTGAAGGCTTTTGGAGCAATGACTTTTTGCTTTTTTAGTTTTCAAAAATCCTCATTTTCAATAACATCACCACACACATTTTTGTATGGTATTTAAAATATTAATCTGAGTGCTTATTTCCTTTAAAATTACTTTATTTCTTTAGAAAACTAGAAAGCCAGTTTAGGGGTATAATTTAAAGTTCAAAAGCCTTGCTTAACAAAAATATTTACTGGTGTATTTAATATGTTGGTTTTAAAAATATTATGTCTATTATACATTCAAGAACAAACTATATTTCTGTAGAATAAAGCTGATTGCCTCCAATAATAGAATCTAGCTGTTTATTGGCAATGCTTTTCCTCCCCACCTCACCACTGCCAATTTTTATGGGAATCCTTAGAAATGAGAAGATGAGGTTTTTTTTCCTTCATTTTTTTAAAAAGAATACAAAGCTGATAATAGAAAACAAAACCTTCTGATCTCCAGCAAAACTGATGAAATAGCTTACCTTCTTTTCTTCTGGGTAATCCCTTTGTTCTGGTTAAAACTACAGAACTGTAAGTAATAAATAACTGGAATGCAAAAAAAAAAGTGAAATAGGGATTGTACTGGTATCCAAAAATAATATTTATTTATGTACAGAATTTGGCTGGTTTATATATGTTATACATATACAGAAGTCAGAAGATTTATTTACCATCAAAGTAAGTTTTGCTATGTGAATAACACACTCAGGCAATTCAATACATATTCTTGCCTATGTTAAATGATGGATGGTTATATTTTACTGTGTATATGTTTTGACGATTATATTTCTTCTCAAACAGTCCTAACCAGTTTCTGAGAAAGTATTTTCTTGTCTAAATATATGGAAAACTATAATTAAGCCAATAGCACTTAGAGACAAGCTGAATGGCTTAGGACAGATTATTTTTTGTGCTTCATTTTCTTCATCTGAATATGAGGGTTGTATTATACAGTTTCTATATTTTCTACAAGCTCTGGGATTCTGTTAATTCTAATGAAAAATAAGAATAAAGACAAATTATAAATTGAATTCTCAAGATCCCAGTGAATATCACGCAAATTAGACAGGTACGTAAATTTGTCATTTTATTGGTGTCCCCGCTTCTATCAAAATTCATGCCTCAAACTACTTCATCTACAAATGTTCCTGACACCCGTAGAACACAACATGTTCAAAAATGAACTAGTGGATTGGACAGGCCCTTCTGGGATGCACTGCCTCCTTTCTAAACTTAATCTGATTCCTGGGGACATCCAGCACGGAGCAGTAGCCAGAGGCCAAGAAACTACAGTTGAAACAAAAGGGTAGGGAAAGAGGAATGAGAAGGAAGGTAAAATACGGAATGGTCAAAGAGATCAAATCAAGTGGAAAGTGTGGGGACACAGGAACGGAGCGAGGAATAGAAACTAACTGGGAAATGGATCCAGCAAGGGATCACCTACAGCACATCTTCAAAACTGGGGCCTGAGTCACTGTCAGATGCAGAGGTGTCTTCCTCCCAGACTCTGAGCTCCAGTAGCCACATCTTTAAATTGCCTGACTCCAATAGCTGATGTGGTTGCCACCACGAGA
This sequence comes from Cebus imitator, assembly GCF_001604975.1. Taxonomy (NCBI): domain Eukaryota; kingdom Metazoa; phylum Chordata; class Mammalia; order Primates; family Cebidae; genus Cebus; species Cebus imitator. Next base: position 2,408,078 of record NW_016107662.1, read on the forward strand.
ATAGAAATTATAGCTTTCAACCCTTCATTTTATCCGTCTTACCTATAATCCTCTAGTTCCAGTCTGTCTGACCACTTGACGAAGGTTTTCTCGGTTTTTGTTTTGTTTTGCTTCGTTTTTAACATTAGCTCAGCATTGGGGGAACACTTGAATACGTTTTACACACAGAGAACAGTAGACAGCCCTGGAAACCCTTGATGAGAAAAGATATATCCTGCTGGGAACATAAAATGGCACGCAGGGCACACACTAATGATTCTTGTAATTGAGATTGTCATGTGTCTTATTAAAAGCCATCATTTACCTGGAGGTCTTTTTTGAAAAAAATGCAAAGATGCTTTACAGATTTTACTTAAGAATGCTTCTCAAAGCCTTACTGATCTATTTTCATACGTATGTTGTTTAGTGAGGTCCTTCAAAGGGCTTCAAGGTTTACTTTTATATTTAAAAAGAGTGAAGATGAAAGCTATTATTTAAATACAGCATTGCATTCAGTGGCACCAAGATGCTTATTACAAGTGCTCTGATGAGACAGTCGAAGCGTCTCATGGAAGCCAGTCCCCTCTAATGTGTGTTTTGGTGTCCTGTCTGCTGGTTCGCCTAAGTGATGTGGCATACGTTTGATGAAAGGAGAGTAAATGACATCAATCATAAAAGACATCTACTAATGAGAGGAAGAAGAGGAAGAGAGAGAGATTGAAAAAAAGAAGAAGAAATTCTCTGCAATGGAGAGAGCAAAGCACTTTGACTGAACTAAAAGAAATGACGTACCTTAATCATGCCCTAATTTTAGGGCATGACCAACCAAGCTCCTCACTCTTCTTTGGAAACATGACATGCTTCTTCAACTTCTGTACAATTGTCATTGAAGATTTAAATCAATCTGCCTTCAGTTTCCATCATTCATTGTGGGTAATTTTGCCAGGATCTCTGTACAAAACAAAACAACACAAAAAGGCCATGCTGAGCAAATTAGCTGAAATTTATTTTTATCCTTTTATGGGGATGTTTTCCAGTTCAACAATCCATAGGGATCTGCCAACTTTTCACATTATAAATTTTCTCCTTTTTAGGGCTACTAATTTGGTCGCAGAAAACATTGTTTTCTGTTTTGTGTTTTTTCTCTCTATAAATAAGCTTTGTCAAAGAACCAGAGATTAGTGAGAAGATAAACTAGTTTTGGATATTTCTGGCATACTCATTGAATATAAGGTCTACTTTTTCTCTGAATGCATTTCCCATGAGTAAAAACATTTAAAACATTACATTAAATATTAACATAATTATTAATAAAATCCTAGATTTTATTCTCAAACATCTTATATAAATAAATTTGCTTTGTAATCATCCAATATCTCTAAAGAGACTAATTTTTCTACCTAATAATAATGATACAACTTTATTTTAATATCCTTCTTCTAGTATCTTAGTAAATTTTCAAATAAGAAAATATTAAAAGTGATTAAGCAGTGTGATTTTTTTTCCCCTTCAATTAGGCTAAACAAAGACAAGCAAATGTGTGTCTTTTCTCTTCCATATTGAAGTATAGAATCCTGATATTTTGTTTAAAAAAATACTGTAAGAGACTGCTTAGAATTTGTGTTTGATGACCTTCTTAGGTTAGTCATTACATATTCTCTCTTTAAGAATGTGTTTCTATTGCTTACATTTCAAAGGACTATCAGTATTTTCTTGAACATTTTCTATATTACAATATGTTTTCTTCCCATGATATTCTGCGTTGAAAGCTCTAGGGACTGCTGAGGAAGCTCGCTGAAGAGGTGTGAGTGACCCTGTTGGCTGAAACTGCATGAGAGTGTGTTGAACAGCTTCACATGTCATCCACTGCTATTCTTGCCTTCCAAGGCAGCGGCAGTGAGCTTGGCAGTGTGGGAAGGGGCATAATCTTGCCCGAATTTTCTGGCTGGATTTCTGGGTCACTCTGGTTTACACTGGCTCACTCAGCTATTATGTGTACATAAACTTAGTAGTGAAATGGCTAACAAAGGAAGGGTGAGTTAACATCAAACAATCATATAAATTAAATATAAATAAATAAAGCAGATATACTTTAAGGAATTAAAAGTCACAGAGTATCAGATTTGATTTTATGGCATGTGAAACATTCTGAAAAGTGAACAAATACACTAATCAACTGGTCTCTGGTATAGTGATTACATAGCTTTGGACTGATTTATTTTACTGAATTAACCAGGGACTTCCTGTACTAATTAATATGCTGAACTGAGGCTTAAAGGTTTTAAATGACAGCAAAAGTTTTGCACACTCCAACTCCACATATTAGCATTTTGTAGTCAGTGCCGGCTTTGTAGATTTAGCCCCAATTTTCTTCAGTGGGCAAAATTCTTCATATTATAGATAGGGAAACTGAGGCTTGAAAATGCACTAAGATTACAGAGCAGCTGAATAGGGCTAAAAAGTCCAAATTTCCAAACCAGTGCTCCCATTTGATAAACAAATAGATGAATACTTGCTTACATTATTTAATATCTCATATGAAATATTAGTTTTATTAATTAATGTTTTAAATACCTTGTTTAAACACTCTACAGTATTCTTCTTAGGTTGGAAATGATACCGAAAATGTATCCTGACATGAATATGGCTCTGAGATTTAAAGGGTTTGTATAAAACATTTAACAGACATAGGATTTACCTAATATTCTCTTTCCTTTCAATTTCCTTTCAATTATCTCTCATTAGATTATAAAGGAATTTCTTAGTCTCTTTTCTCTGTCTGATCCTCTTATTGACCAAAGAAATTTAAGAAATTCAGGAGCTTGGAAAGGGATGAGAGAGAACCAAGTGTGTTTTCAATTTTTAAAAGAATTGTTATAAAACTTTCTTTTTAAATTAAAACATCCCCAGTGCAATTTCTTGGTCTACAACTCCTGACAGCTACTATTAATTACACTTTCACCTGTTAAGAATCTAACACTTTCTAAAACATATTAAGCCAACTTTTCTGTAAGTATTTAGCCTATCTGTTAAGAACAGAATGATAGGGAATGAATTTGGGTGACTATGTAAGCAGGCAGGAAAAAAATCGTAATCTTCCTTAGTAAATGACAAACTTTCTTTGTCTCCCAGTCCTAGCCTTTGTACCTACACACTGCCTGGTGTGGTGTGGAGGCCGACCATACGGCCTGCACTGTTAGATGCCAGAAGAAGGGACTGCAGAAGCCAAGGCCCTGGGCACACAAGCTAAAACTTGCATGCTTGGCAAGGCTCAGATGCCAACGTTTGAATCTCTAATAAACCACTCGCTGCCTCTCCAGTAATGATACCCTGGGGCTGCTGGGAGGGGATTCTTTTTATAGGAAACATACTCATAAGGATTTAATATTATCTTTCAGAACCCTCTGATTTAATGGTTTATTTAAAAAAAAAAAAACTTCTCCCCTTTATTTTGTAGACCCTATGATGTGAGGCAGTGCTAATTCCTAATCCAACAGTAGTATATAATCAACATCTCTCGACTGGGCTCAAGATTCCTTTTCCTTTTTAGCCGTGTGCTTAAAAAAATAAAATATCTTGCCACTGAATGTCTTTTTACAGACTGAAAAGACTTTTAGGTTAAACAACATTTGTTAGGCTTTGATGCAATCAAATGCAATTTCAATCTTGAATTATTCAGCCCTGCCTCTCTGAAATTGCACATATGTGTCAGCTTTCAATTTTTCTCACTAGTGTTTTACACATGAAATCTATTTTCACTGAGAAAATGGAATCTTTGTGTCTTTGTCTGTAGGAGCGCTGCTTTCAGGCATGTTCTGGCAGGGGCTTTGACTGTCTAGGCACTGGGGGAGGGGCCTGGCAGTCATTTGTCAGCTTTTCTTGCATCTGTAATTTCTGGCCACTCAGCAGTATTAGAAGGTCTTAGAAGGGGGTGAGCAGGGTGTGGGGAAGAGCTTGTCATTGATGAAAGCAAACCCCGAATAACTGCCCAATGTTAATAACCAAAGAGAGAAGGGAGAGTCTGAAAAACTTTTATTGTGCTTTAATGAAAAAGATTTTTTGGAAATGGCTAATTTACAAAATTGCACATAGTAACATTTTCAGATCTCAGTTTAGAAAGCCCCTGTCCATATTGTGTTACTGATTTCATTGCTTTTAGCTTGGCAAGGGCTCATGAAACTATTTTAATTTTCCACCAGTGGCTTCTGGTTATTTCTGCTCTTATTTCCTCGTAACAAAACTGACAGCCCAATTAAACATCTGCATTTTTTAAACTGAATTTCCCCCATAACTATTTTGCTTTTCTTCTAAAACTTCCAGATGTTTTGGTTCCTTTATGATTTTAATACATGCAAGTATATTTGTTACCATTTCAAAGAGAGAGAGAGAGACAGTGCTAGAGGGACTGACCAGATGTTTCCATATGAAAAGCTTTGTAATACACCAATAATCGGGTCAGTATTTTTGTCTTTTTATGAGTATATTTACATTAGAATACATCTCATTGTCTTTCAGCACTTTACAATTTGAGTTGATCTATGCAACTTATTTTTGTGGGCCATTAGATTTCAGGATTCACATTGTAATCTGTTCATTAATTCTTGTGACAAATGAAGAAAGTAACCAATGTTGTTACTCAGTATCTAGTAACAGGGATAGAAGCTGCTGTGATTTGTTTCTTATTATTTGCCTTGTTTTTTCTTATGGGAGATAAGAAGTTGTAAGTTACGTGAAGCAACAATGTATTTAAATTCAGTTTCTAGATTTGTACAAACATTGACGGAATCATCAATATCTTGCCTTGAAGTGTCTGGACAAGAGTTAAGAGTCTCTTCTATATTTCAGGAAAACCTGTTTCCCATAATTAATAACAGGAAGTCTAGTAAACAGACTTTTGCTGACAAATGAAACTGAAACAGTAACATATACACAGAAACATGGGAAAAGAAAACAATGCAACATTGTATGCTTATTCCAGAAGAGTAGCTCAGTTCAGATATACTCATGCAATACTCACATAAAAACCCAAAGTAAAGGATTATTAATTATATATTTCTGACCATTTAAACACCTGCTAGCAGAGTACATTCACTTATCCTCCCACTACTTAGTATTTGAAAGTCATCTCTGGCTATTTAGGCATTTAACATTTAGGCAGAAAATCATTATTTCCTGGAACATAGATTTTCCACATTATCAAGTAAACATGAAGAAAGACAACTGTAAAAAAAAATTATTATAAAAGTTTAAAAGTCCATTCTTGCTACATATTCCTGGAAATGAAATGGGAACGCATAATAAGGTAATTTTGGTGTAAGTTTTTCGGTTTTTTTTTTTTTTTTTTTTGTGAGAGAGGAACGTATATCCAACTTGGGGAGGGTATATATTTATGAAGTCTCAGGCACACTAAACCCAACAGTCATTAATTAGACAGTTCACTGTGCAACTTGACCCACTCGTGCTTAAAGCTCTGGACAACGCTTCCACTGGTAGTAATTCGTCTTTATCTTCCAATTGTATCATAGAATGGGAACTCTCTGATCCCAATATTGATCTTGAAAGTAGCAAACTGAAGTTATATGTGGTGTCCCTGCTTAGAAACATTGAGTTTGGGTTTAAAATTTAGTTTTTTTTGTTTTGTTTTAAAAAAAATGGAATCAGCTGTTTAATTTACAGTTAACTATTAGGAATGAACTGCTTGATTCTTAAGTGATTTTTTAAAAATTACATGTTAAAGGTAATTATGTGAGAATGGTTAGATGTTAGAAAAAGCTTAATCAGATATTTATTTCTATTTATTTTAAGATGAATAAGAGAATAAGCCATGAAGGGGAAAATAAGGAAATGCTTTTGTTTTATGCTGTGTTATACTGCACATTAAAGGATGTATTTTGACCATTCAAGAGTAATAGAAAGACCTCAACTGTGTTACAAACGTAGAATTACTTGCCTTCCTTGTAGGCTCTTATAAGTAATATCTTAGCACTAGGAAAATGAGGATAGAAAGTGCCCTGGGTGGCAAGGGCAGCAGTTTGTGACATGGATAATATACATTCATATAACTGACTTAGAAACTGAAAACCAAATTTATTTTTTTCTTAACCATATCTGCAGTGGATATAAACTTGAGTCAGGGAAGTGACGCTCAAAACTCCATAGGTCCAGTTACAAATAAATAACACTTGTTTCATATTTGATATTTACCTGAGTGAAAAAGAAGTACCTATGACACACTTAACTCCAGAATCTTGTATTTAATGTGGAAGTTGGAATCAACCAAATAAACACCTTAAATTTAAAGGAACAGTTCAGTTGGAAAAATTATCAGAGTAGACCTTTGCTAATTGCAAGAGAAAGTAAAGTATTCACTTGTTTGTAAAATTTCAGCGCGTTTGTAGGTAAGCAAGAACAACATGCAAAAATGTAAGGTGACTAAAGTGTACCTATTTGAAGATTTATTCAGTATAGGACAGACTCTATATGCTGTTTCTTTAGGTATATATCAGTTTTTAGGAGAAGCTTTTTGGGGAAAGAAAGTGCTAATGAATCCTAAATCATAATAAATGACAATAGAGCTGTCTTTTGTTAAGTCCCCATAGAAAGAAAAATAAAACCAATTAGGTTTCTTACTAGAATTATGCTATTTGCAAATTGATGCTTTGGAAATATAAAATATCCTTCCAAAAATATTAGATAAAAGTCTTCTTGGTAGACTTTTAAATATAAACTAATGTTGAATTGATAATCATAAATTTATAGGAAAACAAGGAGGACACCCAAATTTTAAAATAATGATTTTCACAGTCAGACTCGTTATCATACTCCCATTTCACAATGTTTAAAGCTATTCTGGGAAATGGTTTATCATAAAGACCATGTACGTGACACGACTTACACTGTTTAGTGGTATGATCCCAGAGCCATCTAAAATCTGGTTACACTTATTTCTCAGATAGGTTGAGTAGAATTCCCAATACCTGCCAGGGATTATATTCAACCTAACCTACCTGAGAAATAAGGTAGGTTTCTCCTGTCTCTGGCTCCATCAGAGCACAATGTACTAGTCTTCAGGAAAAAAATTGGTGTATGTATTTCAGAGAACAATGAGCTCTGTGTGTAATTGTCAGAGAATCAGTAAATCATCTTGCTTGTGTAGGAAAGTACTAACTAAAATTTCATTTCTTGAAAATGAGATCTGGAAGAAAAAGTATTATTGATCTCAGCATTATACATGCCACTGGACATGGACAAAGATTTTAATGAAAGGGCTAAAATATATAAAGCAAAGTTCCAAGTTAGACTTGTGCAAATGTTCTCATAGTAAGATCTTTTGGTTCAAGTGGTTTGTGTATGGTGTATAAATTTCATTCTTGTTTGCTCTTCTTATAAACACATAATTGGTAATT
>NW_016107662.1:2415612-2463124 GCF_001604975.1 Cebus imitator
TGGCAGCTGGAAAAAGCATTGCTTGACTATTTGGTGACTTCTAACACTTTCAGTAGCTCCTATAATCTATTTCACACCTAGTACATTTCCAATACAAGCAGAGGAATTTCTGCTGTGAATGTCAGGTATGAACAGGGTAATCCCCATCAACAGAGTTCACTGAAGAGCAAGGAAATAGAATATTGATACAATTCTTTGACAGAGAATTTAGCAGTTTCAACACCTCCCTTCCTGCTCCCTTTTAAGATTCATTGTTATCATTGAACAAGACTTTAAGACTATTTCAGACTTCCCAAAACAAGGAAGTTCTTTCAAACTCCAAGCAGGTTTCTGGAGATCTTTTTGTCTTATATTGTCCTGTGCTTTGCTTAGAACATCCCAATATATTTCCTGTCATTGTCATCATTCTAAACACTGCGACCTGCAATAGACGCTGAGCCCACTGGAGGAAAATATGTTATTTTGTTAATAATGTACTAGCAACAGAAATTATTAAGATTGAAGAGCAGTTTTTAAAAACCTATTCAAATGTGAGTAAATGATGGTTTTGATAGGACCTACATTAAAGTAACAATTACAATTTTATTTGTAGCATAACTTTAGGTCAAGGCCAGACATGCATATTGCCTGTAAATATCAACAGTGCTGATTCTTCTGTAATAAACAACAGAACATGCCTAACATATAAAACCAACTGTTTTATTTTGGCCTTACAATAAAAACTAAATGGTGAATCATTACTGCCATCCAATTAGCATCTTTTTTCTCATTTCTCACCATTTACATGTCTTCCTCCTTCAAAGAGAAATCAAATTTGCTTTGCTAGAGTGTAAATTATGTTTATAAATTCAAATTTTGTAGAGCAAAAGTATAACATTTGTCTTGGTGGTTTAACAAGTAGAATATTCATAATATATCCCATCCATAACATATTCAGAAATGAATTTAGTTCTGCAATACAAAAACTACAGATATTTAACAATAAAAATAATTTTGAAGTATAAGTTGAAATTTTTTTTGGTTTAAATTGAGAACTCAAGTGATACTGCTTGAGAGAGTTCCTGACTTTTAAGAACTCATGGATTTATTTATAGAAGGCTTAGCAAATTTAAGTATACATTATGAATTTGTTGAATTGTACTTGCTTCCAGATAAAGGGTTTACTGAAACCTTAAATATGGTGTATAAATTCTCTATGAAAAGAAATTAGAACAATGCGTAAGCAACTTCTGGGAATTGATGCTGCTCAGTTCTACGTTTCTCTTCTTCATGGGTTACAATATCTCTAAAGTGTTCAGCTCACTTTTATTGAAGTATGATAAATAGGCATGTCAAATTGTATACAGAGAATAGAACAAAAATCAGCTCTGCCTGTTTCTGTTGTGTCTTCATTCTCTAAGTATCCATTGCTTATTATAAACAGTGTATGTGCCCTTTTATTTGGCAGGTCTTATTTCTTTATTGGCTTCCACATTTCATGGATGGTTATAGAATCAACAGCCATTTCTATATCTAGGAAGAAAGATTTATTGGACAGAAAAACAACAGATTTTCTTTCCTTTTTAGTGTATTTTGTACTTTCTTTCATAAATTCTATGGCAACAAATAGTGACAGTGAACTTAAATTTGCTATGCAAATTTAAATCTTACAATTTCAGATAATAAAAATCATACCTTTAACAATGTGTATTATGCAAAAACCATCAACATTTATTTTTTGTTATGCACAATACACAATGTTTATTATATATAATGTAGCAGTATATTTAAAAATAGTTTGCTCATAAAATTAACACTACAAATAAAATTTACTGTATATTATAAAAAGATAATGTTATTTTTATATTATGTTCTTAGATTTTTTTCTATAATTTCAAGAAAAATTATTTGGTTGTGGTCTTGAAGCGCTGTGAGAAAACATTTCTTATGCTAATTATAAGCTTAGTAAACTTAAATATTTGAGATATTTGTGGTATTGAGTGGCAGAGTATTTTTTTCCATTATTGTTAATGGGATTAGAAAATTCTGAACTTTGGAACCTAACAAAACAACCAAATACCCATTTCATTATAGTCTCTCATCATATTTATGATACTTTTTGGAAGCAGAACAGCACAACACTAAATAGAAGACAGAGGATGATACACTTCAATTTCTACTCTTACATAATGTTTGAAAACATCTAAAATTTGAAATCAGGGTTTAAGCATGCCAGACTTTCAACAAATGCAATTTCCAAAGAAATAGGGTTGAGCACCAATAACTCTGACAGTATAAATTACTCCATTCTACTTTTAGCAAATCTATATTCATCCATTATAGCATCATCTTGGGCAAAAAAAAAAAAAAGTCACTTGTTCTTCTTTCATTGGAAGGAAACCTAGCATATAACCAATGAGACTACTCCTAGTAAATATGCGGTGCCATCTTGATTGCTCTTGGTAACTATCCATACTTACACAGAGACAGTTCCTTTCTGTATTTTAACAAGTTCTTAATTCTACTTCTTACACTCTTCTATCTCCTATACTTACATTTACAAATTCCCCTATGATCAAGGATTAGCACAATGCTGAGGACCGAAATGAAAAGAAGGATCTAAGAGAAAATACCTTGAAAGAGATGACAGAACTCATCTTTGCTGACAGAGGAAAGGTTAAACAATTCTCTGTGGACACCTGAGAAAAATGCCTTCTTTTTTTTTTTTTGTAGAGAATAAGCAGTCAGTGGGAGTCACCAGTTATAAATTATTTAACCTCTCAAGACTAGTGGCAGGTTTTTCCTTTCCTAGATTATTTCACTTAAATGATTATTTAGGAGTTAGGTCCTCAGAAACCAAGGATTGTTTCCAATTATCTGTTATTCTTTGTACCATTTAGTCAGAATATCATGCATTTTAGGGGCTGTCAATAAACACACAGTGCATTAAATTGTCTTTGAGTTTCAGAGGAAGGGGGTAAGGAAAAGAAATAAATGAATGCCTGACTCAAGAGGCTGAGAGTCTATTTGCGTGAGGTGTGGGTCTAGTAAAAATATGCAGAAAAGAATCTTGTAGAGAAAAAATGACTCACAAGTATGTGAGGGGGAAGACTTTTTTAATGTCAGTGTCCATATTTCCTGATTAAAGTGAGGGTATTTGCATCGTGTTCTAGCATTCTAAATATAAAAGCAGCTAAGAATCTCCAAGAATCCCTTAAATTATTATTCAAGTACAAGAAGAAATGAATTGGTTAGAACTCAAATATTAAAATAAAAAAAGTATTCTCTAGCATGATAAAATCATTGCAATAAAATTTGTTAGCTGATTGGTTACTGTTTTAGAATGCTGTAAATACACAATAACTGAAATATGCTTCAGAATTTTTAAAATAGGTCATTAGTTAATAATTCAGAATAAACAAATATGTGAGTGATCAGGAGTAACAATAAACTTAGACTTTTTCTCCTAGAAACAGTTTGTTAAGTGGTATCTTTAAGCATGCTTTTAATAATATTTATGTTTTAAACATACATGTTAGAAACAAGACAACACAGAAAATATCACTAATAGGATATATTTTCCCCATAGAACATGATTGCTACAATTGTTCAGAAATGAATTATTGCATGTTTGTTTTCAGACTAAAAAATGCAACACACTGCTAAAATCACTACACAAATCTTTTGAAAATAAGATGCTAACAATTTTTTTTATGAAGCTAACCATTTAGGTCGATATTCAGAATTTTTCCTCATGCTAAAAATACTTTACATATTTTAAATTAAAACTCCTCTTGAATATGCAGAAGAAAACCGAGAACAAAATGTGAAATGTAGTAGAGGGAACAGCAGCTTTGGAGCTCTGGGATCTGTCTTGACTTGTGACACAAAGCATGTCACCCAGGCCTCTCTGAAAGATGGGGTTAATCCTAACAGATGAGCTCCCTAGAGAGTAGCCGTGAGAATAATTACCATTATAAATATGATAGAATGAAGTCCTCTCAAAAAAAAAAAAAACACTCTTCTTTACATCTGGTGGAATCTTACTTAGTAAAGCCTTGTATAATAATTTGACCTTCACTGTAACTTAAAATATGCCACAATCCAGCCACTTCTCACCACCCCCACAGATGCCACCCTAACACAAGGCACCTCTTGCCTGGATTATTGTCATCCCAGCCTCAGTGGCCTCCATGCTTCATTCTTACTCATTATCACCACACTTAGCCTAAGCTATTCTTCACACAGAAGCCAGAGTGATTCTTTTAATGCTACAGCCAAATTATATATGTCCACTACTCAGATCCCAACCATTTCTCATCACACTCAGAATAAAATCTTGAATCTTAGCCAGAGCTTTTAAAGGCCCTACATGATTCGCTTACCTTACTTTTTCATTGTTTCTCCTACCGCTGTCTCCTCGTTCACTCTAATGACCTTCTTACATTTTTGCTCAAATTTTATAATAACATTCCTGCCTCAGGGCATTTGCACTTGTTATTCCCCTAGTTCGGTCTGGAGAGCTCTTCTTTGGATATTCATGCGGCTCCCACCATTCCTTCCTTCAAGGCTCAGCTCAAATAATATATCATAGAGGTCTTTTCTGATAGCCATATATAAAATTTCGTACCACATGTAGTAGCCTGTTCTCACGCTGCTAGTGAAGACATACCCAAGACTGGGTGATTTATAAAGACAAAAAGGTTTAATGGACTCAGAGTTCCACATGTCTGGGAGGCCTCACAGTCATGGCAGAAGGCAAAAAGCACATCTTACATGGTGGCAGGAAAGAGAGAATGTGAGCCAAGTGAAAGGGAGACCCCTTATAAAACCACCAGATCTGGTGAGACAACCACAAGAACAGTGTGGGGGAAAATGCCCCCATGATTCAATTATCTCCCACTGGGTCCCTGGCACATCACATGGTAATTATGAGAGCTACACAGTTCAAGACGAGATTTGGGTGAGGACACAGCCAAACCATATCATTGGACTTTCATAATTCTTTAATTTCTTTTTAGTATTTATAGCCCCTGATTTAATATGCGTCTGTCTACAGGGTGCAGGGATTTGTGTTTATCATTGTCTCCTCAGCAATTAGAAGGGTGCCAGACTTACAATAGGTACTCAATAAATACTTGTGGAATAAAAATGAATGAGATAGCAATCAGTCACAGAGATATATCAGACACAATACATTTTAGGATTGCATCTATTTGTTGTATTTCAAAATCACTTCTTCTCCTAGTCTAATAACGGCACTGCTGTTATATGCAATTCATTTGTTTCTCAAGATTTATTCTTCAATAAGCTCATTATCTGTGATTTTTAATGATGAATATTTAGGACATACTTCTGTTAAAATCAGCAAAAGTAAAATCATTTTCTTCAACATCAGTGATGTTGGGCACAGATTTGTAAAGCCATGGGAATGAAAAAAAATGCAATTCATATAATTAGAATCCCACTCCTTTCTGATTCCCCTTAATTCCTAAGGTTTTTGTATTCAGTTTATTTTAAAAATAGGACTATTTGAATATTACAATTTAGGCAGAGGCAACCTGGTACTCTTAACATTTCTAGAGATATTCACATTCTAGAGCTGGCTTTTGGATTTCTTCAGGGATTTTTCTAAATCCTTACACACTAACTCATTATGTTAACAAATATTTACTTTTATCTGTTAGATAAAGGGCACTCTGCTGAATGATTGAGATCCTGCCTTCAAGGATTGGTCTTCTAAGGATGAAAATAAAGTAACACAAGGAGCAGTGTTGTAAGTACTCTTAAAAGAATAGAGCTGAAAGGTTACTGAAATTTAAAGAAGAGATTAAGTACCACAGTGGTAGGAGTAAGTATTAGAGAAGGTGGCATTTGAGTTGAACTATGTTTGGATATTCAGAAAAGAGCAAGAAAAAACCATTTCAATAGGAGGAAATAGCATAAGCAAATTTGGGAAGTATATGGAAAACAAAACAATAGGTTCACATAATACTGGGAAACTTTGGGCTATGATTGTTTACACACTCAATTTCTTTGCGTAAGAGCATGCTCATTCTAATACACAGTATGGCTTAAATATAAGCAGACTTGTATGTACACTTGAAAATATGTACTTTAAAAATAAAAATTCATTTTATTTTTCCTTTTATAACTTAACCCCCCCCAACTCAATGTTTAAGATACATTAGAAAATTCAATAACACACACCATTGCAGGCAATGTAAGCATATGTAGCTTTGAGCCCTTGCAGAAAAAAAATTACATAAGGTTTAAATTATTCTTTATATTCAGCATAATCAGACTATGTGCCACACACTTTAAGTTATTGTTTAATGTGTTGACATGATCAGTTATGTGCTTACATGATAAAATACATGCTACATATGCACATTGAGATGATTTTCATGTTTTCTATACCCAGTGATTATAAACACGGGGAACTAGGGAAACTTAAGGTAAAACTGCTCTTCCATGTTTGTATATGTAGTGAGAATAAGCATTTTATCTCCTACGTGCAATTCATGACTTCATTATAACTTTCTTGATACATTGAGTTATTAGCAAATATATGGCAAAAGAAAGACATAAATAAGTTTTAATTGTTGTTAGAAGGCTTGCATCATATGTGAATCTCAGGCAGAGCAAAAAAGAATGTAAGCTTCAGTTAGAACTTCAGTATTGGGCATTTTCCTCATCTGAAAGCATTGTTCCCTTTACAGAGTTTCTTTTTCGAATGAAAGATGTCAACATTCCTGCACAATGTGGATTTTGAGAGAGACAGAGCAATTATGTGGGGTGCTGGGGAGCTCCATGCCACACCAGCCCCTGAGCGATCAGGCACACACTCTCAGGAAGTCCATATGGGAATTAACAACCGAGAGTTTTTCCTGTGTGCTGCATTTGCTTTTTATACTTTGAAATAATAAAATTACATCTGGCCTGAAACTACACCAACTTAAACATGTGCTCCAAATGTGTAAATGAAGACAAACACGAGGAGAAAAATTAATGGCTGCTTGTTTTTAAGTCTTTTGTTTAGGGAATAAACACTTGAGAAAAAATAGGAGTTGCATTTCATGCATGAATCGTATTTCATTTTTGGCAATGATGATGTCACCTCATCTGAACTGATGCCTGAGTTGTCTTTCCAAATGTCGATTTCATCCTGTCATAGTTTTGTTTGCAATCATCAGATGACTGTCAATTACCTGACAGATAGAAGTGTTCAATGAACGTGGTTGTTCAAATGAATCAGGTGTTTGCAAAGGAGCTAGGTGGCATTCCCAGAAGCAAATGATACACATAATATGTTGAGATCCATTTTGAGAATGGAATGTTGTATAAATGCCTCCATAAACCCATAAAGTGAGATTTTCTGAGAATTCTGCCAGCAGATGGCCTGCAGACTCAAGCTACAGCTCCTCTGGGTCTCCGGCCTGATGTCCTACTCTACAGATTTTGGACTTGCAAGCTTCCACAATCACGAACCAATTCCTTGAAATGAATCTCTCTGTCCCTCCCTCTCTCTATACATATGTGTGTATTTGCATTCATATATGCATTTCTTATCGGTTCTTTTACTCTAGATAACCCTGACTAATACAGGAAAGTTGTATGTCTTGAAGATGACCATCTGGATACTGAGCAGCCTCTTCAAATATGTTGTGCTCTACAACTCCTGGGTAAATCCCATCACAGACTCCTTCTTAAAATTGTTTTAGAACTAGGACACTTGACATCTGTTGGAGGTGTCTGCTTCACTTTTGCACTGAAATGCTTCCAACATGCAGGACTGGCTTCCCAGTAGTCAGTACAGTATCTCTAGAATGTCTGGCCTGAAGAGTGGCGATTTTGAAGGCTATTTCTGCTACATGCCACAGTGCCTCCTACTGCTAGCTATCCTGGAAGGCAAAGGGTTGATGTCAATGGAAGAACCAAGAACAGATGATAACGGATGAAAAGCATGAGAGAATTCCATGCCCCATCAACATCTTTAGCAAAATCGTTTCTACTCTCTGCAAAAATTAATACCACGTGGTTACATGATATGGCTGGATATGTTCTCGTCTCATGATTGGGGCATAAATAACTTTTGATTGTTGTTAGAAGGCTTGCATCATGTGTGAATCTCGGGCAGCAGAATTTTCCATATGGTAAAATACTTTTTTAGATATTTGCCATGTCCTATTATTTTTGAGAATATATGACAGGTAGTCTAAGAAGGAGCCTTTGTAGAAATGTTGAATGCAATTCTTTATTTAAAAAGATAGGGCTAATTTAATGTTGAAACCAGAGTTGAAGTGGCTGGTGGAGTGTGGACATGAGGTTGAAGGGCAATTTTCTTGGGGATGACTTCGGTGGAGAACCAAGTTGCTCTGCCCTCTACAGTTTGGAGCCCTGTCCCTAAGCCCTGGGGAATGAAAGGCGTATGGCTCTGGTGTAAATCCCCTACTATTCATTTTTTTTTCTTTCTTTTTTTCTTTTTCTTTTTCTTTTTTGAGACGGGGTCTCTCTGTTGCCCAGGCTGGAGTGCAGTGGCATGATCTTGGCTCTCTCTAACCTCTACCTCCAGGGTTCAAGTGATTCTCCTGCCTCAGCCTTCCGAGTAGTTGGGACTACAGGTGCACACTGCCAAACCCGGCTAATTTTTGTGTTTTTAGTGGAGATGGAGTTTCACCACGTTAGCCAGGATGGTCTCAATCTCTTGACCTCGTGATCCACCTTCCTCGGCTTCCCAAAGTGCTGGTATTACAGGCAAGAGCCACGGCACTCAGCCAATCCCCCAATTATTCTTTACCCATTGTTTTAAGTGGAGATTTCTGGCAGTTGCTTCAAGCTTTGGTAACTCTTTCCTGTGGAGAATGCTCTACTCATTACTATATATGTGTAGGTTTCTGTGGGCTGTCTTTATGAATATTAATTCAGGTAAAGAATTAAACCTAGGATTTTTTTTTAACTTTATTATATTTTTGTACTTTGTATTCTAACGCCTTTTATTTCAACTAAGCATATCTTTATGGGGAAAAGTTTCTTTCCCTACTCTTGTCTTTGCATATGTGGTGAGTTCCATTAACGTAACACTGTAAGCTCTCCTTTCCATTCCACTCCAGACACGCATTTACATGGGAAGTTGGGAAGGAAAATTGGGCGCGTGAGCTTGCGTATCACCATATCTTCTTTTTCTCTCTCTCTCCCTCATCCTCTCACTGTCCAGATCTCACATTCTCTTCCTCTCTCTAAAGAGCTGTGCTTCCTACAGAATGTGGACCCTCTCAGATGACCTCTCCATGCTGTAAATTTCAGCCCACATGCTTGAAAGTGTGAGTCACATTCTTCAAAATGATCAGCTGTAGCAATAATAAAGGTGATATTCTGTCTCCATCTGTTTTGCTTTTTATTTCAGAACTTGAGTGGGGAAGAAGGGTGCTATTTATTGACTTCCTCAAGAACTCCAACTATCTCCTGTGTGGCTTGAAACAAATAAACAAATATAACCTTGTTTTCTGCATGGAATTAAGTATCACCAACTCATATTTACCTATATTTTACACTACTGTTAAGGTATCCTATTTTCATTTTTAATTGTGATTCAGAAATATGTGTGCAGTGGGGCCTAATTAACACTTTCTTATTTTTCTTCTTAAACAATACATCAATTGTTTTAATTAATTGTGCTGACACTTCATTTCTCTGAGGTAAAATGGTAATCTGTACCTAAATTAGGAAAATATGTCAAAAGAATATGGATTAAAGCTTTTGATGGCAAACACCTGGATTTTGCTTGATGAAGGAATGTAAACTTGACCAAAAACAAAGAAAACAGCTTCGACAATTTTCTTTTTAAAACCATTTACCGAAGATGGTGTTATTTTACAAAACTGACATATTTGGCCCTCAATAAATCTTCTTAACTCTTCATCGCATGAAAGCGCACAGGGAGTCAAAGCAGAGGGTGACTCTGCTGCGAATTATGACTTCATTATTCCTTCTTATAGTGTCCCCATTAATTCAGAGGTGGTTTTTCTCTCCAATAAGAAAAACCATCATCAGGAGCAGAAAAAAAAAAAAGCCTACTTCTTATTTACTCTCTCAGTAATTGAGACCCCCATACCAGTCTAGCATCTAACACTGAGCTACATAAGAGCTGTAGCAATTCAGTCAAACTCTTGAAGCTGGCTGTATAAGGGACAATGAGCTACAATAATACACTAAAAAATATCATCTGAGACTATATCTATGTTAAAGTCAACCCTTTAGAGGTGGCTAATAAAGAACCATATTGATAGCAAAGGGCTCATTAGGGACAATCAGCTGTGTTAACATGGAAAAATGAAATACTCCTTGTGGGGGGTGAAGAGGGGACCGACCATAGCAGATATCAAAGCTACTGGGAATCCTACTGGAGTGCCATTTCCACAAAAATGAGAGGCGAGCATAGACTGTCAGGGGCTCCTTTCATGGTACTTGAAATCTCTTTGGAGCTTTCATTGCACACCTGAGTCTCTATGACCAAAATAAAAATGTGGCTATTGTTTCTGAGTGCCTCCCCAGTTTCATCCAGATTCCTAGGTCAGAGCACCCCATGCATGGCTTCTGTTTAGCTCTCACAATGTGTTCCTTGGCTATCTCCCTGCAATTTCGTTTGCTTTCTAAAACAATTCCATCTTAAAAATCATCTTACCTTAAAATCTTTTTAGCAGTTTCATTTGCCACATATTCCAGGTTCACTCTGTTGTCCAGGCTGGAGTGCAGTGGCGTGATCTCAGCTAACTGTAACCTCCACATTGTAGGTTCAAGCTATTCTCCTGCCTCAGCCTCCTCAGTAGCTGTCACTACAGGTGCACACCACCATGCCCGGCTAATTTTTATATTTTTAGTAGAGATGGGGTTTTGCCATGTTGGCCTGACATGTGGCCAATTTCTAGGAAGTATGATTCTGTCATCTGACTCAAATACAGACATATTGTATTTCATTACACTTCACTTTATTGCGCTTTGCAGAAATTGTGGTTTTTGTAAATAAAATGTTTCTGGCAACTCTGCATTGGGCAAGTCTGTCTGTGCCACTTTTCCAACAGTGTGTGCTCTTTTCGTGTCTCTGTCACAGTTTTGGTAACTCTGTCTATAAGTCAGAACTTTTCATTATTGTTTTATCTGTTATGGCAATCTACGATCAGTGATCTTTGATATTACTGTTGTAATTTTTGTGGATGCATTAACTGCACCCATATAAAAGGGAGAATTTAATTGATAAATGTTGTGTGTGGTATGACTGCTCCACAGACCAGCCTTTCCTCTCTCTCTCCCTCTTTTGGGCTTCCTTCTTCCTTGAGACACAACAATATTGAAATTTGACCATCTCTACAATGGCCTGTAGTGAAAGCAAGAACCACACCTTTCATTTTAAATCCAAAGCTAGAAATGATGAAACTGGGTAAGGAATGCGTGTGGCAATCTGTGATAGACCGAGAGCTAGACCTCTTGCGCCGGTTAGCCAAGTTGCAAATGCAAAGGGAAAGTTCCCCAGGAAATTAAAAGTGCTACTTCAGTGAACACACAAACAGTAAGAAAGAAAAACAGCCTTTATTGCTGATTCGGAGAAAGTCTGAGTGGTCTGGATAGGAGATCAAACCAGCCACAACATTCCCAAAGGCCAAAGCCTAATCCAGAGCAAGACCGTAACTCTTCAATTCTATGAAGTCTGAGAGAGGGGAAGAAGCTGCAGAAGAAAAGATGGATGATAGTAGTCGTTGTTTCATGAGGTTTAAGGAGAGAAATGGTTTCTGTAACATAAAAGTGCAGAGTCACACAGCAAGTGCTGATATGGAAGCTGCAGCAAGTCACCCAGAAGATTTAGCTAAGATAATTGGTAAAGGTGGCTACACGAAAAAAAATATATTTTCAATGTATATAAAACAGTGTCCATGCCTGGCTTCAAAGCTTCAAAAAACAAGCTGACTTTCTTGTTAGGAGCTAATGAAGTTGGTGACTTTAGTTTGAAGCCAATGCTCATTTACCATTCCAAAATTTCTAGGGCCCTTAAGAATTATGCTAACCCTGCGGCACTTGTTCTGTATGAATGGAACAACAAAGCCTGGTGGCAGCATATCTGCTTACAGCATGGTTAACATGCTGTAGTTTAAGCCCACTATTGAGATCTACTGCTCAGAAATATAATTTTCTTTTAAAATATTACTACTCGTTGAGAATATACTTGGTCACCCAAGAGCTCTGATAAAGCTCTGATGCAAGAAGATTAATGTTGTTTTCATACCTACTAGCACAACATCTATTCTGCAGCCTATGGATCAACGTGTAATCTTATTATTTCAGAAATACATTTTATAAGGCTATCACTGCCATAAATAGGAATTCCTCTGATGGATCTCAGTAAATAGGAAACCTTCTGAAAATGACTCATCATACTAAATGCCACAAAGAACATTCATGATTCATAGGAGGATGTCAAATTATTAACATTAACAGGAGTTTGGAGGAAGTTGATTACAAGCCTTATGGAGAACTTTGAGAAGTTCAGGACTTCAGTGGAGGAGGTACCTGCAGATGTAGTACAAATGGCAGGACAATAAGAATTAGAAGTGGAGCTTGAAGATGTGATTGAATTGCTGCAATCTCATGATAACATTTTAATGAATGAGGAGTTGCTTTTTGTGGACAAGCAAAGAAAGTGGTTTCTTGAGGTGGAATGATGCTGTGAATATTGTTGAAATGACAACAAAGGATTTAGAATATTACATTAATTTAGTTGGCAAAGCAGCTGCAGATTTTGAGAGAATTTACTTCAATTTCAAAAGACGTTCTACTATGGGTAAAATGCTACCAAACAGCATTGCATGTTACAGATAACTCTTTAATGAAGAGTAAATCTATGTGGTGAGTTTCACTGGTGTCTTATTTTCAGAAATTGCCACAACCATCCCAAACTTCAGCAACCACCCACCTGACCAGTCAACAGCCATCAACATTGAAGCAATACCCAAAACCGGCAAAAAGATTACAACTCACTGAAGACTGAGATGACCTCAAGCATTTTTAACAATATTTTAAATTAAGGTATGCCCTTTTTTGCATAATGCCATTGCACACTTAACTCACTATTATATAGTGTAAACACATTTTTATATGCACTGGGAAACTAGAAAATTCATGTGACTCACTTTATTGCAATATTTGCTTCACTTTAGTGGTCTGAAACTGAAACCACGCAATTTCTGAGGTATGCTTGTATTCTTCAGGTTAATTGTGGATCAGTAAAAAATCAAACTAAGCTCTTTCACATCTTTTTGGCATATAGAGGAGTAAAAAGATAATGACTGTGACATTGACGAACAGGATGGAATTAGTCAATGGTAAGAACAAGGATCTTAGAAATGTAGTCCCAAGTTTTAACATGACAAGTGTGAGAACTCACTCCTCAAATGGAGGGTGTCAGATGACCAGTTTTCTAGAACCAGTGGTTCCATACACTACTACTGCTATGAGAGTCCAAGCCATTCCAGAAATTATCGTTTGATGAGAGTGTTCTGTCTTCATCTGTCCAGTGCAAGTGCATCATGGCATCCTACCACTTCTCCTGCTTTGAAATGACTCTGAGACCACTAGTTTTTCAGTTCTTACAAGTTTGATGAAAAAGCTATGTTGTATAGGGCATCAAAAGGAACACAGTCTTGAAGATTCTTGAGGAAATCATAGGCCATACTGCATTGGCTCAGATCATGTGATCAGTGGTTATGCTAATTGTGCTTATGCTATGCCCATGTAAACTCTCAATGATGAAGACAGATCCAGAAACACAGAGAACGGCATGAATGGATTTCAAGACTCCAGTTGTTATTTGGAGTATACCTGAGCTCTTCCAAAGGCCTGTACATTTATTAGAACAAATATCCTACAACAGAGGCTATTTATTTGATCACACAGAAAATGTCCCTGCTTGTTGATTTTCTTTTCTTTCATGACATGTGCATCCTTTAAGAATTGAGGAAAATATGATTTTAGTAAACTAACAATAACATTTTTACATACTATCAAAGCAAGAGGTAATTATCTGATTTAATAAAATGCCCTATGAATTACATAAGCAGTGTTAATACAAAATTGCAGATTTTTTTCTGAAACTGATACATTTGATTAATTCTTGGATTCTCATTTTAAAGACTCTAGATTTTATTCTAATATTACACTAAACATAATTTAGTGTTTATGTTTATTTTTATTTTTATTTTATTTTTTTATTTTTTAGATGGAGTCTCACTCTGTTGCCCAGGCTGGAGCGCAGTGGCATGATCTCAGGTAACTGTAACCTCCAAGCAATTTTCCTGCCTCAGCCTCCTCAGTAGTTGTCACTACA
This sequence comes from Cebus imitator, assembly GCF_001604975.1. NCBI lineage: Eukaryota > Metazoa > Chordata > Mammalia > Primates > Cebidae > Cebus > Cebus imitator. Next base: position 2,429,966 of record NW_016107662.1, read on the forward strand.
GGTGCACACCACCATGCCTGGCTAATTTTTACATTTTTAGTAGAGATGGGGTTTCATCATGTTGGCCATTCTGGTGTCAAACTCCTGACCTCAAGTGATCCACCCATCTCAGCCTCCCAAAGTGCTGGGATTATAGGAATGAGCCACTGTGCCTGGCCAATTATCATTTTTTTTTACTTATTTTTTTTTATTTGGATGCCTTTTAATTATTTTTCTTGTCTGATTTTTCTGGCTATAACTTCTAGTGCCATGTTGAATAGAAGTGGCAGAGGGGGCATTCTTGTCTCGTTCTTGATCTTAGAAGAAAAGCTTTCAGCTTTTTATTCTTGAGTATGCTGTTTTGTTTTTACTTTTTTTTTTATTGTACTTTAAGTTCTGGGGTACATGTCTAGATCTTGCAGAATTGTTGCACAGGTACACACATGCTGTGGTGGTTTGCTGTCTCCATCCACCCATCACCTACATCAGCCATTTCTCCCAGTGTTATCCCTCCCCAACCTCCCACCCCCACTCCACCCACCCCCTGCACTGTCCCTCCTCTGGGCCCCCACCCCCCACCATACCTCTGTGTTTGATTTTTTAAAAAATGTTAAATCTTTAGGATACTTATTCCTCTGGTCATCATTATGAATATCATTATCTTTGCAAAGTATTGAATAAGGACAATTTTTTATTTATTTTTTTGAGATGGAGTTTTGCTCTTGTTATCCAGGCTGGAGTGCAATGGCACGATCTTGGCTCACTGCAACCTCTGCCCCGTGGGTTCAAGCAATTCTCCTGCCTCAGCCTCCCGAGTGGCTGGGACTACAGGCTGTGCCACCATGCCCAGCTAATTTTTGTATTTTTAGTAGAAACGGGGATTCACCATGTTGACCAGGATGGTCTCAATCTCTTGGCCTCGTGATCCACCCACCGCAGCTCCCAAAGTGCTGAGATTATAGGCGTGAGCCACCGTGCCCAGCCAAGGACAATTTTAAAAATGTAATTCCCTGAAGTTTCTTACTATCCTCATATTTATTATTTTTATAATAAAGTGTTCTGCAAACATACAGATGATATATTATGAATATAAGAGAAGAATTAATTACTGTGCATATTTTAAAATGTCATTTTGAATCAGTTTGCTTATGAATACATCAAGGGCAGATATATATTTTTCTCATGTTTTTTATATCCTACTAGCTGTGTAGCCCAGTGTTTAGAATAAACAAAGTCTTACTAAATAGCTAAGGAATTAAAATAGTGATCCAGTCTCTGTCCTTCTACCCTGAAAATTAACTAGGAAATTTGGTCAGCATCTCCTCTTTTGCCTTCTATTCCTCAAGGACAAAGTAGTAGATTAGCTTTACTCTTTACTTATAGAGTAAAAAAATAAATAAATATATGAATGTTTGAATTAGTGACTCAGACATCACTTACAAATATGGAATCTGAAGAAAGTAACTGATGAAAAATTATAAATGAGTACTCAAATATAAGACATTCTGGCTGGGTGTAGTGGCTCATGCCTACAATCCCAGCACTTTGGAAGACCGTGGTGGAGGATCACTTGAGGCCAGGAGTTCCAGCCTGCAGTGAGCTATAATCTTGCCATTGCACTCCAGCCTGGGTGACAGAGCAAGACCCTGTCTCAAAACCAAACACAAACAAACAGAAAGCATAAACAACACTGTGTTTCTTTAATGACTTTTGCAGTGACTACTCAATAACATATGAAACACTGATTAGTTTTTCAGGGATAAATAATGGAACTTCTTCAGGATAGTCAGCATGATTTCAGCACATAAGCTCAAATTTATTGTAGAATTTCTTAGAAGTTAGGGCAATACTTTCGAGAACTTTGCCACAATTTCTTCCTGTTCCCTACGATTATGTTGCCTTTGATCTTCAATAAAAGTTCTACCATAGTAGGCTGAAATTGCATATAAACATACTGTTTCATATGAGACATGTTTTAAAATAGTGGATACCTTCAAAATGAAGATATTTCAAGTGAAATATACATATATATATATATACACATGTATAAATAATTTCAGATCTAGCAAATAATAAAAAGTGTTCTTATATATTTTTTATGGAATAAATGAGTATCTGTAGTGAGTTTCACTACCTATCATAAAATCAAGAACTATAATTTTTTTTAGAAAGCTAGGAACAAAAAATTTTCGGGCAATGACTTAACATTTCTTCTCCAAGAGAGAAGTTGATTTGAGTCACACTTTCACATCTAGTAACTTTCAGTTGATTCATGCTTAAAGAGTCACAAGAGAGAAGAGAAGAACTTGTGAGTCCAACCAAGTCTCTAACTAAACCAAAATTTAGTTCTTTATGGAAATTTTTGAAAATGCCAAAAAAAATTGAGAGGTATGAGATTTTCAGATTTCTAAGCACATATTTTTAATTCTTGACAGACTCCATTAACCCTAATCCAAGTTTGAGACCGTCTACATATTTTCTTTTTTAAACCATGAGAACATGAATTATGTTTGCACCCAATGACTTCTCCAGAGCTAACATTCAATAAACATCTGAGATTGATTATAAAGTGACTACATTGTAACAATTTGATAACACTGTCCTTGAACTCAGTTTTAACCTTTTGTAAGGATTATTGGTGGCAACATTCATTTGGTTGGAAGCCACTACAGGCTGGACTTCTGTGCTACTGTGAATTGTCTTGTAGCCAAGCTCAGTACATTTACTAAAATACTGTGAGATTTTTTTTTAAATTTGCAGCTGTTTTTCGTATATTTTTTGAAACATTAGTTCTATTTAGAGGGAATAGCAGAATTTAACGTGTTGAACAGGTAAAGGAGATAAAAATGGTAAACTGATGAGCCATAGGAATTTTTATATTTTATAAAAATTTATGTAAGTGGTGTGGAAATTAAAAATGTATTATCGACACAGGTGAAATCTTATTATGGTGACTTTTAAGAGAGTTTAGTATATAGGAATTTTAAATAAATAAGTAAAACAAATAGACTTTTCCATTGTGCTTCTACCTGTTCTGTTTAAATCTTCCTTGTAACGGAACTTGTTTGACCTGTGCATCTAAGTATTGATTACTGATGACAGTGTGAGATAGGGCCTACATTCTTTCTAGGATTAATATGATCTTGCATTTGAGAAATGCTTTATTACTTTGATGTTTCCCCCTCTCCTCATCTATTATCTCATGTTTTAAGACAAAAATGGTGGGAAGCCATGAATCAAAGCAGTTAGATACAGGAGTTAAAAGTCCCTCTAGCCTCTGAGTGTCCTAGCCCTACCCCATAGACATTATAGCATCTTGAGCTTAGGACTTGGCCATCCTGTTTCTAAGTTTCCTCATTTCCAAAATGGGATAATATTGGGAGACTTGCCGCATCGAAATTTTATGAAAATTAGGTGCAATATAAATAGTTCTATGATTTCCTTGTAGTAAGCACTTAATAAATGTTTCTATTATTATGAGATATATAGAGCATGTGCTGTTATGAGTGTTCACAGATGAGAAAACTGAATAACAAAGGGGTTGCATCCATCTGTAGGAAGTCTGATGTTTCTTATTAAAATGAATTGCTCAAGCTTTATCCTTAGCAGGACTTCTATCAGAGCTAATGTTTTTAACCAAATGGGTTCATTGTGCATTCTGTTTTCCTTGACCCAGTCATTTTTAAGGGAAGTCCAAGAAATTGAAAGAATTATACTTTTATCACTCTAGATACTATGTGAATGTAGATTACTTGCTTCTCTTGACAGGCCTCAGTTTAATTGTCTTCCTGTAATCTCTAAGGCCCTCTTCTGTTAGAAAATAATGTTATATTATTTCACAAACTAGGTCACTAAACTCTTGAATGCTAAGATTTGACTCTCCTAAATACACTACCCTAAATTAAAAGAAAAGGTACCCATATTTTAACCATAAAAATGTTATGGATTATTTTGTGATAATAATTAGGCACTGATATTAGTCACTCCTAGGCCACTTCTTTCTTTTTTTAACATCCCATTTCAAAAATGTTGGAAGAGAAATTCAGATCCCTAAACTCAACCTAACATTGACAGAAGCTATAGAATTAAATTTTTTCCTACCAAGTCCAAATATGATTATTAATAATGTCCTGTGTATTAATAGGTGCATGTGGTATAAACACATGAATGCCTAATGCAATGACAAGCTACATCCAAATCTAATAAAATTAAATATTACTAAAATTCTACATGATTTTTATTACATAATAGTTGCATAAACTGATATTTTTTTAAAAAAGGAAGGATGCAGAAAATAACAGACAGAGCCAGAGATAGTTTTGGTAGACAAATAGATTTTAATATTTGTTTCTAATTGTCTGCTCTACGGCATGATCTAAATAGTTATTGATTAGAATTTCATAAATGAATAAATTAAATTTTTTGTATAGGCCAGTAGAAAAAATATTGTCATTATAAGTATAATTATTTCTATTTTAAGTATATTTTTAATTCATGTTACATTTCTTTTTTAACTCACTTGTGATTTTGTTTCTTCATGGACTACCATTGCTCACGCTGAACTCTTGATATTTGATTTTTTTTATTATTATTGGTACTTCTGACATTTGAATCTATAAGTTCAATCTCTTATGTTTTTTCCTGATGGAATTTCATTATATGTACATCATCATCATAAACCAATTTAAGCCTAAAGCATAGTCTGAATTAGCAAGAGAATGAATAACTTATTGTCAGTTATTCAGAAATAAGAAATCTGAGTTAAGTTTGCAATGATAAAATTCAGGGTAAAAGTGTTGGCAAGTCACTCAATGATAAACTTTCCTATAATAAAAAATAATGGTAGTGCTAACTTAAAACATAATAAATTTGATAATACTCTGAGGACATCCATTTTGTAACTTAGTATTAACGTCTAAATCAGCAGTTGGAAAACCCCTGCAGTCATATCATGTGGTTTCAGTAATAATAGCTAAAATCTATCCTGCAGTGAATCCCTTCTTTTTTGAGCTACCCAATGGTTCCATATTATTACAGAATTTGCAGAGAACGATTTCTACTCCAAAAGAACCTTTACAAATAAGTGTCCATGCTGTTTCCTGACTTAATACTTGGCTTATCTGTAAAATGCATTATCAGAATTGAATAAGATCCTTTTAAGCTATGTGATTTTACATGATACTTCATAGAGAAAATCGGTGGATTCTGATGAAGAATGCTTTTCAGAAGACACATAAAGGCACCAAAGTTCACACAAAAATTAGTTTAAAATATGAAAATTAACTACTAAAAGAGAACAACCTTGAATAAGCATAGTGAGACTATACTTTAAATAGGATGGGCCACTTGGCCTATGTATAATATAGAGATTATTTTGAGACCTCAAAATTTATCAGTTGGCTAATGGTCTCAATTTTAGATAATCATGCAGAGACACATCCTAAGACCTCCGAGATCCACCAGCTCTGCATCTCTAGATTACTGATAAGGAAAGTGAGGTCCAAACAGAATCACTCAGCTACTGAAAAACATGTCTTCTGACTCCTTACCCAGTGCTTTTCTTGTTTGCTATTTTACCGTGAGAAACAGACATAGTTATTCTGAAAGACAGTTAATGAATTGACCAGAGTTGTGGAGAAGAAAATTTAAAAAGACCCAAATAATAGACACACTGACTATGTAATTATCTGGAGTAAAGAATATTGGTATCTTTTCAAGTCTAATAAATGTACAAATGTCCCAGAAAAAGAAAAAAACATTTAATAAATAGTTAGTAAATATATTTCAAGTTCTTTTGGCCAAATAATAAGAAGAAGCCTTTTAAAAGCAGCTTTCCATATTGTTGAATTTCTTTTATAGTAAAAATGTGATGTCTTTGAATAAATGACTTGGTATACAAAACTCAACTGAATAAAGAATTTTAAATATATTATTGTAGAGTAATAGTATGCTCTTTTGAGAAATGGTCTGGTTGAAATCATTGTATCAGCATTTTTATATCTAGTGTAAAAAGTCAAGAGTCACATTTATTGAGGGTTATAATATACCCTCTCTGAACCTGAGAAAAAATGGAATCTTTCATATTCACCTGTCTTCATTTTTAGACCGTGTTAGTCCAAACATTGCCTGGAGTAAATATTACTAGCGGATACTAGTTGTCCAATTTTGAAATAACTTGTAGTTCATAAATGTCAGTTGAAGATAGTTTAGGTAGAGAGCAATATCAAGCATCTCACCAGGGTAGTATAATTGCTTACATCTTTTCCCTTTAGGCATTACAATATTGGCTAAAGATTTAAATTGACTATGGATATCTCTTGATATATTGCTACCTAAGTAATTTAATTAGTAAGGGAAGTGTTAATAGGGGGCAAATAATTTAAACTCACCTTTCTGTGCCTCTGAAGGTTTTGTCTATAGATTATGTTTAGGATCATACATGATAGGAAAGGTGCTGATGCAGAGTTCTACCCTGAGACCGTGATAGAGGCAGAGCATTAAAAGGTAGGTGTGGCAATTCATTACCACATAGTTCATGTAAATCTGCAGTAATACTCTATTCAAATAAGGATCTCGGTTTCAGTACACTTTTTCAAAGTTGTGTTTGCCCCTTTGTAAAGAAAAATCTAGTTCCAAGAAGCAAACCCACTATCAATGCTCTTTCTTTAACTATGATATTGGTGAATTTTCTTGGCAAACCAAAGGCATTTTTTACGGATTGTTAGAATATTTTAAAATAAGTACCTTACAATATCCTATGAGAGTGTGGCCTATGAAAATTAATATCCATGCCTGAAGCTATCTGTAATACATGCTTTTTTTTTCTGAAAATAATAACATGGGAGAAATGGAAATCACCTTGAAGAATAATAATTTAACCATATTACCAATTCCTTATGTAATATAAAAATAGCTACAATGTAACAGGTTTAATTCTAAAGAACCTGAATAAAGGAGAGCATGAGGCATAGTATCTCAATTTCTGCAACCATGAAAGTTAGGTGAAGCAGGTGGAAAGATCTTTTAATTTAAATCTTTAGTCAGCATTATGGTTTTAAACTAAAAATATCTTAATAAGCAGAGTTACCAATTAATATATTTATTTGAAAACATGTCAATAACTTAAAGACAAATTCAAAAACTAGTTAGGGATTTTATATTTGATAACTCATTCTTTTTATTGTTTCTAATAAGTAGATGATTAAAGTGTAAAAATAGAGACAGGAAAGATAAGCTGAAAACTATGAGATAGTGATAACTTCCATAGCCAGAGGGAAATCAGGATATGACATGAGGATGGGAGACTTCAACTGTATATAAATACTTCTTTTTAAAATTAATTTGTGGTAAGTATAGCAAAATATTAAAAATTATAAATCTTGGTGGCAGAAACATAGATATGTATATTATATTGCTTTTACTTTTCTGCATAGTTTAAAATATTTCAAAATTTAAAATGAAGTTTTGTTCTATGTTTTAAAATTCTAGCTAAAATAAATGTTTATGTATTATTTAGCCAGTGAAATTTTAAAACCAACCTTTTCCTCAAGTTAGATATTTCATTGTCTTCACAATTCAAAAGCATGTATTTAAAATACTTGAATTTATAAAATTTGGATAATTCTTTGCTAAACAAAGCACTTAGCAGAAAAATAAAATAAAATTCTAAATATTTTTAATGTAGTCTCCTACTTGGATAACTTTATTTACCCTTTCTATGTTTACATAGTTAATATTGAGTCATTTTATATGTTTTATGCATGTTATCTATAATATTAGATTTTAGAGGAATACACATGGTTTGTTTATTAGAAATATCTATTAATATGTATAAACGGATTTTCATTCATATTTATCAAACACCATGTAAATAAATATATTTTATAAAATGTTTTAGTAAAAATTGTTTAGTAAAAACACCAGTTTGTGTATTCATACCTTAGTTTATAATTTTTAAAAGTAAAATTAATCCTTTAAACAAATATAAGCCCAGAATAGAAGAGCATTACTTATTACTAAAAGTGTATGTGTGAAAATGTAGAGGAAGTAATTACATAAAGTTTTCTATGTCCCCCTCAAAGTAAAGTAGCTTAGACAGAAATCACTATTTTAGATATATTCTCACAACAATTCATTCTAACAACAAATGTACTAATCTGGTTTAAATGTAAGTTGCACTTGAATAGTCTTAGTTATATCTTGAAGAAGAGCAATATGCACTGTTTATTAATTCTAAAAGGAAATGGATCTAAGTTTCTGAGTTTTTAAACGTTTTAATAAAACTTTTATTATTTTTAAACTTTTTAATAAAGATTTGATCATCATAACTACTGGATTATTTGCCACATTCAACACTTTCCATCCACAATTTAAAGTTTGCACATAGTGTCTAATAATGGCCAAGCACTTGCAAAAATGTTGCACCTGGGACAGGGAGGAGTGAGAAGGGCAAAGGTCAAAACCAGGCCTTAATAAGCATTGACTAAATAGACTTTAGACTCAGTGAAAAGTCCAGACGACCCCTGCAGCGTCATCTTACAGCTCTGATTTTCCTCTTTTCAACATGTAGTATAATCCATAAATACAACCAAATCACTAGCAGCTTAGTCTTTGGTTTGGTTTTTATCTTCCAGAGTTTCCCCCCACCACCCCCTTCACAAAGATTTGAAAAATTAACCCCTTTCTGTCCTCAGACTAACCAAAGAATGAATTTCCTCATAGTCACTGTTGTCAGCTTAAATCGTTAACTCTTCAGGGCAAGAGGCAATTTGTAAAGTGACTCATAATCACCGCAGTAGTGATTGAGTGTTTCATTTTCTCCCAATATATTTTGAATAATGTCCTGATAGATAACTAACAGTAACAAGCCAATCAAACAATTATACAAATCAGCGAATGATGTTTCTTTTAAGAATGTTTTTAAAGCGATATAATTAAATTAATATTTAAAACCTTACGAGGAGTTTTTACTTCTGTTTTCCCATCACACAGTGGTTGTATTTTCTTGAGTTTCTAGATAATTCATAGGTACAATAAAAATGTCCATAATTAATTTTTGACATATTCTCCTAATTTCAGATTACTTGATACAGTTTATACCCTGATATTCTTATTTACATAGTGCCCTCTTTTCATACTTGTGTTTTGTTTTTCTAGGCCAACAATCGTTAAAGGAGAAGTTGGTTCCTTTAAGTTAAAACAGTAATTTCCCTACAGGAAATATATCGAATCAAGTATGAACCGCAAGAATGAATCGAGCATCTACTTCAAGTGCTTTAGTTGAGAGAAGCCTTCCACTCTGAAGTGGGCACACTTCATGAACCAGAAGTGAGAGCTGCCCAATCAAATTCAGTGTAATCATGTTATTCTGTCTACAACACTGCAGATTTTCAGAATGCAAAGACATCTGTGTCTGTCCCTACATTTATCCTTTTGATGTCATGTCTACCCTGTTAACCCTGTTTCCCTTATAGTTAAAAGTATAGATTTTTAAAACAAAAAATTAATAAAGCAGCTCTGTGTGTGAAATATAAACAGCACAATTAAGGGTGAGGTCCTAACTAAGCAGAAATGACTGGGAACGTAGCAAACTGGGTGGAAGTTCGAAGTGTGCTAGAGTCTGAAGAAGGACCCTTTGGAAAGGGCATGAAAACAGATAGAAACAGTGTCCCTGGAGAGTTAAAAGAGGCCTGGGTTTCTCAAGGATTCCTGTCCCCAACTGATTGTCACAGTCTTAGAGAACAGGAAAGAGGATATAGCAAGAGGCAGACATTTTGCACAATTGCAAAGCTTCCCTAACTGACCCTATTTTTTTAATGCTCTGTTCACCTACAGAATCAGGATACGTGAAAACAAACAGAGCAGTAAATCTCAACCACGACCCCACACACATAAAAGTATAAAAACTTATTTCAAAGATTAGTAAAAAGTGTCTTATTTTATGTAATATTTGTGATTGTCTATAATCTTGCAATATCAAAACCTATTTTTCTAGAATAACATGGAAAAGGATAAAATGGGATTAGTTCAGTGTTCTATTCCTTATTTAAACCTCTGTTCAGATCATCTTAGCTTCAACCATCTGAAATTATAACACCAATGTAATTTTACCATTTTTCCTAAGACCCTATTATCCATCACCTCCAATCTACAAAGTTAGATTTAGCACCATTAAAATGTATAGTTTTAAAAATAAAGCTAAGCTAGAAATATGTATATTTTAATACTTTTATGCTTGGGGTTTTTGATTTCTTAAGTTTCTAAAAATATTGTATTTATTTGGGACAGGAAAACAAGAATTGGCTACATCAGTGCCCTTAATTCCCTAATGGGTTTTTATAATTCATAAATAGATGGGAAAATCATCAAATATTGAAAAATTCTCATATTTTGGAAGCACAAATTGACTCGCACTACATATATAAAATTTATTCCCTGTATATAGAATGAATATATATATATACATACACATATGTATAAAAAAGATAATGTCAGATATTTAATTTTATATGTTCGTAAAGAATTGACTTCATATATTGGTGGCTTAGAACATGCCTTCATATTGGTGAATCCCATGAACAAATACAGTTGAGTTTTCTCTGAAATTATGGTTTAAAAAAATTCAAATTGTTCTTATCATTCATAAGACTTGCATTTTTCAAACAATTAAAAAAACATGGCTTTTGATGATTAGGCATCACATATTTTTTGACAACTAATTGATTTGCTTAAGATATAAGATACCTGAAGAAGAGTGAGCGAGGAACACCAAATCAAATAGAGTGTTGCTGTGAGCTCACTTCAACATTTTTCAATAACATTGATAATTAATTTGGAGTTTTTCTTATCTCTATTATATATTTTTAAAATATGCACCTTTGGTTCATGGTTTTTTCCTATCCTTATTAGGCAAACAAATGTCAATATATCCAGATAACCTGTATTCGTCTAACATTTTCACCATTCGAATAAATAATGTTTTTTGAAAAGAATTTGGCTCTTTGCACTTACAAATAAATTAAACAGATAAATATTTGAGTCAAGAATTTCTCAAAAAGAAAAAAAAATCTGGGAACTTAAATGCCCACTTTTAATACATGTGCAATTCCCTGAGCTATACTGAATATGGAGATCACCTTCTATTCTTGATATTTTTTTACTGGTCCAAGTTCAAATAAAATTTATATAAAGATATTTTTCTTTATAAAATGACTATACACATAATGAACAAAGAATTTTAGATAGTGAATATTTTCGTGGTAAATTTAAAAAGACTATGTATCTTTAAAAAATACTGTTTTCTTAATTGACAAGAAAAATTTAATACAATCATTCTTTCATCTTAGTTCAACCAATATTTTATTTTTTAACCAATAAAGTGCTTACCAGACAGTTGAAACTGTGTAAGCAAATAATAACTTTAAAAAAATTGCTTGTGATAAAATGATAGAAAAAAAAACCCAAATAATTTTAATTGAGGATTACTCTTAGAGCTATATTAATATTAATAAAAATTAAATGCTTTTGATTAATCTAGATTGGCTTGTAAGGGTAAAACACAAAGACAAAACTGAGGCAGTGAGCCTCACAATGCCTCCACTGATTTCTCTACTGGCCCTTCCTCTGCACATGGTCAATTAGAATTGAAAATCCTGTGCTGATTTCATTCGCTGGAATTTTTAAGCAGGTCAGGAAGAAAGATGTTATTGAAAAGAAAAGTCTCATCTAAATAAGAAAGGAGCACGTGGCCATCTGGTCTTAGCTATACATATAAAAGTTATTTCAGCTGAACTGCAGGCTTGATGTTTAAAAAGATGTGCCAAAAATCAAACCAAAATCTGTTTACGGTAAAATATCCCAAATGTTTCTTTTTAAACTTTCAAATATGCAATACACAGTTCATTTCCTATCTGTGATTCATGAGCCCATTTGACCCCAGCGTCTCACTGAGCTTGACTGAGTTTTACTCAGTAGAACATTCAATCATTTTTAGAACACTTTTCCCTCACAGAGTGTCAACAAGACACTGGATCTTGTAAAAATTGTGAAAATAACTTTGATAGTTTTCACTCAAATTGATTTTGAATATTGTCTTCATGTAGGATTGCAAGAATAAAATTTGAGACATGAAGCAGCCAAACCAGTTTCCCTTCTTTTCGCGTGGCAACTTGAGGTTCTTGTGCATTCTCTGCACAGTGCTCAGGCATCTACTCACAGTAATTTCAAGCCCTATGCCTAAAGGCTAAATTAAAAAAAAAATTCTCTTTTCATGTGGAGAAATGATAAGTGTTGAGTCTTCTTTTAGAAATCATTTTCATGGTAGTAAGAAACAGAGATGGTTTTAAAACAACATTTTATGCTGTTCGTCAAATTGGAGTCATATCTTTTGATACTATTTTTTGACATGAGGTATTTGCAGTAATTATAACATCAATACATTAATTCGTTCAGTATCTGATAACGCCCTTCTGTTAGTATAGATGTAGCTAGTTGAGGTCGCAATCTAAATTTTATCATATTGAAATACATTAATAGTCTTCAAAAACTCTTATAATAAAGTGTCAACAATTATTTTGGGTCAGAAGACTATATTCAAATGCATCATATATACACTAAATATACTACATGATCATAATATCAACACATGCTAAAAAAGGATGTGGATTTAAGCTAAGTCTTCAGATAAATAATTGGATTAAGAATATTCTAATATATGAAACAAAATAGTCTTGACATATCCTTGAAATAAAATATCCATTTGTTGTTTTATACATCTGCTATGTTTGTTCTGCCATTTCAAATAAATCATTGCCATTGTGTAAGAAGAATAAACTGTACTATAGTAAATTGTTCTTTCTCCGTTATGCTCTGAAAAACCATTTGTTCTTGAATTGGCGTTACGTAGTTCAACTATTTCAATCAAGTCCATTATCTTCTTGTCTTTGAAAGACGCCTTTTCAGTAACCTGTATCCCCAATGGGCAATGTCATGTATTGTTTTTTGAAAGTAGGTAAAATTTAAATACAAATATTTGTTCATTTAATCTTTGATAAAGAAATTATATAATTAATAATCAGTCTTCCGCTATATGTTGGAAGAACTGTTTATGTAGAGTCAGGCCAAGAATTTCTTAAAGAAGTTATTTATTAGTTCATAATGGAGACTTACTCCATAGAATGTCATCTAACTTATGTCACTTGCTTTCTCTAAGTACAAAATGTGTCAGTTACATGTACTTTTCTTAACAAAAGCTTTTCTTAACAATGGTAACATGAAAGCAGAAAAAGAACGAAACATTTTTCATGTTTTTTAAAACAACACATTGGCAAAATGAACCTTATTAATTTGCTGACATATACATAGTGCTGTTTATACACATATGCTTTGAAAACCCTTTCAGATTAATCGCTCCTTAGTATGCAAGAATGAAGAAGTTTTAACAGCAAATTCCAAAATTTCAAAAATTATGTATCAGATACTTGGTATATAAAAACTCGTCAGTATAGCAGTCATTGTATTCTAATGAAGATTAATTTAAACTACATAACAAAACTTGGTAGTTAAGGGGAAGTATGTATACAGAATTGTTCTATATATACATCTCTAATCAGGTAGTATGTTTTGGTAAAACTATCAAACTTTCTTTACTTGAAATAAAATGATGTACTTTTAAATGTGTACATTAATAAAAATCAGAGCACATGTTTGGTGAGTAACTATCCAGTGTAAGACCCATCAAACAGACTTGAAAATAAATCCAAACACTGTATTAGTTCACGCAAAAGTTAATTCAACTATTATCTAACCAGAGATATACCCTTATAAAAGCACATGAGAGAGAATTACTTCTAAATCAATGGTATAAAATTATTCTTTCCTTAAGAAATAAAAGTACAAAGGATTTAATTGTTACCAAATATTAAGTGGCAAATAAAAAACACCAAATCATCCTAAATCGCAGTATTGTAGCATTTTCATCCAATTTGATTTCAAAATGCTCACCATTTCTACATCCTATTCATATCATTGAAATTCAGCCACCTTTCAAATATTCAACCAGCATATTAACAAGGCTTCCTAGAACCAGGAAACTCTGACTGACTACATATCTCTTGATAAACATACCCGTCCTGCCCCATAAACACATCTTCGAAAGAAAGATAGCTGCAAATAAAATAGTCCTTTCCTGTGGGTGTCGGTTAACCCCATGAGCACGTGAACTTCCTATGGGCACACACCCAACAGACATTAGCGATTAGGTGATTGAAAATGTTGCCCGCAAAGGCGAAATTTTATACACGATGACATCACCAGCTAACCTGGATTTCTCTGTGATATAATGATATAATTGCCTGGTTGAGTGTGTGCATCTTGAGCTACACAGAGAAAAAGAGAGAGCGTGTGTGTGTGTGTGTGCGTGTGTGTGTGTGTGTGTGTATGTGACAGAGAGAGAGAAAGAGAGGGAGAGAGAGAGAGAGAGAGATGCTTAAAGAACAGCATTATCAGAAATGGTATATAACCTTCTGCAAGGTTTGCAAGAATCTTTTGACAGACCTTTGACTTTTTCCAGATTTCATGCAGCCTAAGTTCATTCAAAAATGCATTCCCCACACAAACAAATTATGTTATGTTTAGTTGGCACACTGTTAGTCCTAAAACATTCTGATAGGATCTGTGGAGATGAGATCTCTACACCAAATGAGGCATGTGCATCTGTATGATCTGCTGTGGGAGTGTTGCAAAGTCCCTTGAGACCTGCCTTTGAATGGGGACGACGTCTTGGTTTCAAAGGTAATGAAAGGGTTAAAAATTGAGGCTGTCTAGGGTAAGAGAAAGGGGATATTGTTGTCTTTAATCTTTCCGCAGTATGTGTAAGACTTCCATCCCGGATCTGCACATAGCAGAGGAATAGGCTCGGCATGCATTGCGTGCAAGCTCCTTGATTGTAGAAGGGAAAAAAAATCTGGCTGCAGTCCAGACAGGCTGGAGCTCTGTTGATCATTATGTCTAGCCTTCAGGTGTCTCAGCACACAGTGGGCGGCGGTGGGGGAGGTGTAGATAACATGAGAGCAGACAAAGAAAAAAAACGGTGTATTTTTATAAGATTATGTGAAAATTTGTATGTATTTTCAAGTCCTCCTTAAGAAAATGAATCCGAACGTCTTGGACTTTTATAATTAGAACACAGGCTCTGCTCCGGCAGCTCTCTTTAAGCCGTAATTAGTTATGTCTGGAGCCTTTGAATAATTCCTTTCAATAATTGATGGAGTTAATATTCTCTTTTAAAAATGAGGAGGATGATGTTTTTCACAAACTCTTTTTGTTGGAGCCTTTGTCATTCAAAATCTTCATCAGTCGGAATCACATTGATGTGATTTGCCTTTTAATTTCTTATAAGACTTAGCTTATAACTTTTTAAGGATTTGAACAATTCTAGAAGTAAAGGCATAATGCATTGCTAGATTACTCTAGCTGAATATAAAAAGAAAGCAGTAATACAGGAACATTCTCTCCATTTGTTTCCAATTATTTTATAAATTAAAAAACTGCATTGTATGTTGCTTCTGTTTGGAACTCCATCGAAAAACCTTACTAAGAATGTAAGGAACTTAGATGCTAATCATATCTTTGCTGGCTAGTCAGAAAAAATGCCAAATTATTTTATTCTTCAAGCATTCTTCTATAAAGAAGCTTCCGCATGCTCCCTCCCCACCCCCACATCCTCACTCCACCCTATTAGGAATTGCAAAAAAAAAAAAAATCTTTATACATGGAAGGCTAGATCCTAAGACAGAAAGCTGTCTTTTCCTTTTCTCTTTACACTGGCCACTTTCAGGCGCCTTCACTTCTGCTGGGACTTTATTTCACATTTTGTGGACTACAACACGGAAACCAGTTCGGTCTCTATCCTGATTATAAAATAAAAGTGGTGGTTAAAAAAGTGTATAAAGAAAGCCCTGGCTTGAAGCCATTGTTCAGATTTTAAGAGCTATTTGCCCCCAAGTGTCTTTGCAGTCTTTCATAGCTAATTATAATAACTGTCAGATGTCTGAAGTCCACGGTGCCCTTGTCAGTGGAGTCAGCAAAGTTTGTCTTTTATTTTTGGGAGACAGAGCAAATCTTATTAGACATAAAGAGCAAAAAGAAGTGAACTAAGTACATATGTGTGTGCCTTCATTTTTTCTTATGAACAAAGCAGCACACTAGAGCAATATTCCCATGTTCCGGCGTCCAGCCTCCTACAGCTACTCTTTGGAATGCCTGACTTTTATTTTTAATTCTTTATCCTTAACAGAATAAGGTATGCAACAATTGTCCCTGGAATGTTTTCCTGCCAGCTGAATACCCTTTAACATACACATAAAAGAGCACCCCGAAGAAATCTTTAAATATTGGATGTTGCTGACATAAAACTATTTTTAATCAGTACGCTTGACGGAAAGAAATGTATACTTACAATTTCAAAATGGTCATTTGCTTTAGTTCCTTGTCCGCAGAGGCAGAGCAGAGGCTTTTGCCAGACTGTCCATGACGCAGGTGCAGAATCCCTGTTTTCATGCCGGAGGAAGGTAGAAAGTGCTTTGTAAAGTCACTCAGAACTCAGCCACTTGTGCCCAGACATCCCTTGCTCCTGTGGAAGCTGTACTATCTGCAGTTCTGAATTGAACTAAATTACAGTCCATGTGAAAGACAGGGGCAGTGAGTCATGTGAGAGATACACAGCTATCCTATTGGCCACAAAGACATAGCTTAGGCATTCTGCCTTTTCCACCATTGGTGAATAGTTAAAACTGAAAGCATCTAGATCCTCCTCTTGAGCTTATTTGTCCTTTATGTGTGGAAGAATGACTGTAGGATTTTACAGTGACAGAATTAGTTAAGAAAGGGGCTGAAGTCATCCTTCACAGAGACTGGTAGGAGGTGATTGGAAGCTCAGCTTTTTTAAGATTTCTTTTTTCTTTTTACCCCCCTGACCTGCAGTTTTGTCTATGGTTTGCTTGTCTGCCTGTCAGAAACATGTTTTTTGTGTTTTTTTTTTTTTTTTTTTTTTTTTTTTCCTCCCTTCAGTTAAGTTTGGAAGTGACAGAAAGTAAATGATCATCATATTCCTTTGTGGAGCTGTCATGTTTTGAAGCACAAAATCAATTATTTTCAATGATGCATTTTCAAGTTTTATTTTTATGTTTACAGAGACTTTATTGCAGCTCAAAACTAACAAACTAAATTGTTCATTAGTAACACCCAAAACAGAATTAACTTTTGAGTAGTTATTACATTTTGGAGAAAGGAGGGGTAGAAATAACTTTGGAAAATAATAAGGGGTTTTAACTAAGCAGAGATAAAGAAGAAATATATTTCTCCATCAAAGCCGCCCTTTAATTTACCACTGTAGGTAAGGCAGAATGTCCAGAAAACTGCCAGTCAGATGGTATTTTTCAGTTATGCTTGGATTCTTTAATTCACCTGATTCCTTAAAAATTTTTAAGTGTGTTTGTAAAGATTTCGAAGTTGTAAATTACCTTAGAAGTCATCAAATCTCACATTCGCTATGTTAAAGGCAAAGAAGGTAGCCTCAGACAGGACACTCTCTTCATAACACCGATCCACAGAGCTATGCAAATAAATGAAGGACACATTGAAATAAATGCTAGTTTACTCTGTCTTACGTACCTACTAAAAGCCAGTTGCCTTCTCATTTCATTCAATAATTGTACAACCCATAGAATAAGTTTGACTACTTTTGTTTCTCCTTGGTAGAAACAGACTCAAATGTCTTACTACCGTGGTAGTGCTTGGATTTGAACCCATGTGGCTGATTTCATGCCTATTTTTTCCAACTTGGTATGTGTCCTTCCAAAGTAATGATGGGTATTACGTGTAGGTTCCTTCGTACTATAGGGCAAGTCATGTGCAAAACCCTTGAGAGCACCTCATTCAATCCTCACAGCTATTAATGAGTCAGTTATTCTGTTATGCCCAGTTCATAGATGAGGAAATGAGGTGTATACTACTCAGTATTATATAGGTGGTTGTTGGCAGCATGTGACTCAAACCAACTCTTATCTGTTTTAGACACCATATGGATTCTCATCACAGTGTTGAATAAGGCTTTTTTTTTTTTGGCCTAATATGATGGAATATTTTGGCGTAAATATGGAATATTCACTGTGGTCAAGTCAACGTCTGGGTCTATTTGGTTCAGACCCAGATCAGACCATTAAGTGACCCATATAGCACTGGAAATAGGCGTCAGAGGAGTAGCCATGGAACCATGTTTGTCTTCAGGCTCTACAAGCAGCCTCACACAGGGTTTTGCAATGATAGGAGCTTCCATATCAGTTGAAGGGGCACACTCTCTCAGAACCTCAGCCTGGGTCTTAAGTAGTCCTACTGCTGGTTCAAAATCTGAAACGCAGTGTTTAGTAGAGTAAGTACCGGACCCTTTCAAAAATAGTGTCATAAATTCCATTTCAGCCGGATATCAAGAGCCACCAAGGGGTTTCCTGAATTGTACCCCTCTTGCAGCAGCCGTAATCATACAAACGGGAAATTTGCATTGGCTCCCGCAACCCTTGCGTGGTTTGTTTGTAGACGGGAGGTGATTACCGAAGGGCAACTGCCTGCATCTTCATCTGCACTTTCTAAAGCACACATTGCTTTCGCTCACAGCATGATATGGAACAGGTTAGGCAGGTCCCAGATAGCATCGGAAGAGAGCTTTTAGCCCCCTTCTGTTTTGAAGACTTTTTTCTTGCCATAAGTGGTGCTTCCGTTCCTAAACAATCCAATCACCTACCTCATGCTCTCCCGAACCCTTACAGGTCAGCCCTCTCTTGCAGTGCGCGTGTGATAACATTATGTTATCCTTATCATCGTCAAATAAGCTACTCTATTATACTGCAAATATTTCAAAGGCTGAGCAGTATCTTGTTATATTTTAATCCTGCATAATGCCAATCACAGTAGAGAGGAGATAATTTCTTTTTTGGCCTTCAGTGACCTATTCACTAGTATACAACAGATCAGAAATGAACCTGGTGAGATAATGTGAACACATTTTTTAAAAAATTAGCACTTTAAAATAAAGTCTAAATAGATCAGGCACAGTGGCTCATGCCTGTAATCCCAGCACTTTGGGAGGCTGAGGCGGGTGGATCACGAGGTCAAGAGATCAAGATCATCCTGGCCAACATGAAACCCCATCTCTACAAAAAATACAAAAATTAGCACACCTGTACTCTCAGCTACTCAGGAGGCTGAGACAGGAGAATCACCTGACCCCGGGAGGTGGAGGTTGCAGTGAGCCAGGATCACACCATTGCATTCCAGCCTCGCAGCAGAGCGAGACTTTGTCTCAAAAATAAACAAATAACTAAATGTAAAATAAAATAAAGTCTAAATAATTGATTCAGACAATGGAGAATAAATAGAAAAATTATTATGAGACCACAGACTCTCCCAAATGTTGGTCTAAGTCCATCAGACACAACATTTGTACTAACTAAACTGATGGTCATGGTTTTAGCACACATGTATCTCAGTCCTCTCTGCTGTCATTTATCAACTTCATCACTCTCATTTACTGTTTTTCAGGTCTCCTTTTTGTCTCTAGCTCTGCTCTAGTTCAGTGTTCACAAGGGCAATCTATTCAACACTCTAACATCTCAGTTCAGTGACCTCCTCAATTTTGATGAGGTTCACCGCCATTCCCCATGACATCACCCATGCTCATGCGTTGAAGCTTGAAAAATTTTATTTTAAAATTGTAAAATCAAACTACCTACTTTCTAACCACCATCTTCAATGTTTCCAACTTTTTGCTTGTTACCCTCTCTGATACCTCCAATCCTTTGGTTTCTACGTTTTCTTCTTATCTATTGTCCCTTTCACTCCTTTTCTTCCCTTTCATACTTCATTCTCTCTTAGAATTTATGATTCATGATTTCATGCAGTGTCTGGACCATATCCTAAAGGTTCTTGCCCTGCTTTTCTTCTGATGGCCCCTCCTCCCAAGAATTTCACCAGTCAAAACCAGATTTTGAATTAATCCAACTGTTAAACTTTTCTAAGCTATTCTGGTCTTTCTAAGAGCTGTTGGGGAGAAGTCTCTTAAGCCTAGAAAGGGTGTTACTATCAGCCAAAAGTCTCCAGGTTTGACCAGTTACCCAGTGCTGCATTAAAAATCTATGTTTCCACAGTCAACTCTTTTTATCATTTTCCACAATGCTATCCAATCTTTGCTCTGCCACCTCTAGTCCCCGCTCTCACTAGATTGCATTGCCTTCTCCTTCTCAGGAGAACCAATGAACTTGCTAATATGCAAATTCATCTTTTTCTTATTTATTCTCATCACAATGGAAAAGTTGTTTTTCAAACTGTTCAAGGAAGATCACTCACTGTGTACATGGATATCAATCTCTTCTAACTACTTGGAAATTTTTTCGCAGGTGTATTTTTCTTTCTCAAATTGTCAACAGGTCCCTGCCTACTAAACTCATTGATATTAGCATTTTCAAAATGCTGGTTTTTTTTCTTTTTAAATATTAATAAAAATCTCCTCCATAGATACCAGGTTCCTCTTCCTGTCTTTTACCCTTTCTGGGTAAATCTCTTCAAAGGTTTACGGATATTCACTATTACTACTTTTTTTCCTTTTGCTTCTCTACCCACTCAATCTGGCTTCTGTCCTCATCATACTGATTTTTGCCAAATACCTCTGTGCTACGAAATCCCATGAACAATTTTCAGTCTTTGTTTTCTCTAAAATGCTTGAGCAGCTGACCCCTCTCTATTTCCCCAGGTGTTCTCCTCCTTCAGCCTCATGTGTTCTGGCTTTTATCCCCCCTTCCCTATGTTATCTGTGTTTGCACCCCCTGTCTCTTGAATATTTGTAGTTTTCAGAACCTTCCATAGGCCATAGTCTCTTCTCACTCCACAAGACTCTCTTTCAGTCATCTCATTCACTACATAGTTTCATTTGCAACTGTACTAATGATTTCCACATTTCTATCTGCAGCCCAGATCTTTCTCTTGAGCATCAGAGCTGTAGATCCCACTGTCCCTTCCCCTTGGAGGGTTCACTGATACCTCAAAGCCAATATGTCCAACACGGAAGTCATCATCTCGCCTTTAAATTGTGTAACGTGTATTGTTTCTTATCTCAACAAATAGTACCACTATCCACCAGGGGCCAAAAGACAGAAAACTTGAGGCTAATATTTACCTCTTCCTTTCCTTTATTTAGGCTTTCATATCCAACTGATCAGCATGCACCATAGGTCTCTTGCATCTGTTCGCTTCCCGCATCTCATTCATAGTAGGCATGCCTCAGTATCATTACAGTTAACATTGGCGTCCCCTTTCTCTCCAGTCTTGCTTAACCCCACTTCAGGATCCCCGTGACTACAACAAACTTGCAGCCAATTGGATCTTTTAAAAAGGCAACCTGATTCTTTCACTCCTCAGCTTACTACTGTTTAGTGGCCCCCATTACTCCTAAGGCAAAACTGTGAATGTCCCTGAGGAACCTGCTTTTGTAAGCTCCAGTGTTTTATTTAAAAAATGCATGGCAATGTTTAAGGTACAAATAAGATTATATTTTACTTAGTTAAGTCTCCTAATCTTGCCCTCAAAACCTTTTAAAATCTTCCAGTGAAGCGGAGGCATAATCAGAGGACAACATTTGTGCGGTGGCGTGAAGAACTTCCAAGGGAACTAACATTCTAGTCTTAGAATATGAAGACAGAGTAGATTCAATGTCTTTCTTCTTCAAGAGGATTGAAAGCCCACTCATAGCCACAGAGACCTGTTTTCTCTTCCCCCAGAAAAAATCTCCTGTCTTTAAACTCTAGAGGAGTTCTAGGAAACCTTACATATTTTTATATTGCTTCTTTCTCTTCCAAGGGTCTGTGAAAGAGAGGGCATCCCAAACATAAAAAGCAATAACAGAAATTACAAGGTTGGTTAAGTCAGATGACTTTCTAATTTTCTTGAGTTTTCCCCTTTTCTTTCATCACTCTGTTCCTTCTTCATTTTCTCCTGAGTTGATAGCAGAAAACAATTGGTCAGTGTGAAACCTACCTTTCTTTCTTCATTCCCTTCTTTCTCCTCTGAATGCCCACGGAGAAGTGAACATTGTGGGGCCTACCTTCGAAATAGACTTTAAGTGCAATTGCCTCTCACCATGTGTTTCGCTGCTTTGCGCACTGAAACCGCTATCATCCCCCAATGCATTATTGCAACCATCTTCATCTGGTCTCCTCTTCCACACCTGCACTCACCCCCACCACAATATGTTCTCCATGCAGCAGCTAGCTTTTAAAACCTAAGATATAGTATGTCCTTCTCTTGCTTAGAATTCCCCAGCTACTTCTCACTACATCTGCATTAATCTCCTGATTCATTGCTATGGCCTATAAAACACCACGGCATTCTGTCGGAGTCCATAACTCAGGCTCTGATCTCATCTTGTACCCACCCCTCTCTCACTGCACTGCAACCACAAGGGCCTTCGTGTCTCAGATGTTCTGCGAGTTGTTTGATTAGCTGTGCTCTCTGCTGTCGATGCCCTTCCCCTCGATCTTCATCTGCTGGCTCCTCCTCCTCATCTGTATTTCTCTTCAAAAGTCACCGCTTAGACAAATGGTTTTTTGGGAATGATATCTACCCATCTACCCATCTAACTTATTCTCTGGTTTTGTTTTGCTTGTTTTTTCATAGCAGTAATTATCAGAAAAATGTCTCAGTGGTTCATTTACTAG
Organism: Cebus imitator; assembly: GCF_001604975.1. NCBI lineage: Eukaryota > Metazoa > Chordata > Mammalia > Primates > Cebidae > Cebus > Cebus imitator. Next base: position 2,452,705 of record NW_016107662.1, read on the forward strand.
TCTATTATCTCTCGTTCCCCATCTAAATAAGAGTCTTAGGAAAGAATGCTGGTCATCATTATTTTTTTCTCAAGTGCGTGGAACTTTCCATTGCATTTAATAGGCACTCAGGTCTTTGTTAAATGAATGAATGAATACTTAAGTAATTATAAAAATTATAAGAGAATTCAAGTAGTATATTTGAGGGGAAAAATCACCCGTCACAATAAAAATTATTCGTGTAGTTCTATATATTGAAAAAATAAACACTATTGCATTATCACTGATGCAAAAATGTGTTGATGTTGAGTGTTCAGAGAACTATCTAACATTTTAATTTTCACTAGAATTTTTGTTGTTTGTAAAAAAATTGAGCTCAAAAATTCCTCATACACCTTATAATGGCCATTAAGCATAATCAGTTATAAAGAAGTTGATTGAGAAAATGAAACGGAGTAAAGTATCCAAAATGTAGTAGTAAGAAAAATAAAAATAATATCGACAAATTAATTTATGAGTCTGTTTTCTTCACTCTTTCAAAATTGTATCTGTGTGCCTTTTAATAATTGTTCAAGTCCAAATAGAGTGAAGAAAAAGTGTATCTATGTTGTTGTTCTGTAAAAATATTTCTTTCTACATTAAAATGGTCAATTTCTACATTCAACTTTTTGAAGAAAAATCTGTTGAAAAACAAATGCTACTGATGGCAGAACTGGACATCCTAAACTACATGCTATTACATAAACCCAAAATACATACCACTTTATAAATCCTAAAATGTCTTTAAGAAAACATACCAGACAGGCACAGTGGCTCACGCCGTTTAATCCTAGCACTTTGGGAGGCCGAGGCAGGAGGATACCTGAGGTCAGAAGTTCGAGACGAGCCTGGCCAATGTGTTGAAACCCCGTCTTTACTAAAACTACAAAAATTAGCCAGACGTGGTGGCACATGCCTGTATTCCCAACTACTTGGGAGGCTGAGGCAGAAGAATAGATTGAACCCAGGAGGTGGAGGTTGCAGTGAGCTGAGATTGTGCCACTGCATACCAGCCTGGGTAGCAGAGTGAGATTCCATCTCAAAATAATAATAATAAAGAAAACATATTTACCAATAATAATCTTTTATATTAATATAGGACTTGATACCTCTCAAGGCTCTTTAATGCTTACTGGCACCTATATTCACAATAACACTATGAGGAAGGTGGTTCTAGTATTTTTATCTCCTTAATATAAAGAGAGAAACTGAGATCTGGAAAATATTATGATTGTTGGAAAGTCATAATGCAACATAGGAACAGCAGCATGTCTCATGACTATGAGATTATACTGTATCTTGGACATGCAAATAAATTATCGGATTATGTTAAGACTTCTAATTTGACCTCAAACTTGTATTCTAAAGGGGAGATGATCATAAAAATAGCTACTTTTCACAGGTTTGCATACAACCTTTAGTTATATAGTTCTTGCTAGTAATTTTGTCTGTTTTTTTGATTTTTGGGGTGGTCTGGGCCTTGAGTGGGAAAATTAGGATCAGATGAAATGAGAGTTATCTGAGCAGGAAGTTTCTTAACCATTCCGAAGTTACAATGACCACATGTTGAAATATGTGGTCAGATCCTAGTGAGTTCAACTAACCATACTAAGAAAAGGCTGTCTCTTATTTGGGATTGAACTCTGTAAGAGATAACCTTTTCTGTGAACTCGGATTCTTTACCATTAAGTGGCTTGAAAGGCATTTGATTTTACTTGGTTTCGTATCCTTTCTTAAGAGTGATAGCTCTATTACTTATGAGTACATAAAAGCATTCAGACAAAGAGAATTTCTCAAATATGTATATAATTCACGTAGAACACGTTTGAAAACTCATTGCTTTTTCTTTTTCTTTTCTTTTCATTTTTTAAGATTGGGTCTTGCTATGTTGCCCAGGCTGGTCTCAAACTCCTGAGTTCAAGTGATCCTGGCTAACCCTCTTGAGTAGCTGAGACTACAGATGCACACCACCGCACTTGACCTGGTTTTTCATTTTTCATGTGGCTGCTTTGACATCATGTGGAAAAGAGAAGATAGGCAGTCTCCCAATTTCCAATGCCTTGGCTGACAAAAGGCAAAGTATATTTTCTGTTGTCTTCTAATCACAGGGAAACAGCTATGTAGACAGCATGCAGCCTGTGAACAGATAGTCTACATTTTAGAATTAAATTGAGTAAAACAAAGTATCATTATTGCCTAGTCTCAGATTAAAATAACACAATTATATCAAAGAGCGATGTTTTTATTAGAGTTTAAATTTCACTTATCAAGACATCATTTGGGCTTTTGTGTCTAGATAGCAAACAGGAATGCTTCTCCAAAGTTAACTAACGCACGTGAAGTACTTGGAACACTGTTAAAATACAGATTCTGATTCTGCAGGTCTGAAGCATAGTTTAGTATAAAAACCCAGCAAAAAACAAACAAACAAAAACAAAGCCAAAGGTAGCGATTATGTTTTTGAGCTCTTAATCATTCAAGAGCTAAGTGAAAGAATACCAGAAATAAAGTTGTTCAATTCTGCATGTCTAACTGTCCCCCGGTGCTGCAGAATCTGCTGCTCTGCTGAGCACACTCATTAGCAAGGCACTGGGAACCATTTAGAAATCTTAGGGCATAACGTCAGAGGCCACCTACCGAACTTAATAACCATCTCCAACAAGAGAGTTCCTCCCACTCTTCCCCCTTTGCTTCCTTTTTATCCTCTGTGTCAATTCTTGTCCTCACCGTCTGACTTTTATCATACCTTGTTATCACTTGACTGTGCATGATAACTTCAGGCCGCAGCAATTCTTGCATCATCATCAGTCACATACCAGCAAAATAGAATTTATAAAAACCCAGTGGAACCACTCCATAACTCCTAACGCAAGTCCTGCTTCCTGCTCTCTCACTTATCTATCCATGGTGTTACGTTTGTCTTGAATAATCAAGGCTCAAACACATAATCGCTACCTTTGGCTTTGTTTCTGTTTGTTTGTTTTTTGCTGTGTTTTTATACTAAAATGAATTTCAAAATAACCTGCTGTGTTTCTGAAATGTTTGCTCAGTGTTCTGCTAGGCTAGTTTTGTTAAAGAATATTTCTCAATAGTGTTGTTCTACTGCATAGCACCGGTGTGAATAAGTATATTTACCCATTTGGGTATTCAGTGGTGAATGTTTTTCATTCCTCCATCTGGCGGTAAAAATTTTAGGCAATGTAACTACTTGGTGAAAAAATGTTTGATAAAAGGTGGGATCTGACTATGACCCTCAAATAACACCACTCAACGCCGATCTACTTCATTCTTGGGTTAGTATTTATGTTTCGTGGGACATTACACATATGATTTAATTAAGCCATTTTACCCTCATTTGTATTAATTGAGTATGTATGTGGTTGTGACACAGTGGAATTCAAGGCTGAAGTACTTTTAACACTATTTGGGGAGTATATGTACTTACGGAAACTTCTGCTGACACTTCTGTTAGTCTTCCTTGGATTTTCTTTTTACAAAGATTTCTTTTCTGTTATTTCTTTTCAAAAATATTCCTTAGGCCATGATGATGGCTGCTTTGATACTTTATTTAATGAAAACAAGTATCTTATGGTCAGTTAATTTTACAAAATTATCCCATTGACCCTGGAAAAATATAACGGTGGCAGTGTCACAAGAAATAACAGTTTATTTCATAACTGTCACCTCCTAATGTAGGTGAACACATGGCTTTCAAAGACACACCAGGTTATCTATTAATGTCTTCAGTTATGAAAATTTTTAGGCCTAGGAGACATTATGTTACTTTTGAGCTATTCCTATATATTCAACTCCAACTCTACTTCCAACTCTTGGGTGGTCTAAAATTGAGATAATTAATTAAACCCTTTGAAAAGCATATGCCATCCACATTTTATCTTGGATGAAAGAAATTATTTCATGCTTTACTTAAGGAAAGCTAATACCCAAAGGCTGCACATTCGCACTGTCTTGAATTAGAACTTGCCAAATCTGAAAATTGGCTACTCACATGAAATCTTCTTTAATAACTTATGAAAATTTAAATTAAATTGGATTAATAATTTAAGTAGAAAGCCCTACAAGGAAAGCTTACAATTTTTAAGTTTTTGAATAAGCAGAGAAAATATCAGAGAGAAAATGTGTTGGTGGATGTACAATTTTAATGACTGTCTTAAAAGACGTTAAAAGCAGAGAACAAGTTCTTTGTAGGAACTTGCCTTAGACTGATCTACTGTATGTAAAGAGAGCAACAGAATTATTGAAAGAAAGATTAGAAAGAAAATAAAATTACACCTGCCACCTGGACAAATTATTTTCTCCACTTTTACCTTTGAGCCATTATCTGAGACGATTTTTGCTTAAAAGAAGTGGGCGTTGGGGAGCTGGGGAGGGGAATAGTAACATCAGTTTACTGATCGTTGTCTTAGAAATTTTCAGTTTAGCTTGTTTTCCAAGAAAACACCAAATGGCACATGACACCAGTGCATGTGGGGCGGGGAGGCAGGGGGCCAGAGGCCCTAGGATGGGGACCCACAGTGGCTTCCGCGGAGGTTTAGGCAGTGGCACCGGGGCGAGGTCGCTGCCGCGGCGGGGTCGGGGCCGGGGCGGAGGCAAGGCCAAGAGTCGGCGTGGATGCCGGTCACCAAGCTGGGCCGCCTGGTCAAGGGCATGAAGATCTAGTCCCTGGAGGAGATCTATCTCTTCTCCCTGCCCATTACGGAATCTGAGATCATTGACTTTTCCCTGGGGGCCCATCTCAAGGACGAGGTTTTGAAGATTATGCAGGTGCAGAAGCAGACCCCCCGGACAGCGCACCGGGTTCAAGGCGTTTGTTGCCGTCGGACACTGCAATGGCCAAGTCAGTCTGGGTGTTAAGTGCTCCAAGGAGGTGGCCACTGCCACCCGCGGGGCCGGCATCCTGGCCAAGCTCTCCATTGTCCCCGTGTGCAGAGGCTACTGGGGGAACAAGATGGGAAGCCCCACACCATCCCTTGCAAGGTGACAGGCCGCTGCGGCTCTGTGCTGGTGCGCCTCATCCCTGCGCCCAGGGGCACTGGCATCCTCTTGGCGCCTTGCCCAAGAAGCTGTTCATGATGGCTGGTATCGATCGATGATTGCTACTCCTCAGCCAGGGCTGCACTGCCACCCTGGGCAACTTCGCGGAAGCCACCTTTGATGCCATCTCGAAGACCCTCAGCGACCCGACCCCCGACCTCTGGAAAGAAAGAGACTGTCGCTGAGTCTCCCTATCAGGAATTCACTCACCACTTCCTCAATACCCACACCAGAGTCTGTGTGCAGGGGACCCACCCTCCAGCTGTGGCTACAACATAGGACTTTTATGCAAAAATAAATAAATAAATAAAATAAAGTGAATTCAGCCTGAAAAAAGAAATTCAGTTTAAGCTTTGACATTAGGGATGATTTCAAGGAATGAAAGGCAAGTGATGAAAATATGCTCCTTAGCTAGTGGGGACTGAATACCACCGTACAGTGGGCGCAGTCGTCAGTGAAGCATGCTGGAATCTGAGCTTCAGGTCTGGGTAGGAGGAGAAAAAGCAGAAATGGATTGAACTCAAACCCGAATACTCAAATTATTGTAGATCCCGTCTGTAGATTGAAAACTTTCACATCCTATGCAAATCCACTGGCTCAATCTAGACAAGGGCATCTGGAAAGATACGGGGCCAAGGGAGGGAGAAGACACCAGTCATACTAGAAGGTGTGTTATTTCTTTTTGTTTGGAGCAGAACTCCTACCAGCAGCTACAGCTAGACAAATAGAGTGGATGCCTGTTGGATAGAATTCCCACTCCTCTTTTCTCAGAAATTCCACTGTAGCCTTCCATTCACATGTTTGCAACCGGGCTCATTGCGTTCCTATTACCCAGCCTACAATGTATCAGTCCCAGTTTGGGACTTAATCTAAGTTTAGTTAATCAAGTCCTTTTCTTAGGACTTTGAAATTGTGACTAAGATTTAGCTTCAGCCTATAGACTAAGAAGGAAAGAAAACCCATTTTCAACCAGAATACATGCTAGAGAGCCATGAAAGTCAGTCATCATCAGGAATGGAGTGACAAAGAGCCTAGAGATGTGGATGATCTCTTGCAGAGTTTTCTAGAATGTCATAGGTTTCAATCTCAATGCAAAGTTATGTTCTGGCCCCTGGGTTTCTTGACATCTCTTCTTCATGGACCAAAGACAAAGGACCTACGGATTGAGACCTGATAAGGGCTCATCACAGAAACAAACATCCAGGCTAGGCCAATTTTGATGCAACTTTTAATCATTATCATCATACCATATATAATGAGGCCTCGCTTTCCCTCTGACATATTCAGTACATTGCATTTTAGTTAAAAAAAAAAAAAAACAAAAACGGTACAATCCTTTTCTTTAGAGTCATTCCCATCTTCCTGGAACAATTGATAAGTTGTCCTAATGTTTTTCTCCAGCACCATGAAAGGCTTAGAACATTTTCTCACTTATAATATGTATTGTGAGACTGGAAGAGTCAGTCAACAATTATTTACTAAGAATGTGGTATTTACCATCACTGTCATCAGAGGAGAAAACAAAAGTAATGATAATGCTCTTTTCTTACCTGGCAAGAAGAGATAATAAGGTATGGCTGAACCTACCATACTAAACTCTTTATGGAGCCTCTGAAATGCATCTAAAAATGACAAATATATCATTGGTTCTTCGGCTTCTTTAAATATATTGGATTATATATTATCATGATTTGAGTAATAGATATTATGCTGTGTCGTATACTATATGTAGGAGAGACATAGAAAAGGAAACAAACTTTTACATTAAAAAAATAAAAATCCATTTATTACTAACACTAAGGCTGTCAAGAACATTGCTCTCCAAATATCTCTGTGACTATTTCCCTTTGATTTATGTTCTCTGTTGCCTTAAATGGCCTGATTTTCATTAAGCTCTCTGTGTTAGCTTTTTAGCAATATCTTTAGCTCATCTGCATCATTTCACATTCACTGACGCTCTTCTTGAGGTAGGATCAAACCAACTCCCAGGGGAGCAACAGAAACTCAAATGACACTGATGTGTTTCATCTGACTCTGACTTCCAACCCTGAATTAGAGGTTTGTCCAAATAGCCAGGGTTTTTATAAATAACAAGGTATCACTTTTCCTATTTGCTTACATTCATGACAGCAAAACTGAGATCAAACTTCTCATCCCCCAAAAGAATTTCAATTACAATAACTTTTTTCCCTTTACCCTCCACTTCCCAAAGCCACATCCTTTGCAGCTCCTACCAGTTCCATATTCCTGCAAACCTTGATCTCTCCAGATCGGTGTTATAAAATTCATCAGGCTCTCTGCCTCCCAACTTTCACATCCAGTTGTCCCTGTGCATGTTGTGCTTTGCAGAGTTAGAAGAGTAGAAACTTGCTAAGACCTCTCTGTAGTCAAGAGCAGAGTGATGTTATCGTGAAGTGTTCTGTAAGGACACATACCATTTAATTATAATGCTTCTAAAATTCAGAGCTGCTAAATATATTTGAGCTGCCCTTTCATGCTATTTCTCAGAATATTAGGGCATCTAATTAAATTATGCATGCTGATTTGACCAAACAAGGCATTCTCTTCATTTTAATGGAGTGTGACATTTATTTTCCTATGCTAAAAGAATTCCACAGAGTTTTCACTGTAATAAAGGCTAATTTTTATCTCTAATATGATAAACATGTAGAAATAACCAAACAATTTCTATCTTTAAAAAATTTTAGTCCTTTTCAGGAGGTACATTTTTCTTACCTACGTCTTAAAATTAACAATAGGCTTGATAACTAACTTCGACTTTTCATCTTAGTTTTATGGCATATGTTCTTGTCATATCCACTAACTGTGAACAGAACACATCATTTGAATGCACAATTTAGAATCAACATAATTATTTTAAATGGGTTCTTTCGATGTTTGAGATGACTATTGAAATTTATACAATGGGGTCAAATTGCAATTTACAAACTTTTGTGCATATTGAAAGTGATTTCTTTGGCAGTGATATGTTTTCAACAGATGATGTTGGTGGCAGTTATCTTCTGCTGGCCTGAATTGAATTTCAGTCATTTTTATTCATGATATTATAACCCATGGCATATTAAAGAATACACAACTTCTAAAAGTGCTGAATTCTCTTTGAGATGCAGTTTATCGTCTGTTAAATACTATACATCATAAGCAAACAATTCATGTAGAAAACTGTGTCTGCTCTTTGGAGGGAGGTAAATAGATAAGCTGTCCAATGTACAAGGAAATAGAGCATAGATAATGCAGGTTTGAGATATTCTCTTGCTTAAGTGATGCATTAAATCAATATTCTGCAAAGTCTTTTTCTTGTTATGTTATTTACTTGGAGAGTGTCACAATTTTCCATTAAATTGTCTGTTTCAGAAGATATATTTTTCTCAGTTTCCAATTTCATTTGATTAGTATTCTTCAAACTCTTTCACTATATATGCAAATCATCAACTATTTCCATCATGTCACTCTTCTGCTCAAAGACCCTCCATGGTTCCCTATCTTGTGTCATATCACATGTAAGCATTTGTGCCTGATTTTCAGGATCTACAGTACCAGGGTCCCACTCCAACTACCAGTGATTTTCTAGTGTTATCTAAGATTCTGCCTGGTGAAATCAGGGCTGCTTCTCTCTGTCATATAAACACGTCATGCCAGTCTCGCCCCACCTAACTATTTTCTTGCTTCTTCTCTTCTACCCCCCCTTCTTTATGTACTTGTGTGCTTATTATATATGTAAAATGGTCTTTCGCCTTCCTATTTCTCTTTTTTTAACCCTTAAAAGCTAAAGACCCTCCTCCCTAAATTTTTCTCTTAGTCCCTATAAAATAACTGATTGTCATCTTTAAGAAAAATCCCGCCTGCATAGCTCACACTGTCTCTAACCATGTAACATCGATTTTATTTGTATTTTCTTATTTATATTTTTATTCATAATAGCTATTATCATGTACTGAGAGACTTACTATGTCTAGTCACTTGATATAAATGAATGCAGCAAAGTAAATAATTTATCCATTCTCACGCATGTGCCAGAGACAAGAAACCAACCCATGTTCATCTGGATCCAAAAATCTCCTGTCCCCTCGCCCTACTAAACTGCCTGTTTCGTGTGGGTAATTTCTCCATTGAATGATAAAATCTGACTGTTTAATGATGGAGTAAACATGAAACACTGGTAGGAGTATGAGAATAAGAAGCAAATGAGTGCGTGCCTTGTTTATACTGCTCTGCCGACTGGGGCTCTGTGTCTTTATGAACTAGATCACCTCTCTCTGTTTCCTTCAAGCTCTATAATTCTTGACAAGAGTTTCTGCTTCATTATTTTTCAAAGAGGATGGTAAAGCATTAAGGACATACTTAGCATTCATAAAAATATTTTCAGTGTAATGTGCTAATTCAGGTCATGATTATAAGGAATTCTCACAAATCAGTTTGATTCATTTATATAGGGATTTATGAAAAAATATCTAATTGGTAACATCCGTCATTAAATCTTCAAGTAAAATGTAAAAAAATGCCTAGCACTTACTGGATACCATAAAATATTTGTTACATAAATAAACAGCCCAATTCTGAAAGTAAACAGGTAGTGTACTAGTATTATAAAATAAAAGGACAGGCATTTTGTATATATTAAACTTTAAAATGACAGATTTATAAAGAGAAATTCAAAAATACCCAAAATATTACATAAATATTAAAAAGATAGATATTTTGTATTGTTATTTCAGGTACTCCTGCGTGTCCCTTAGCAGTACTGGATAACTTTATTCGATTCTCTGAAAAACGTCTAGGTTTTCTTAGGAGAGAGTTTACAAATATTTAGTTTGGTTTTCTTTTTAAGGTCATCAGTGATATAGCAGACTGATATGGAGTTGTAAAAAATGTGACTAAGCATCTTGAGAAGAAGAGATTATCCTGGATTATCCAAGTGGGTCCAATGTAGTCACAAGTGTTCTAATGAAAGAGAGGCAAAGGGAGGTTTGTCACAGACAGAAGAGGAGGCAATGTGATGACAGAAGAGATTGGAGTCGGGTGGTCACAGCCAAGGAACGTCAGCAATTGGCAGAGCTTGGAAGAAGAGGCAAGGAGTCCTCCTAGAATCCCCGGAAGGAACACAGCCCTTACAACACCTCGATTTTTGCCCAATCATATTGATTTTGGATTTATGACTTTCAGATATGCAAGACAATATGTTGCTTTAAGCCACCAAGTTTGTGGAAATTTATTACAGTGGCAAATGGTAACTAATATCTTCTTGGAGCTGACATAATCTTACATATGTGAAAACCTAAGAGCTTCACCAAAAACTTTTGAACTATTAAATATAATGAGTAAAGTT
>NW_016107663.1:0-1104 GCF_001604975.1 Cebus imitator
CTCTGTCTCAAAAAAAAAATTCCTGATAAAAGGTACACTGGGAAAAGGAACACAAAATTGCATGTACCCTATGGTTATAATGACTTAAAAATAATCATGGGCAAATGATGAAAAACAAAGACATCTGAAAAACAGTGCTTGTGGTGGTTATTCTTGTTACTTTCTTTTCTCAAATAGCGATTGTTGGGATTTTTTTTTCTCTTTCATTTCTTACTATTTCTATACCTCTCTCAGTTCTTTTCCTTTTCTTCTTTTGTTTAAGACAAGGTCTTGCTCTCTTGCCTGGGCTGGAGTGCAGTGGCACAATCTTGGCTCACTGCAACCTCCACCTCCCAGGTTCAGCAATTCTCCTGCCTCAGCCTCCTGAGTAGCTGGGATTACAGGAATGCACCACCATGCCCAGCTAATTTTTGTATTTTTAGTAAAGATGAGTTTTCATCATGTTGGCCAGGGTGGTCTTGAACTCCTGAGCTCAAGTGATCCACCTACCTCAGCCTTCCAAAGTGTTGAGACTGCAGGTGTGAGCCACAGTGCCTGGCCCCTTTCTCAATTCTTTAATGAAAAAATGTAGCCATGGACCATGCATACCTGGAAAGCTGGGGGTGGGTCCACTACACCAGCAAAGTGATGGAAAGCAGACCAGTGTCTCCCTCAAGGCCTAACAATATATAAATGCCATCCTATAAACCAATAGGAACTTGAGATGGTTTTATATGGAATGATGTCTTTTTGTACGTGTTTTTATCATCAGGACTACAGAATCTCAGCAATGCCTTTACTCAGTTACCATTTAAGGACTTCTCTAAAGGGTGATTCTGAGAATAATCTATTTGAAAAGAACTTTTCCCTCTTGTAAAACTATACTTCAGAATGGTATTTTCTGAACCACTACCTCACCCGCTTAACAAGGACCTGTTATAAATTCCTGCATGAGTTTAGTTCTAGGAAAAGTTTTGTTTGTTTACAGAGTGGATTAATTTGGAAGCTCTCTTCTTTAAAACAAAAACAGCCGGGCACGGTGGCTCAAGCCTGTAACCCCAGCACTTTGAGAGGTCTAGGTGGGTGGATCACGAGGTCAAGAGATCGAGACCATCCTGGTCAACA
>NW_016107663.1:5055-7553 GCF_001604975.1 Cebus imitator
TACTCACTTAAAATACTCAAGTGGGTCAGGTGTGGTGGCTCATGTCTGTAATCCCAGCAATCTGGGAGGCTAAGGTGGGTGGGTCACTTAAGGTCAGGAGTTTGAGACCAGCCTGGCCAACATTGTAAAACCGTCTCTACTAAAAATACAAAAAATTAGCCAGGCATGGTGGTGGGCATCTGTAATCCCAGCTGCTTGGGAGGCTGAGGCAGGAGAATCGTTTGAACCCAGGAGGCAGTGGTTGCAGTGAGCCGAGATTGCACCATTGCACTCTAGCCCGGGCAACAAGAGAGAAACTGTCTCAAAAAAAAAAGTAATAAATAATAAAATAAAATATTCAAATGAGTGTCATCCCCACCTGTCCTGCATCTTTCAGGGATCCTAATGACATATTTAATGGAGCTGAAGGGGCCTTTCACCCTTTCCGAAAAGCTTCTGAACACATGGAAACTCCAGGTACGGCCCTGCTCCTCCTGGTCCCAGGAGATGTTTAGAGAAGGTCTTCTGGATTCTCTAGAACAAAATTCTGATCTTGTTACTTCATATAAAAGCATCAAGCTTCAAAAAGCACATATTGTCTAAAAACTTTTCTCCTTCTGTGTAGACTTTCCTCTTTCCTCAGCTGGTATTGTGTTTAGACTTTTTTTTTTTTTTTCCTGAAACAGAGTGTCACTCTGTGGCCTAGGCTGGAAGACAGTGGTGTGACCAATAACTCACTGCAGCCTCAAACTCCCTGGCTCAAGGGATCCTCCTCTTTCTGCCTTGTGAGTAGCTGGGACTACAGGCATGTGCCACCACACCTGACTAATTGTTTAATTTTTTTTTTGTAGAAACAGAGTGTTGCTATGTTGCCTAGGCTGATCTCGAACCTTGGCCTCAAGCGATCCCCCCACCTCTGCCTCCCAGAGCACTGGGCTGGCAGGCATGGGCCACCATGCCCAGCCACTGTGTTTATATAGAACTGGAGAAAAGTGCCCCCCTTCCACGTGCCTATTTTCACAATCCTCTGGGTTTCATATGTATAGGAAGCTTGCATTCTAGCTTCGTGTCCTCATTCATTGTAGACAACAGAGGCTGTGTGCCTCCACACCACCTTGGGTTTCTCTTGCTTCTTTCCTTTTTCCCAAGCCACGGAATAGGTCCAAGAAAACCATTGTCTGGAAGAGCTCAGAGCTGCCCCCTGCAGCGGAGTCCTCAGATCCTCCTCGCTAAGATTTGCGACTATGTTGTGATTCTCCAAACCAGCGGGTCTTTCTGGGGAAGCTGTTAATGACTGCTCTAGAAGAAGATATCTCTAGTAAGAGATATCTTACTAAAGTTTCTAAAGTCAAGTATTTTAGCCACTAACACATGGAAGAGTTCTCCTAATTCATCTCTTTCTGTCTCAGAACCTGTTCAACTCTTGGCCCTGGTTTGGTTTTGCTGTCATTTACACTTGTTNTGTCCTGCATCTTTCAGGGATCCTAATGACATATTTAATGGAGTTGAAGGGGCCTTCACCCTTTCCAAAAAGCTTCTGAACACATGGAAGCTCCAGGTATGGCCCTGCTCCTCCTGGTCCCAGGAGATGTTTAGAGAAGGTCTTTTGGATTCTCTAGAACAAAATTCTGACCTTTTTACCACATATAAAAGCATCAAGCTTCAAAAAGCACATATTGTCTAAAAATTTTTCTTCTTCTGTGTAGACTTCCCTCTTTCCTCAGCTGGTATTGTGTTTAGACTTTTTTTTTTTTCTTTTTCCTGAAACAGGGTATCACTCTATGGCCCAGGCTGGAATACAGTGGTGTGACCAACAACTCACTGCAGCCTCAAACTCCATGGCTCAAGTGATCCTCCTCTTTTGGCCTTGTGAGTAGCTGGGACTACAGGCATGTGCCACCACACCTGACTAATTGTTTAATTTTTTTTTGTAGGAACAGAGTGTTGCTATGTTGCCTAGGCTGATCTCGAACTCCTGGCCTCAAGCGATCCTCCCACCTCTGCCTCTCAAAGCTCTGGGGTTGCAGGCATGAGCGACCATGCCCAGCCACTGTGTTTATATAGAACTGGAGAAAAGTGCCCCCCTTCCACCTGCCTATTTTCACAATCCTTGGGGTTTCATATGTATAGGAAGCTTGCATTCTAGCTTCGTGTCCTCATTCATTGTAGACACCAGAGGTTGTGTGCCTCCACACCACCTTGGGTTTCTCTTGCTTCTTTCCTTTTTCCCAAGCCACGGAGTAGGTCCAAGAAAACCATTGTCTGGAAGAGCTCAGAGCTGCCCCCTGCAGTGGAGTCCTCAGATCCTCCTCGCTAAGCTTTGCGACTACGTTGTGATTCTCCAAAGCAGCGGGTCTTTCTGGGGAAGCTGTTAACAACTGCTCTAGAAGGAGATAACTCTTACTGTTTCTAAAGTCAAGTATTTTAGCCATTAACACATGGAAGAGTTCTCCTAATTCATCTCTTTCTGTCTCAGAACCTGTTCAACTCTTGGCCCTGGTTTGGTTTTGCTGTCATTT
>NW_016107663.1:9408-10872 GCF_001604975.1 Cebus imitator
GACCCTGAGGCCACTTTGTTTTTTTCTGGAGCACCAGGATCAGTGCCAGTGGAGGGAGAATAGAGCTGCACCACCCTGGTGACTGGGAGAAGCGGAAAGCCCTTGAGAGGTGTTGCAACCCTCCTGCTTCTAGTTCCAGCTGTCCTCCAATCCTCCTGTCTCCCAGGGGCACACATTGCTGATATCAAATAACTTTTATTGTTTAATGGTAACTGAATACATTGTGTACAGAAAGATGCTGTTATTACCAGATGGACCTAAAATCTACATGATACAAAGAGGCACCAAAAGCCACATAGAGAAAGTGAGTGTGCCAGAGAATTCCATGAGGCTAGGGTAGATGGGGTATCACGGTTGGCGAGGTGTTTATTGTCATGACGGTATCTGTGTAAAAAAGGAGCTGTGCCGTTTAACTCCAAAGTGGATGCGAAGAGCAGTGTATACATTTGAGAGCTGCTGAGACAAAGCTCAGATGACAGGAAACTCCAAGCATTTGGCTTCTGCCACTTCCAAAGAGATGCCTGCATGTGTGCGTGTACTTAAAAGGGAGTGATGAAAGGGGAGCTATTTAAAGGTAATCAGGATGATACAATATTTCCTTTCATGATGGTCCATTGTCTCTGGAACTGGATCACATGGTTTCAACATCTTGGCCATGAGCTTGGGCTTTTTCACTTACCATGAGCAAGCATTGAAGACCACTAAGAATATGTCTCAGAAGGTCCCCAGGACAGAATGGCACTGCACACTACTCCCACGCTGGAAATGTCTCCAGGGCCTTTAAAGTGTTCAAACCTGGGTGGGAAGGAGTCTTCTCTCTCCAGAAGCTAACTCTCCAAAACAAATGATTGGTTTGTTCTGTTTCTTGTTTTTGCTATCGTGTGTTGGGTGGTTTGGAAGGCTCCTGACTCAGACATGGGAGGGGATCATGCAGCTTGGCACCTCTGTCATTGTTGACACCTGACTGGTTCCCGTCCCATGTCTACCACCTCATGAAACCATCACCCATCCTTTTCACATGCAACCCCTCCTTTCTAGAAGCAACAGCCTGTGTCCAAAGCTACGCTGCTTGGTGGAAGGGCCCCCTCAGCCACACCCCGTTTGATAGTTTTGCTTTCACTTCTCACTCCCAAAGAGTGACTTGGAGCAGAATCTATGATTCACTGATACCAGGAGTTCAGAGCCCCTAGTCATTTAAGAGCCAAACATCAAGGGCAGAGAAAAGCCCCAGGATGCCTTCTAGTAATCTGATGGCATCCAAAAGGAAAAGACGGGGTTCTCTGGACTCTCGAATAGCCCATGAAACACCAAATATACATTTTTTTTTGGGGGGGGGACGGAGTTTCTCTCTTGTTACCCAGACTGGAGTGCAATGGTGCGATCTCGGCTCACCGCAATCTCCGCCTCCTGGGTTCAGGCAATTCTCCTGCCTCAACCTCCTGAGTAGCTGGGATTACAGGCACA
>NW_016107663.1:13047-15177 GCF_001604975.1 Cebus imitator
CAGTCACAGCTTCCTGCAGCCTGGACCCCCTGGGCTCAAGAGATCCTCTGACTTCAGTCTCTCAAGTAACTGGGACTTGAGAGATAATTTCTGTATTGTTTGTAGAGACAGGGTTTCACCATGTTGCCCATGCTGGTCTCAAACTCCTGGGCTCAAGTGATCACCCTGCCTTGGCTTCTCAAAGTGCTGGGATTACAGATATAAGCCACCACACACAGCAAGAATTCATATAACACAATAACGAAAAGATAGATAGCCCAAATGTAAAATAAGCAAAAGATTTGATCTGATATTTCTCCAGAGAAGGTGTACAATAACCAACAAGCACAAGGAAAGATGCTTTGCATAAGGTGTCCACAGCCCC
Source organism: Cebus imitator (assembly GCF_001604975.1). Taxonomy (NCBI): domain Eukaryota; kingdom Metazoa; phylum Chordata; class Mammalia; order Primates; family Cebidae; genus Cebus; species Cebus imitator. The sequence continues at coordinate 13,412 of NW_016107663.1, forward strand.
TGGGCAGTGGACTGGTACCGGTCCAAATGGCCTGTTGGGAACCTGGCTGCATGGCAGGAGGTGAGAGTCCCCAGTGAGCATTACCGCCTGAGCTCTGCCTCCTGTCAGATAGCTGCAGCATTAGATTCTCCCAAGAGTGTGAACCCTATTGTGAACTGTGCATGTGAGGGATCTAGGTTGCACACTCCTTATGAGAATCTGACTAGTGCCTGATGATCTCAAATGGAACAATTTCATCCCAAAGCCATGCCGCTGTGAAAAAATTGTCCTCCACTAAACTGGTCCCTGGTGCCACAAAGGTTGGGAACTACTGCTCTTCATCAGGGAAATGCAAATCAAAACCACAGTGAGATAGCACATCACATCCCCCAAGACGGCAATAACAAAAATGACAGATGTAAGCAGGCAGTAGTAAGGATGTGGAGAAATTGGAATCCTCATACAGTGCTGGCAGAAATGTAAAATAGTGCAGCAGCTATGGAAAACAGTGTCACAGTTTCTCAAAATGTTAATCATAGAATAGCCATATGCCCTGGCAATTCCACTCCTAGGTATTTACCTAAGAGAAATAAAATCTGACCAGGCATGATGGCTCACACCTTTAAGCCCAGCACTTTGGGAAGCCAAGGCACACAGATCACCTGAGGNAATCCACACCAAGTTTTAGATTTAACATTTCCAGTGCCCTGATGTCATGAACTAAATATGTGAAGTTCAAAAAACTGGAATGGAATTTAATTTGCAGAGGGATCAGGACGTTTTTCGAGTAACTGATTATCTAAGGTGCATAGAATGCAAAAACATGTGCAGGAAAGGGCTTTAAGCAGGAGGGCAGAGCTGAGGCCTCCAAAAAAAAAAAAAACTTGGTAAATGGAATTCCAAGAACAATCAGGCCCCTATATTTCTTGAGCTGGAGAGAATTGGGGATATAGGTATGTTTACAAAGACTGGGCTTGCAGAAGTGGTTTTAAAAGACCAAAGAGTCTCAATTGGAAAGGATATTTTTTGCCCTGCCTCTCCCTTCCTCCTCCTCCTCCTCCTCCTCCTCCTTCTCCTCCTCCTCCTCTTCCTCCTCTTCCTCCCTCTCTCAGCTCATGCGCAGGTACAGACACACACACACACACACACACACACACACACACACAGCACTGTCAAGAATTCCATTCTCAAAGCTCCTTGCTCCTGTTGGGGGGGAGCACACCCCAAAGAATGTGCTCTTTAAGGCTGCCCCTGCTAGGAGGCCTCCAGCTCTCTCTCCTGGCCTTGTCTCTCTCTCTTTCTGTCCATCGTTGCTTTCACTCTCACTTTCTCTCCCTGGAAGCCCCTTCCTGATGTACACTGACAGCCTGAAATCCTATGAATTCAAAGCCGCCACACTGTGTTCATAGCAAACATGTAATCTATTATTTCATTCCTTTTCAATTACAAAGATATTTCCTTGAAAACAATCATTCACAGGAACTTGGCCATGTTTTAAAAATGGGAAATAACAAAGTAGCCAAGGAAAGCCTCAATAAACACGCAGGGAGAGCACACAAATCAGTCTTCTTATAGACATTTTTGTTTCCTTACAAAAACTTGAAGCTTCATAACTTTTCCTAGTAGAACACTGAAAGCCAAGAGACACAAATCATCCCAAAATAGTGAGTTAGCAGTACAGAAATTTCAGAAAAGTCTAGATAAGTTGAATTGTTGGTTTCATTTTTTCCTTTAAAAATACCTTATTGTTAAAAAATAAGGCCAAGGCCGGGCGCGGTGGCTCAAGC
>NW_016107663.1:22917-24321 GCF_001604975.1 Cebus imitator
GTGGCTTGATTCACACACACTCGGAAGTTGCCAAGTGTTAGCTGATCTGGTTGCGTGAAAGTCCAAGGCCATAGGCTGTGACATGTTGGGGCCACCCCCTATCATTGTGAACACAGCCTCCCAGCCCAGGTTCCAAGCTCTTCCTCATCTAAGGCGAGCTGTATCTCTTGCCTCAATGTCCACCTGGAAAACATGTGACTGGATGTGTTTATATCACCAGAGAGCAAAGGACGCCATTTCCTGAGGTTCCTGTGTATTAGTAGAAAGTTTTCAAGGATGAATCATAGATAACAGGATTGCACACATGAATGAAATTACAAAGGTCAAGCAAGTTTAGATTGCCTCAAAAGGCTGAAAACAATGATTCCTTCTAGACGTGTAAGCCCTTGGGTTAATTAATTAATTAATTTTTTATTTTATTCTTTTGAGATGAAGTCTCACTCTGTTGCCCAGACTGGAGTGCAGTGGTGCAATCTCAGATCACTGCAGCCTCCATCTCCCAGGCTCAAGCAATCCTCCTGCCTCAGCTTCCCAAGTAGCTGAAATTACAAGCATGTGCTACCATGCCCGGCTAATTTTTGTGCTTTCAGTGGAAACGGGGTTTCATCATGTTGGCCAGGCTGGTCTCTAACTCCTGACCTCAAGTGATCACCTTGACCTCCCAACGTGTTGGAATTACAGGTATGAGCCACCACACTTGGTTTTTTGTTTTTCTTTTTTTTATTTTCCGCAAGGTCTCACTCTGCTGCCCAGGCTGGGGTACAGTGGTGCAATTTTGGCTCACTGCAGCCTCGACTTCCTGGGCTCAAGTGATCCATCCACCTCAGCCTCCTGAGTAGCTGGAACCACAAGCATGTGCCACAACATCCCACTAATTTTTGTATTTTTTATGGAGTCAGAGTTTCTCTATGTTTCCCAGGCTAGTTTCAAACTCCTGGGTTCAAGCAATCCACCTGCTTCGACCTCCCAAACTTCTGGGATTTCAGGTGCATGCCACTGCATCCGACTGGGTTAATTTTCAATCCATCCATCACTCCTGGACAGATGTAATCTCAGTCAAGTGTCTGGGGCCAAGTCTTCCAAGTCTCTCATTCACCTTCCTTGGCTGGCCTTTTCTGCCCTGCTATAAAGAGACAGCAAGGCCCCATTCTGTCATTGTCTTGGGTGATAAACAGGTGAGGAAACACAGGTGGTTGTGTTTCCTCCCATGTTTCCTCACCAGGGAGACCCTCCATTCCTGTCTTTTTCCTTTTCTGGAGAAGACACAAAGCATAGGACCCCAGTCCTGCCGCTTGGTACCTGATTCTATATTTTCCCTCATGAATAAAGTGCACATCATTTTCACACACACACCATTTGTAAATTAGTAGGTTCAGTGGCTGTCTGATGATTTTCCTGTGTTTA
>NW_016107663.1:25565-26775 GCF_001604975.1 Cebus imitator
TAATAAAAATTCTAAATCTGGGCAATCCAGGCGCTTGAGCCCTCTCCACCTGTGTCACCTCTCTAGAGGAAAGCCCTCCCAGTCTCCTGCCTGTTCTTCCAGAATTATTCTATGGATGTTCAGGCACATTTCTGTACCAGCTTGGATTCCAACCTGTGCATCCTAAGAGGCTGTGCTCCCTGGACAAGCCCAGCCAGCTCAGGCTCATGCGCAGATGATAAGCCCATGATAGTGGAAGCTTCCTCGGGGTTTGGGCTGCCTCTGTTCCATCCATTGGCCTGTGTCCATGAGCTGGGCCAAGGCTGAAAAGGCCTAGGATCTAGGCAGGAGGTGCACCTCCCATCAATGCCGTGAGGTCCAAGCCCAGAACCACAAACTCCTGAGCCCCAGCGTTCACTATCTGGCCTCACAGTGGTCTCTGTGGGGTCAAATCAGGACAGCCCCTCACAGTCCTATGTGCAGTACATTTGTATAGTAAAAAATGACCTCAGGGCCAGGTGGCTCACGCCTGTAATCCCAGCACTTTGGGAGGCCAAGGCAGGCAGGTCATGAGGCGGGCAGATTACCAGGGGTCAGCAGATCAATACCATCCTGGACAATATGGTGAAACCCCGTCTCTACTAAAATACAAAAAATCAGCTGGGTGTGGTGGTGCGCGCCTGTAGTCCCAGCTACTTGGGAGGCTAAGGCAGGGGAATCGCTTTAACTTGGGAGGCGGAGGTTGCAGTGAGCGGAGATGATACTATTGCACTCCAGCCTGGCGACAGAGCAAGACTCTGTTTCAAAAAAAAAGACCTCAGAGCAGAAGTGCTCTCCTTGGTGACACATTAGGATTTCCTGGGGAGATAAGAGCTACATTTACACAAATTCCCAGGCCTCACCTGGACCAGTTAAGTCAGCCATACTGGAGGGCAGGACCAGGCACTGGCAGTTTTAAAGCTCCCCAGGTGTCTCCAGCAGGCAGCCAGGCTGTGGACCAGGACTCAGGAGCACATTGGCTGCTGGTAGTTTTGCAGAATGAGTCATATAGACAGGAACACCAATTAAGTTGTGGTATGTGGGCTGTTTTTGCAGTTTTGATTTTGGGAGAGCACGGTCGGTCGTTACCAGGTTTGTTTTTAAGATCACAGGTGTTTGATAAAAGTTTCAGAGGACATCCACCAAAGTGTCCCCAGAAGTGAGAAACAAGTCAGCGTTTGTGGTTGGGGGG
>NW_016107663.1:31935-33234 GCF_001604975.1 Cebus imitator
TGGTCTCAAACTCCTGACCTCAGGTGATCCACCCACCTCAGCCTCCCAAAGTGCTGGGATTACAGGCGTGAGCCACCGCACTGGCCATCAATCTCACATTAACATTATCATTGATATTTGTTGTCAACTTATTGAGATGGAGTCTCACTCTTGTCACCCAGGCTGGAGTGCAGCAGCGTGATCTCAGCTCAGTGCAACCACTTCCTCCCTAGTTCAAATGATTCTCCTGCCTCAGCCTCCCTAGTAGCTGGGATTACAGGTGCATGCCACCACACCCGCCTAATTTTTGTATAATTTTTTTTTAGTAGAGAGGTGGTTTTGCCACGTTGGCCAGGCTACTCTCCAACTCCTGACCTCAGGTGATTCATCCACCTCAGCATCCCAAAGTGTTGGGATTGCAGGCATAAACCACCATGCCTGGCCTCATCAACTTATTAATTACATATTACTTTCCATTATATAATATTATCAATTATATAATAATATACCATCAATATTACAAATTATAAACTCCGCATCAAGGGAGAGCCCCTGGGGGACAATGGCATACATGACCCCACACAAGAGAGAATTGACATAAGCTCTGTTGAAAGGGTCACAGCAGGCCAGGTGTGGTGGCTCACACCTGTAATCCCAGCATTTTGGGGGGCCGAGGTGAGCAGATCACCTGAGGTCAGGAATTTGAGACCAACCTGGCCAACATGGGGAAACCCTGTTTCTACTTAAAAAATACAAAAATTAGCCAGGCATGGTGGTGGGCACCTGTAATCCCAGTCACTCCAGAGGCTGAGACAGGAGAATCACTTGAACCCAGGAGGCGGAAGTTGCAGTGAGCCAAGATCATGCCACTGCACTCCAGCCTGGGTGACAGAGCAAGATCCCATCTCAAAAGAAAACAAAAAGAAAGGGTCACAGAAATTTTGAGAAACACCACCAAAACATTCAGACTTCAGGCGTTAGTGCTTTCAGTGCAGTGAAGTGTGAGCCCCAAGCCCTATCAGTCATTGGGGTTGCTCGCCTCCTAGCCATTTGAGTAAGCTAGAATACCATGCTTTATACACGTCCTCACCAGAACCTCGAAGCTTCCATGACACCTTCAGGAGACTTTCCTTCTCGCTTAATGTTTCTTTTTTATGAACTCCAGAGAAACTTTCTATTCTGCATGAAATGTCCAAAGCCTTACTTAAAAACAAAAAACAAATTCGGCTGGTACGGTGGCTCACGCCTGTAATCCTAGCATTTTGGGAGGCTGAGGTGGGTGGATCGCGAGGTCAGGAGTTCAAGACCAACCTGGCCAAG
>NW_016107663.1:35440-36395 GCF_001604975.1 Cebus imitator
TGTTGCAGTGAGCTGTGATGGCGCCACTGCATGCCAGGCTGGGTGACAGAACTAGGCCCTGTCTCAAACAACAAAAACCTTGTATATTTCCTGAAGGTTTGGGACTCTGTCTGTTTTGTTTCCTGTTTCATCCTCAGCCCCTAAATAAGACCTGGCTTTGGCACACGCTCAGCACATATTTGTGGATAAGTTGGGTGTTCACGGGTTTCAAAGAGGAGGGCAATAATTTGTGGTGTTTCCCAAACTTATTTACCAAAAGAACCTTTGTCCAAGAAACATCTTTTGGTTCAGGAGTTTCTCACTCTGGGAAATACTGATTTGTGTTACTGTTGTTCTTGCTACTGCTGCTGCTGCTGAATCTCAGGAAAAATGTGGAGGGGGCTGTTTAAATGGTGTATTCTACAGTGCTGGCTTTTTGCCTTTTTTTTTCCCCTAGTAACCTGGTTTTTACCCTTGGAATGCTCAGCATTTTACAAAGTGTCACATTTTTAGTGGGTGATAGGACATGCTTGTGGCTGCTAATGTTCAGATTGTGAGGAAAAACATTGATGGGAATGAATGGCTCTGATCACAGGTTTGTATTAACAAAAATGTAATGCTTTGAAATGTTTAAATGCCACACAGTAGTTATTTATAGATTGTCCGTTTAAAAGGAGCAGCAGTCAGAAATGTCATCCCTGCCCAGCTTTACAGTAATAACACTATTTGTTGCAGGTATACAAATTGTCACACTACCAATATTTAGCAGTGGCATCCAGCTTCCCATCTTCAGCGTGTGCTAGTGCGGTATATCGTATGTCAACTGCAGATTATCAGTTACAGTTCTTCTGAAGGGGGCGAACTTCTTTTCTTCTCCAAGGTGATGGGCAGTGTCCACAAGTATGAGAGAAGCCCTTACTCTCATTGCCTTTACCAGTGTGTTTATTTTAGGTTTATTAAAGAAAAGTGCACACAG
>NW_016107663.1:39394-40403 GCF_001604975.1 Cebus imitator
AAAGTGTAAGAATTACTTAAAAAATTTTTTTTTCTCAGATATACAGGCTATGAGGAATGGTAAAAAGAAAAGAGGAGAGGACAGGTATAAAGTTAAACATACAAAATTCTAAATGTCAGATTTTTCTGAGCAGTCATTATTATGTGCAAACATACCAATATTTGTTTTATATTTCATTTCAGAATTAAGTGAAGTAAAAGAAGCTTAAATATGACCCTTTCCCAAGTGAAGACCCATTATAGAAACATAACAGAAAACAGAATCATAAAAATATGGTTACAATCGTTTAAATAACAATTACAAGAGGATGCCAATAGATTAAATATCTATACTTTTTAAAATAGAGTTTCAGATTGAATTCAAGAAAAAAATCCAAGCATATTCTATTTAAAAAAGAAAGAAGAGGAGATGTGGAAAGAACAAAAATAATTGGTTAGGTAAGAAAATATCAACTAAATATATTATGATATCAAAGCCAAATATAAAGCAAAAAGTGTTACATGTGAATTTGAGTGAAAATAAAAGGCAAAATAATCACTGAAAACAAAAAATATTAAATTTATATGAACTACAACGCATTGCAACAAAGTACATTTAAAAACTTAGAACTGCAAGATGAAATTGAGAGAGACAAAATAGCAGAAATCCTTATCCCATCATAAAATTTAGACAGACGAATTGGGGGAAAAAAGAAATAAGACTTTGCAAAACAAAGCTACAAGAAAGAAGGCTGAATGAGCAATTTTATGGTGAGAATTTAAAGAGAAAATGCGGAATAGGTAAAACTTTCAGAGAAAGGAAATGAATGAAATTTTCAATAAAGGAAAAACACGAAAAATTGTATTTACTATATTATATGACCTTGCTGCAAAAAAGTTAATAATTTATTTTAAATAAACAAAAAATAACTAATGCCAATAAAATAAAAATTCTATCACCTGATCAAATAAATTTAAAATATAACAACAAATCATTTTAAAATATGAAAAATGAAGATACTATTCATTAA
>NW_016107663.1:45610-46962 GCF_001604975.1 Cebus imitator
AGTGGTAAACAAACTGATTTTGTGAAACTGTCACAAAAAAATCTGTGAAATGCTAAAACAGAGAGCTCTTTTACTTGAAAAGACAAAAAAAAAATTAAGTTCACTATCAAAATTAGTGAGATTAAAAGCCGCAGAAAGTTCTGAAAATCAATGAAAAGAGACAAAATCATTAGAGATTAGGGTGCCCATTAGCAATGGTAATGCACTTAGATATTTAAATAAGATGGATGATTTTACAAAAGTTAGAGAATATAAAATGGTATCATGAGAGACAGAAATGTGAACAGGTCAGTTGCTAAGGAAGAAATTAAGAAAGTTAGCCAAGAGACTCCTTTCCTCGCCACAATAAATGAGCTGAAAACTTTTTCAAAATTTTAAATAAAAGTTAATTACACCTAATAAGTTAAATAGTTCCCGGTTTATTCTAGCAGACAAAAATGATTCAGTTCTTAAAAAATGTAATCCTATAAAGAAACCTGTCTCTAATCAAAATGCTTGTAAGTGTAAAAATATCTGTAAGTAGATTGTGATCCTATTTTTAAAGATTTGTTTGCCTTATCTTTATGGTAGGGTTTACCACTGTAATATGTTTAGTTTAAAAGTATAAACTAATGAGTATATAATTTAAGTAAATTCAGGAATAAAATTTATATGATCTTTTTGATACAATATTTAAATATTTGATAAAAATTTAATGCTCCTTCCTGTTATAAATTTAAAGATAGAAATAGGAAAATATTTCTTTAACATGATATAACTTACCAATCTGTAACAGAGAAACTTTTGAACATTCCTCTTAAAAACAAGTAAAACAAAGATGTTTTTCTTAAAATTATTTAGTATAACATTGGATATTCTTGTCATCCTAACAATGCTTCAAAAATGTACTAGAGAATCAACATTATAAAATAAAAACAACAGAATCATTAAGTTGAACCCAAAGAAATTAAGAATTCCAACTAAAAACATTAGAAATAAAAAAAGTCAGGAAAGTGTCCAGATAAAAGTGAAATACATGAAACTCTAAAGCATTTCTACTAAATGTAACCACTAATTGGTTTGGGGCAGTCTCATTCATAATACTGACAGAAAATATGTAGTATTTGAGAATTTGCCTGATTTGAAATTTGCAAACAAAACTAGAAAATGCAAAACTGTAAAAGGAGATGTAAAGAAAGATGAAAAAATGCTTTATATTAGGTGACTGAATATAAAAAATAATTTGTTTTCCCTCAGAGTAATTTTTAAATCTGATTTACTTTCAATCAAACTATAAAAATACTTATAAAATCTAATACAAAAAGCTATTCCAAAGTTATGTTTGAAAAATAAATAGGCATGAATGGCAAATG
>NW_016107663.1:49955-51535 GCF_001604975.1 Cebus imitator
GAGGCAGGTGGATTGCTTGAGGCCAGGAGTTGGAGACCATCCTGGCCAACATGGCAAAATCCCGTCTGTACTAAAAATGCAAACAAATTTAGCCGAGTGCAGTGCCGGGTTGATAATCCCAGCTACTCAGGAAGCTGAGACACGAGAATCTCTTGAACCCGGGAGGCAGAGGTTGCAGTGAGCCGAGATGGTGCCACTGCAGCTGCGCTCCAGCCTGGGCGACAGAGCAAGACCCTGCCTCAAAAAATAATAAATAAATAAATAAGTAAATAAATAAATAGCGGTAATAATCATGACAGTTTACACATTACACATTAGTTCTAAGACTCAAAAAAATTTTTAACTAGATAACATACATAAATGATAAGGCGCTGTACAAACACGTTATTCTTTCACAACACCTGAAGACTACGTTTCTTATATTTGAAAATCTGAGCGCTCTTCAAGAATTGCGCACTCAGTATAAAAGGTACTGTGCTCCAGGCAGCGGGGCTGTCTGTCCATCCCACCCTGCCTCCCTGTCCCCTGTCCATCCCACCCTGCCTCCCTGTCCCCATTCCCAAGCCTGGCTCACCTACTCATATAAGGTACAAAATTTCAGTCTAGTGCATCAGCCACGCTCCTCGCCCTCTCCCCCATTCATTCCCAGGTTGCCTCCTCCTAGGTCCCAGCATCCTCACCCCTGCCTCCTGCTTGTTTCAAAGGATTCAGTGCCTTTGACAATCCCCAGGCTCTCCTCAAAACGTATTTTAGAAGGAGCTCACCACTCCTGGCCATTTGTGGGTTGAATTTGCACCTATGATGTTTCTTCTCCCCCATGGCCCCAAACTGCTGACCTCTGGCCCACAGCATTTAATTAGATGGATGTGGAGGATTGAATGGGTTTGTACTTGAGGAAGTGCAAAAGTATTTCATGGCAAAGAGAATGACAGTAGCCAAAACTAGGAGGCAGGAAAGAGCTGTGCTCGCTTCTGCATGTGACTTGGGGAAGGCTTGGATGGCTAAGGATGGCAAATGTAACTCCCTGGGCAAGGTAAACCCTAAGGGCATCTCGGTACAGACAATAGTGTTAGAGAATGGCTCATAATTCGAATGGGACAAATTGCTATTGATTTCTTCCATCCACTTTTAATCTATAAAAGCTCATCTTTTTTCCTTTCTATACCAATACTATCATTGGCCCAATGTCATATTTCTGTGGAATTTATTCTGATCAATTTCAGGGACTTTTATAAGATGTAGTACTCAGTGTTAATGAGGATGCAATAAAATCTCATATTTGGCTGCTGAAATGTAAATAACAAAACTTCCTGTAGTGCAAATTAATAGAATACATTAAGGGATTTTAAAAAATCATATTCTTTGATTCAGCAATTTTACTTTAATTTGTCCTAAGGAAATTATCAAGTGCTCATAAAATGTTTGTACAAGGATGGTCACTACAAAATTATTTAAAATTGAGAAAAAATGAAAAACATTTTACATATCCAACAATAGTTGATAGGTTTAAATAAATTAAGGCTCATGGATAAGATTGAATTCTACTGATTGATTGTTACAACATAGAGAGAAAAGCAGGC
>NW_016107663.1:56486-57967 GCF_001604975.1 Cebus imitator
TGTGTGTGTGTGTGTGTGTGTGTGTGTGTGTGTGTGTATCTGCATATATCTATACTATTGGTCAGAAGAGCAAATTGTACAACACATTAATCACATGCTATCACTACTTGGTGGAAGAACATGTGGCTTTAATTTCATTTTACTTTTTAAAGTTTTCCTAGCTTTCTTCAAGGAGTATTTGTTACTTTATTGGAGGAGGAGTTTGAAGAGACCTCGTTTAAAATTGTTTATTGTAGTAAAAGACACATAGTATAAATTTTGCCATTTAAGCTATTTTTAAGTATACAATTTGGTGGTATTAATTATATTCATAATGTTGTTCAACCATCACCACTATTTATTTCTAAACTTTTTCATTTTCCCCATACAGAAAATCTGGACCCGTGAAACAATAACTCCTGATTTCCCCCACCCCCTGTATGGTCCTTGATTACCTCTAACCCACCTTCTGTCTCTATGAATTTGCTTATTCTGGATATTTTATATAAGGATAATCATGCCACATTTTTTCTTTTGTATCTGGTTTATTACACCTATAACGTTTTCTAGGTTCGTCCATGTTATAGCATGTATCAAAATTTTATTTTTAAAGGATGAATCATATTCCATGGTATGAATATATCATATTTTATTTATTCACTTGCGGATGGGCATGTGGGTTTTTCCACCTTTCAGCTATTGAATAATGCTATAATGAGCACTGATGTATAGGTATCTGAGTCCCTACTTTTAATTCTTTTAGGTGTATACCTAGGAGTAGAGTTTTTGCATCATATGATAATTCTACAATTAACTTTTTAAGAAATTTCTGCTTTTTATGGAAAAAAATCCATTTTAAAAATTTCATTGTGATTCAACTTTCAAGAATATAGGGTAGAAAGGGGCAGGTTGATGTCAGCATCTATCAGTTGTAAAATTGAATGCCTCAAGATGTTCTCTGTTTTACACATACCCACACAAGCTAGAAACTTAGGCCAACTTTTAGAAAATGTCAATATAAATTTAATTTATCCAAATATCCATAAGAGCTTTATGTATGCCAAGCATATCAGGGCTAGAAGCTGAAAGAAACTTTGTGATCAGTAACTCTTTTTGGAATGTTTCAAGTTGCAAAATCACCCCTGAGAAAACCACATCATTTACTTTATTGCAATCTTTTGCCAACACTTAGATCTTTTTCTCACATTTCCACAAGCTAAATTTTCTGCAGGCAAACTCCAAGTATTTTCATTTAGGAATACCTTTTTTCTTTATAATCAGAATATCACTTTAAAAAGTTAGCCTGACATTCAATACTGTTCAGTTTAAAGAAAAATTTCTTCGGTAACGTCAGAAAAGGATGATTGGTTGCGTATGGGTTGAATAGTTTAAAAATGAGAATCATGGAACTTCATAAAGCATATTGTTTTCTCTTGGGCTTAAGACATATGCAAAGAATCCAATTCAAATATGAAGTTTAACCTTCCCTAATTTTTTACAAA
>NW_016107663.1:58954-60895 GCF_001604975.1 Cebus imitator
AAAAAAAAAAAAAAAAAAAACCTAGAACAGTTGAAAACATGCATCTCCTGTGACCTGGCAATTCCACTGCTTGGCGTACACCCTAGAGAAACTTACACCTGTGCTTAGGAAGCAAGTCCAATATCCTCTGGTAAAATTGGCAAGTGTATGGGGGAAATACAGTTGGGGCACGCTGCTCAAAACCTATAGGACTTTGTCACCCAAGCACTAACAAAAACTACAGTGTTTTAAAAATTATGACACAAACAGAGTTCATCCCATGCTGGCACTGTCCCCAGCATCCCAGGTGCCTGTGCTTTGCAGGCTTTAACCCAAGGTGCCTCCTTCCAGGGCAGGTAGGTAGAGAACGTTTTGATCAAAACTAAAAATATGGTCCCAGGACTGTATCGTTTAAGGTCCATTGTTTTAATATAAGGGGAAATGCTTCCAATTTCTGTTTTTTGTTTGTTTTTGAGACAGGGTCTCGCTGTTGCCCAGGCTGGAGTGCAGTGGCGTGATCTCAGCTCACTGCAACCTCCATCTCCCAGGTTCAAGCAATCCTCCTGCCTCAGCCTCCTGAATAGCTGGGATTACAGGTGCCCCCCGTCACACGCAGTTATTTTTGTAGTTTTAGTACAGACGGGGTTTCACTATGTTGGCCAGGCTGGTCTTGAACGCTTAACCTCAAGCGATTCACCCACCTCAGCCTCCCAACGTGGTGGGATTATGGGTGTGAGCCACCACACCTGGCTGAAATGCTCCCAATTTCTTAATGTTTTCCTTCTGCACCCACGGCATCACCATATAGTTTAATAGCGCTGTGGAAAACAGTGCTCCTCGAAGCCACTAATGCTGTAACTATTTGCTCTGAAGGAAGACATTTTTGTAGATTTTCAGCTCCAGGTCTTTATTCCTTGCTAAAACTTTTTCTTTTAATTGCTTTAAAACAGTAACATATTGTCAAAAATCATGTGTAAGTGACCATGAATTCCATGTTCTAATATCCTTTCCCTATTTACCAATTGTGTGTTAGGTAATTTATACAAAAAGTAACCTGAATTGTAATAAGGATATACATTTCAACATTGTTTGTTATAGCAAAGAGCTGGGTAGGGAAACTCTGAAAGTCCCTCCCTTGGCAGTGGATAAGGAAAACCTGATATATTCACATCATGGGATAGCATATAATAACTAAGGCAAATAAACTAGATCTTTGTCGACATGGATAGATCTTGAAAACATAATATTAAGTTTAAATAGCAAGGTCCAGAACATGTAAAGTCAAAAAAAAAAAATCATATGAAACAATACTAAGGATTATATGCAGCAAAAATATAAAATGCAAATCAGAAAAATACGAAAAAAATGATCATAGTTTTCTCTGCAGTGGGCAGGAGGAGGATAAAACCATGGGAAAGGAACTTCTATTTTATCTCTAAATTTTATTCCTTTTTTGAGGTGGAGTCTCAGCCTGTTGCCAGGCTGGAGTGCAGTGATCTCAGCTCACTGCAACCTCTGGCTCTTGGGTTCAAGAGATTTTCCTGCCTCAGCCTCCTGACTAGCTGGAATTACAGGCACGTGCCACCACTCCTGGCTAATTATTGTATTTTTAGTAGAGACGGAGTTTCACCATGTTCACCAGGCTGGTCTCGATCTCCGGATTTCAGATGACCTGCCCATCTCAACCTCCCAGAGTGCTGGGATTACAGGCGTGAGCCACCGTGTGCAGCCTCTAAATTTTCTTTCTTTTAAACCAACAAAACGTAAAGCAAAAATGAGAAAAATGTTTTCATTTGCTAAATCTGGCTCATGGGTAAGGTGTCTCTTCAATACTTTTCTCCTTAATTTTCTGTGTCAAAATTTTTTTATCAATTAAAAAATAGGAATTTAACTCAGTTTATTAGACATTTACTGAAAGCCTAGTGTGTGCAGTCACACCCCTGAGTAACAGTGGTGAAAGAA
>NW_016107663.1:62846-68013 GCF_001604975.1 Cebus imitator
CTGCCTTACTCCAGCTGCTGCTATAACCCTATGTTGTGTGTATTTTACAATAGCCCAGCTTTGCATCTATACAGGAAATTGAAAACTACTTGGCCACCTTTATGTTAATAAAAAAGTTCAGGAGGGGAATGATAAGGAAGGCTGGGAGAACCAGGCTTAAAAAAACAGGAAAGGACCATGGGGAACTCGATCAGCTGAGCTCCTTCTGAGAAGGGAGGGTACATATAGCCGTGCAGCTTATGTACTGTGCAGTTCCAGAGCATCAGCCACTATACTTGTGCAGTGCACAACCTGCACAGCCACCCGTGGAAGTCCTGAGCAGGGCCCTTAGGATCCCCTTCAGAGAGAAGTGGTGTTCGGATGCTGGGCAGCCCAGAAAAACAGTGTCCTTCCTGCTCCTTTGTGCCAGCTGCTTTATTTATTTCAGCTCCTTTCATCCTCTCTAGAGCCCACCCGAAAATCACGGGGGGACCTTGTTAAAATGCAGATTTCTAGGCTCTCTCCCACGCTACCACCCACCTCCCCACCCCCAGGATCCTGTCTGATAAAGAAGTTCTGGGTGGCAGCCTGGGAAGTTCCATTTAATGAGCACACCAGCTGATCCTGATGTGGGTGGCACAGGAAACACATTCAGAGAGGCACTGCCCTGCATGCTAAGTTGTATGATTGCTATTTTATAAACGGGTAAAGTTTCACTCACCCAGAATCACATAGCTGGCAATTAGCAAAGAGGGAATTTGAATTCAGACCCTTCTGGCTCCAAAGCCTATGCACTTTTCACCATAGTCAAGACATCTCTCTTGATACCGGTTTCTGAAACTTGTTTTTTTCCTGTTCCAAATGTCACTTCATATGTTTTTTGTTTGTTTTGAGATGGAGTGCAGTGGCGTGATCTCAGCTCACTACAACCTCCACCTCCCGGGTTCAAGTGATTCTCCTGCTTCAGCCTCCCAAGTAGCTGGGACTACAGGAGGCTGCCACCACACCTGGCTAATTTTTTGTATTTTTAGTAGAGATGGGGTTTCACTGTGTTAGCAGTGAATGGCCTTGATCTCCTGACCTCACAATCTGCCTGCCTTGGCCTCTCAAAGTGCTGGGATTACAGGCATGAGCCACTGCGCCTGGCTCATATGTTTCTTTAAATTGGTTTTATTAAAAATAAAACTGGCTAGGCCTGATGGTTCATGCCTGTAATCTTAGCATCTCATGAGGCTGAGGTCGGTGGATCACTTGAGCCCAGCAGTTCAAGACCAACCTGGGCAACATAGCAAGGCCCTGTCACTTAAAAAAAAAAAAAATCAGCTGGGCATCATGGTGCATGCCTGTGATCCTAGCTCCTCAAGAGGCTGAGGTAGGAGACTCGCCTGAGGTTGGAGTTCGAGGCTGCAGTGAGCTATGATTCTGCACCCGCACTCCAGCTTGAGCAACAGAGCAAGACGCCATCTCAAATAAAAAGTAAATGAAAATAAAACCTAGATTTGTTTTAAAGGAAAAAACAGTTTATTATTTTCATGCATAGAAAACTATTATTCCTTGCTATTTGCTATAAATAGGAGGTAACCACAAAAGTAAACTGACAAAGTGGGTGCAGTGGGCGGCGACCTTGTTTCCAAACACACAAACAAAGAGAACTGTTAGTGACAGATCCTGACCTTTCTGAAAATAACAGGGCTGAAGAAGTGCAGCCTCCAGACTTGGTTACTCTCCTGGTCCTTCTCCAAACAAATGAACAAACAAACAAACACTCTGGACATTCATGCAGTATACATGTTTTCTTAACCTGAGTCCCAAATATGGGCTCAGGGGAGGGAACAGTTTGTGTGCTGCTTGATCTATCAGAATGTTTTCCTGAGCTGAGCGTCCATTGCCCACATTCGAATCTCAAAGGGGCTCACTATTGAAAAATGGTGAAAAATTGCTGTTTGAAATGAATGTTTCCAAAGAGAGAAAATAGAGAGTCACTTTACAGTAGAAAACTTGACGAACACCACCTCAGGCAGGTGATCAGTGTTGACATCATGTTGATAGCATGTACTCTTGTTATGAGAATAGCACAGTACCTCTGGAGTCTTTCTCCCAGAAACACATTATCCAAGTCTAATCATGAGAAAAGCACCCGACAAATTCCAACTGAGGGATATTCTACAAAATACATGGCCAGGGCTCCTCAAAATTGTCAAGGTCATCAAAAATCAAGAAGGGTCTGAGGAACTGTGACAGTCAAGAGGAGTCCAAGGGACGTGGCATCCAAATGTGACATGTGATCCTGGCTGAGATCCCAGAACAGAAAAGGGGCATTAGGAAAAAATGGAGAAAATCTCAATAAAGTAGTGATTGAGTTAATAATAACAATGTTGGCCAGGTGCGGTGGCTCATGTCTCTAATCCCAGCACTTTGGGAGGCCAAGGTGGATGGATCACTTGAGGCCAGGAGTCCAAGACCAGCCTGGCCAACATGGTAAAACCCTAGGCATGGTGGTGCACGCCTGTAGTCCCAGCTACTTGGGAGACTGAGGGAGGAGAATCGCTTGAACCAGGGAGGCAGAGTGAGCTGAGATTGCACCACTGCACTCCAGCCTGGGCAACAGAGTGAGACTCTGTCTCCAAAAACAAACAAAAATCATCTTCATAATGATGCCTTAATATTGGTTCATTAGTTGTGACAAATGTAGCATGGCAGTATAAGATGTTAATAATATGGGTGTGGTTATTTGAGACTCTCTGTACTATGTTTACAACGGTTCTGTAAATCCAAAACTATTCTATACTAAAAAGTTTATTTAAAAAAAGGCAAGGGAAAAATCTATAAAACAGTTCAAGCCTACAAAAAATACACAAAATAACTTACAGACATGCATGTACCCACCATGTAGGTTTAACAGATACTAACATTTTGGATCACTGGCTTCAGATATCTTTTGTCTTTTACACGAATAAAAGGTTGTCGATATAGTTAAGACTGTTCTCTACTTTTTTCTCTCTTCCTTCATCCTGAGAGATAATATCTGACATTGTTATCACCTCCATGAATATTTTATACTTTCGATACATACATATGTACCCACAAACAATGCTGCTCTTGTTTTTGTATTGATATTTACATAAACAGTAGTGTGTCATTATTTAACCTTTGCAAATTGCTTTTCCACACAATACTGGTTGTTAAATCTATCTATGCTAACGAGATCTAACGCTTAGATCTCGTTCATTCATTTTAACCTCCATATAGTATTCTACCGTACAAGCAAAGCACCATTATTCATCTTTCCACTGAGGGACCCTTAGATTGTTTCTAGTATTTTACTATTGAAAACCATGTTCCAACTAACATCCTTGTTTGTGTCTCCTGGTGTATATATCAAGAGCTTTTGGGGTATCCTCCTTCCTAATGGAGTTGCTGGGTTGTGGATTAGGTGTGTCTTTAACCTTAAGGATATTGCCAAGTTGCTCTCCAAAGTGTGTGTACTAATTTATCTTCCCCAGAGCAGTGAATGAGAATATGATTCTCCCCATTCATCCTTGTGAACAGTTGGTACTGTCCAATTCTTAATTTTGCCAACCAGGTTGCTGAGTATATTTTCATGCTTATTGGACGTTCTGCCTTCTTCTGTGAGTTGCCTGTT
The DNA here is from genome assembly GCF_001604975.1 of Cebus imitator. Lineage (NCBI taxonomy): Eukaryota > Metazoa > Chordata > Mammalia > Primates > Cebidae > Cebus > Cebus imitator. Next base: position 66,469 of record NW_016107663.1, read on the forward strand.
TATAGCTATTGCTATTTTTGCACTGGTTTGCTTATAATGTTCTTATGAATACATATTTAATTAGTTACAAAGACAACACAATGCTTTCAGCTGTCTTAGCCCAGTGACATATTGGAGCAGGCTCACACTGTCTTTCAAGAGACAACTGTGCACATCTCTTCAGACTCCTGTATCCAGTGACCTTACATTGGTAGCCGAAATTGCCCATGGTGGGGATATTTCTACAAGGGAAATTAGGAAATGCTACAGATCTTCGCTTTCCCCACCCCATAGTCCATACTAAACATTTACCAGCATGCCACTATCTTAACCTCCACCTTGGCCCAAGCATCTCCTGCAATATGACTGATTTGAAAATAAACCTTGATCTCCTAACTTGGCTTTTGAGTCTGTTGGAACTGGGCCTTGGACCTCTTTCAGAAGCAATTTCATCAGGGTTTCTGTAATAGGTGATAAATTCAATATCCCTTTGAACTAATGCATCTTCTACTTTGAAGTGGATCACTGCTCATTTAAAGCAAAGCAAGGCTCCTTCAGCAGCTCATCAGTCACAGTAATCCAAGCACAGAAGTAGAATCCAAGTATCCAGTGACCCTGGAATTGGAAGGGATGGCGAATGTTACCGCCCACCCCCGTTGCCACGCCCCCACCATCTTCTCAATCTTGTTTCTTTGGACAATTTCCCCAGCAGGTATCAGTTCAGTCTCTGTATGGACATTCTGATGACAGAGGAATTTCTCCCACACAACGCAATTCTTCAAACAGACTGCAAAATAATACTGACTTTTTGTTTCAATTGGAAAAGAAGAAAAATTCTTTAAAATAAATGAAATCTGTTATCCTTTCCATTAGTCTGCCCATCGGTGTTACCTGGATCAAGTCTAATGACAACAGGCAGAGCTAGAATAATGGAAAGAAAAACAGATTTGAAAAGTCTAATGATTTTTTCAGGTATTTGGAACCAGAAATGATATACAACCTCTCTTCATGTCTATATGTCTTAATAATTCCTCATGGATGTAGGAACCAGGCTTTTCCTCGTTCAGCTTCCTGTAGTCCCTGTTCAGTTCTCCAGTTGATCAATGGTATTCAAAGAGAAAAGGTAAACAAGTTGATTCTGCAGCTCATACCCCACATTTCAGGGCTACAGATATCTGCATAACTTTAAGATCGCTTCATTTTGTAGCCTGTCCATGAGACCAGAAATAGAGTTTGCTGCTAGTAAGGAGCCTGACACAATGACGCTGTGTTTAAAAATTTACTGAAGAAATGTGCAGAATATGTTTTACAGAATAAGGTTCCACTAGAACTTAATATCCCAAAAGAGAATGTTTTGCAGGAACATTCTCAATAATCATTTGAAGGATCCCTTTTGTGGGTTACCTGTGACCACATCCCCTTTCCTATTATTAAAAAAAAAAAAAAAGCTGGGCGCGGTGGCTCACGCCTGTAATCCCAGCACTTTGGGAGGCTGAGGCGGGTGGATCACGAGGTCAAGACATCGAGACCATCCTGGTCAACATGGTGAAACCCCGTCTCTACTAA
>NW_016107663.1:69458-70516 GCF_001604975.1 Cebus imitator
TTGGGAGCTAGCAATCCATGCAGAGCTAAAGAAAATCTTCTCAAGTTGAGTGTAAACAGATCCTCATCAAGACTGGGACTCTTGTTGCTTGTGGCTGTGTGAGGACTGGAATCAGCTACAGTATCACTTGTATTTTTCCTGCCTCTGAGTTGCTCTGTGGAGACCATTTGATGCCCTCCACAGCTAATGCCCCTTGCAAACACCTTAGGCAGATATACACTGAAAGTACACTCAACTGTAGACAGCTCTGGGCAGGGATGATGGAATTTAGCATCTCTACTAACTCGCATAGTAGTAAAAATGGGAAGCATTGCACTAACCTTTTTTTTTTTTTTAAGAACAGCTGCAGCTATCTAAATTATAATAAAATCTTAAACATTAAAAATTCAGATACAATTACCCAGAATGAAGTGCACCCATCTTAAGTGTACAGTTTGGTGTTTTTAGTAAATGCATACACTAGCATAGCCAACACCCCATCAGGATATAGAGCATCACCATCACCCAAGAAAGTTCTTCATGCCTCTCCCTAGTCATTTGAAACTTTCCCTTCTCTACCCACACAGGGCAACCCTGCTTGTTATTTCTAGCTCTAGATCAATCTTGCCTGTTTTTGAGCTTTACATAAATGACCTAATACAGTATGTACTCTTCTGGCTTATACATTCTGCTTTGGAAACTCATTCATGTTTTTGCATGGATTAGTAGTTCATTCCTTTTTTCTGCTAAGCAGTATTGCATTGAAAGAATACATCATGATTTGTTTATCTAGTCTCCCTTTGATTTATATTTGGGTGTTTCAGTTTTTGCTATTATGAACAAAGCAGCTATCCACATTCCCATAGAGGTATTTTTGTGAACATATCTTTAATTATTTTGGGTAAATAGCCAGGGGTAGACTTGCTGGATTGTAAGTTAGTTGTATGTTTAACCTAAGAAACTGTCAGTTTAAATCACACACTCTTAATAAGCTTTATTACCTATGAAGGGAGGTCTTTTAAATTTTTTGTCTTTGGATTTTTGTCTTAAATTCCATTGATATTATATGGGTGGAATTC
>NW_016107663.1:72123-78879 GCF_001604975.1 Cebus imitator
CAAATTAGTAGACTGGACTTAATTCTTCATGGGTAACGCCTAATTTTTAAACATTCTAAGAGTCTCATAGATTTCTTTCTCTGTTAAATCTAGGAACATCTAAAACTAAAACACTTTATTTAAAAATCAAGCTGAATTTCAGTTAAACAAAACCATCCCACCATATGAATAAACTTCTTAGGTAAAACAAGGTTTATTTTCCTTCTATACAACTGACTCACTGAATCCAGCCAGAACTTTCCGAGGAGGAAAATGATCTAGAAAACAGCTTTAGGAAGAAAAAAAAAATGGCTAAGTCTCCATTATGATAGCTTTTTTTTTTTCAGCTCTTAATTTAAAAAATTATTTACGAACGATGGATACACGTTCTAATGCAGAAATCTTTTAGAATTAGAGAGTAACAAAAGAAACCTACTATCTTCCTTTACATCAGGTCCCCTCTTACCATCCTGCCTGATGGTTTAGGAGACAACCACTGCTTATCTAGACAATTCACAACTCTTTCATTAGCCATCTTAAAAAAATTTATTATTGACATCAACTAGCCTGAGTCATGAAACCCGAGCACATTAAGGACGACACGTGGTCCAATCACTATTTGTAAAAGTCCACGTATTCCAAACTCCTCTCTCCTGCCACTGCTGGGCTGTCTCCCCCTTTGAGGACCTGGTCTCCGCTGCATGTATTCATTAGATGGCAGTCCTAGGGAAGTCTCGCTTTGGGGAAACCTCTCCTCCTGCACATTCAAGAAAACCACCGCGGAGACATAGGGTCGGTGTTGGTTTCTACACACTCACGCAGCAAAAGCAGCGAGAGGAACGTGCCCGGGAGGACCCGAGACAGGTGCGGGTGGGTTTCCGCAGTGGCCGCCGATCCCGAGTGCAGGCGGGGTGTTCCCTGGTTGGGACCGCGGCCAAGGGAGGCTTTCCGGCCCCAGCCTCCACCCCGACTCGGGACCCCGGGACCGGGACACGCCCACCGCGTTCAGGGCCCCGCGGCTCCGCAGCGTGCACGCGCCGCGGCCCCTCCCCGCAGCCGCCCACGTGGTGGAGCCCTGAGCCAAACGAGACCAAGGGGATCTCTCGGGGAGGCACCGCCTGCGTGACCCAGCTGAGTCAGCCCGCAGCCCGGGCCCCCACTTTTCCTCCCCTGGAGGGAGGGAGGCGGCGACTCTCTGCGGGCTGCCCTCCCCTGCGTCTGCCGCGCCCTCTGGCGGCCGCCGCGGGGACGCGCCCTGGACACGCGGGGCCGCCCTTCTGGGGCGCGGGGCCCGTGAGGGGCCGCGGGGTCCTCTCTCTTCGCGCCCCTCCCCCCCCACCGCGGCCGGGCCACACCGGCCGCACCCTTTCCCCTCCGCTCCCCGCCAGCCTGGAAACTCCAAGCTCCCTGATCGCAACGTCGCGGGCGTCCCAGCTTGATGTGAAAGTGCCCGGCGTAGTAGCCTGGGCTTCCCCCTTTCTCCCAGGCGCGCCCCTCCCGCCACGTTCGGGCTTTACAGCATGCAGCAGAAAAAAAAAAAAAATGCCGCATGCTCGCACTTATTTATTTTGCAACAGCTGCAAGAAACAATGAAGCTTTTCAAGAACCAGGGAATCGCGCTTCCAACCGCGCTGTGGTTGTTTTCAATGAACCTCTCCCAGCCCCGCACTCCCCGCCCGCGTCCCCTCCCCTGCCCAGCCCCAGCCTCAGCCCCAGCCCAGCCTTCCCCCGCCCATCCGCCTCTGCCCCTCCAAGCCTGGGCCGGCGCCGGGGGCTTTGTTTTTGCAGTCAGGCGGGAGAGGAGGGCGCGTGCGGGGTGGCCGGCACAGTGCGGTGCGGGCGGAAGCGGGTGGGCGCGCGCACGCCTCTGTGTGTGCGCGCGGGAGCCGGCGGGGCGGGAGGTGGGGGCGGCACCTCTCAGTCTCACCCACTCCCGGGCTCCACTCCGCACGTCTCGGTGATTCCGGGCTCCGGCTCTTGGCGCAGCGCGGCGCCGCTGCTGCGCTGGCCGCTAGAGTGTGCACGTGTGCGCGACCCCGGGCGCGCGCGAGAGCCCCCGGTGTGTGGCGGCAGCGGCGCGGCAAGGCTGGGGCTCTTGGTTACCAGCCTTAACTCCGCTGAGCGAAAAAATGGGGAAAAAACCGGAGGAGGAGGGAGCACACCAGGCGAACTCGAGACAGGCGGGCGAGCGAGGGGAACCCCAGCGAGCCTGCCCGCGGCCGGCGCTCGCAGACCCTTAGCCCCACTCCCCGGACGCCCCGGCACCCTCCACGCCCCTCCCGCGCGGGGGCAGCTCCCTGGCGCGCAGCGCCTCGCCTTGGCCATGACCTTCAGAGAGCCGGAGCCCCACGCAGAGGAGGCGGCGGCCCGCGTGGGGCGGGAGTGCTGAGCGCGGCGTGGCCGGCCCACCGCTGTGTGTGTGTGTATCTTGGATTTGGGAAGGAGCTCGCGGCGGCGGCGAGCGGAGCCCGGAGGAGGAGCAGGAGAAGAAGGGGGAGCCGCTCATTCATTTGGACTCCGCGTTTCTGCCCCTCTGTGGCCTCGCCTGAGACTAGGACTTGGGGGCGATCTAGCGAACTGCGTCGCGCCCTCCCACCGCCGAGGCTCGGGCGTCCAGCCACCTCCCGCGTGGCCAGGGCAGGGCTTGTTTTCCCCAGCGAGGCGGATTTGGGCTTTTCCCCCTTTCTTTGCATTTTCCCTGCTTCTGCCTCTCCGGGTTTGAAAATGAACACCGACGATGCCAGCTGCCCGCCCCGGCGCGCCTCGGGTTCTCCGCTTCCCCAAGCCCTGGGCCGCTGCTGCCGGCGCCGAGGGGCCGCCCCGCACCTCCCGCCCCGTCCGCGCACCCGGAGGGCCCCGGCGCCGCCGCCTTCGGACTATTGTTTCCTTCGCCCTTGTTTTGGGAGGGGGAGCGAAGACTGACTTTGAGACTTGTTTCCTTCTCGTTCTTTTCCCATTCCCCCCCCCCTTTTTTTTTTTTTTGAGAAAGGGGAATTTTGTTCCAAATGGAATTAAGTCTAGCTCCGGAGGAGGGTCCCCAACCTCGCCGTGGGGACTGCTGTTTCTCTCCACCGTGCTCGTGCTCTGGCGGACGAGTGGAGAAAGTGAGTATGTGCCCGCCGCCCGCGGCCACTGCGGGAACATTTCCTCTGAAGGGCTGCGCCTTGTTTGCGAAACCGGAGTTGCCGCTGTCACAGCTGTCGGGCCGCCAACTTGGGAGTGGCGGGGCGGGGCGCGGAGTAGCTCTGCCGGAGGGAGGCTGTGGGGAACCCGGACCCAGGCTCATTCTTCCGGAGCCGCACGATCCCTGGCTCCGCACATCCCGGCGCAGGAAGGGCTGCGGAGGCTTTCTCTGTTAATGTTCCGGCAGCCCTGTCCTCCCGCCCGGCGCCAGGACTCGGTGGGGAAGTTGGTGTCTGGGCAGGCTCCGTGAGTCCCCGGCCCCCGCCACCCGCACCTCGCCTTTCCCGGGTGCGCGAGCCGCTCTGCACACAGCGCTGACCCGGTGCAGCGCGCAGGCAGCGGGGACAGCACCCTGGGCCGAACCGCGTCCTCGTTGCTGGGGCTGACCCGGGGGTGGGGCACGGAGAGCCGCCCGGCTCTCGGGGTGCGGGTTGCCCTCGGAGGGGGAGGTGCCCTGTGGAGAGGCCCCAAAGCCCCAGGACATTTCTCAAAGCGCCCAGCGCTGCCTCTCATCGCGTAAGGTCCTTTGCCCCTCGGGCTTCTCGGGTTCCTGGCCTTGCAGGTTACTTTGCCTCGCTCCTCGGCGGGTTACCTGCTCCTGGCGTCCCGGGGGTGGGCGGTGGGGTGAAGGGAAGTGCTCTTTGGGCAACCCTCTGGCAAATGCGAGGCCACTGGGCCCGCAGCTTTGTTAGGGTCTCAGTTTCTCCCGGGCGGGGGATGGAGGGGTGTTAGGGCTGCATCCGAGTGTGCGCTGGTGGGTGTGTAGTCGGAGCCGACGTGCATTCCGACACACGTGCTCGCAACGCAGGGTGTGGCGGCCGCCGCTCGGGAACACCTGGACGCCCGGACCTGGCGAGAGGTGTCGTGCGCTGTGGTTTCAGGGGCGCCAGGGTCTGCTGTGGCGGGAGGAGGGTGTTTTGTTTTTGCGAGAGCGAAGCCTCAACCTTGGTTTTGTTGTGGCCAGCATCCTGTCGCCCACCTTCCCGCCCCCGCACTTCCTTTGTACGTAGTTAATAAGCACTGTCGCCCCACACTCGCTGTCTTTTGCAATCTGGTTGCTCATGTTTTGATGGTTTTGGGTGGGGGTAGGTAGGGAAGCGCGGGGATTCAGGGAGTGAGAACTCCCGGCAGGGTGTGCGGGGGGAGGAGGCGGGGGTTTTATTCTTCTCAAAAAAATGGAAAGTGTGGCTTCCTGGTACATTCAAGATGGTAGGGTAATTTGAACACGATTAAAAGTTTAAATGTCGCAGAACGGAGACTGGGAACGGTGAGGGCGTGTTGGTGAGTAACGGTTGCAGAGGGTATGCAGGTGGTGCCCACTAACTTTGAAAAAATCACGACTGAGCCTTCAAGAGTGAGTAGGAGAGAAGGAGGCAGCGGGGGTGGTCTGGCCCCATCACTGGGGCAATTCAGAAAGGCTGTTTCTATAAACAAATCCTTAAACGTCTCGAAAGAAGTGAATCCGCGATGGAACCAGAGCAGGTTGTGGTTCACATGTTTACAGCAGAGTGGGACGCGGACCTGGGCGAATGGTACACAGATCTGGGTTCTTCTGCTCTTTGTTTTCTAAACTTTCAGCAGACTCCATTGGGCAAAAGCCTTCTGGCTCCCTTTAGTTTTGGTGGTGTTTGGAGGGACAAAGGAGGGCTTTTATCTTTAAAAGAAAAGTATGGGTTAGAAGACACTGGAGAAATAATCCATTTTATTATGGTATGCGGTTGAACTGTATAGTTTCTCTGGTTTTGTGTTTTTAATGTTTTGAAATTCAAAATAGCAGGGGTGGCCTTCTTCGACACAGGAGTCGGGCATTTAAAAATAGGCTGTCTTTGTTTTGGAGCATTCTTGAAGGATACTCTTTGTAAAAGATGGCAATTTTTGAGAACACAGGAGGGGAGGGGTTGTTTTAACGTATGTTTTTACTCCATGATGCCAAAGCTTCCCCCTGGGATCCCTTTACAGTGGTTGGTTTCTTGAAACCTGATGGGTGGGCAGAAGGCACCCCAAATCTCAATGATGGTTTGCTGAAGTCTTGACTCAGTACCTGCCTCTCCCTCCATCTCTGAGATGTGGAGGATTAAAAGCTATGCCTGTGAACGTGCGTTCACTTTTTAGCTGGGAAGGTGCTAGACCACTTAATTCTGATAGAAACAAGCTGCCTAACCCTATCAGGAGGGCATTCTTTCAGCCGTTGTCGGGTATAGAAATAAAGACGGGGTGGTGTTGGTTCAGTTGCAGGTATTTTTCTAGCATATTGAGAGACTAGAGATTGCAGCAGAAAGAATGTGTTGTTTAGCTTAGAAAACTTAGTTTCTGCAGCAGAGGCAGTCATATAAATGGATGTGTTTGTTTTGTGTCACCATAATGCGGAACAGAGCATCTAAATAAAGGAGGTTTGGACGTTCTGGGTGCTAGCCAGATAATGTGATGACTATTTTCTTTTTAAAAAGTCAGCATGCACTTTACATTTATTGTTGGCCATCTCCTTAAAAGGATGCAGTCATCTTTCTACCCCAGGCATCCTATTGTCAGAGAAATGTAGGTATGTGACCTGTGGGTGTTTAAAGAAGTTAGTGTTTTAGTACCAGAAGGAGAACCCAGAAAAAGAACTTTTGGAAGAACATAAAAAGCAAATTATAGTTAGATTCTCTAGAGAGACGTGACAAGTAAATGGTATTTTGTGGAAGGGTGGATGGGGTTTGGGTCAGGATTTGAAATTAAAAAGTCATATGTTTGATTTGTCAAAAAGATTCGAAAACTCCAACTCGAAAAAATATGTCAAGGTTGAATAGATGAACCTTAAAAATACCACAAAAAGCGGAAGAAGTCAGTCACGAAAGACTACAGATGGTATGATCCCATTTATGTGAGATGTCCAGAATATGCAAATCCATAGAGGCAGAAAATAAAGGAGCGGTTACCAGGGGCTGGGGGGACGATGGGATGGGTAGTGACTGGTAGTGGGCATAGGATTTATTTTTGGGGGTGATGAAAATTTGTTCTAAAATTAGTTTGTGGTGATGGTTGCACAGCTCTGAAGATACTTAAAACCTTTGAATTATATTCTTTAAATCGGGGACTTTAGTGGTATGTGAATTATATCTCAACTTTTTTTTTTTAAGAAATGTGCTAAAGTTGAAAATAACTTGTTGTGCTACCTTAAATTACATTACACTTGTGTAGTGTATTTGGCAGGCTGGTCTCTCTCTTTTCATTTATAAGTTTTTCAGATCCGTGAGTTGCAGCGATACAACAAACTGATAATTGAAGCTTAGCAGCAGGGATTCAATGCTGTGGTAGAAATGGGCAAGCAGGAAAAAAAGAATCTTGGTTCTGTGTAGCTTCAGTTAGGGATTGAGGAGCTGGATTTAAAAAAAACATGCTAGTGGAAGGCAGATTTTTGGCAATAGAAACCACAACTGAATTTGAAATGATGGTTTTTTTCAAGACAGAGTTTAGGAGCTGGGAGTCTGAATGGCTGTATTTCCAGTTTTATTATGTATGTTTTCCAACAAAGAAATAAATTGCTGTTTCAAGATGTTTTAGGCCGGGCGCGGTGGCTCAAGCCTGTAATCCCAGCACTTTGGGAGGCCGAGG
>NW_016107663.1:81337-82540 GCF_001604975.1 Cebus imitator
AATTTTGAAATCTTAAGGAAAAATTGATATTTCCTTACTTGAACTGATAAATAGTTGTTTTCCCTCCCTCTTTTCTTCCTTAGTAAACACATGTTGAGTACTTACTGGATTCAGTTCTTTAGGTTTAGAAATTATTTGATACTATAAAATACCTTACCATAAGTTTTTAAAGATACCAGTCAAACCGTAGATGTTACTGCCATGTTTTTAAAAAAAGAAACTAGTGAGCAAGTTTAATTTTTTTCTTTCTCTTTCCCTGTACTACAAGATTTTCTTTTCTTTTTTTGAGACAGGATCTTACTCTGTTCACCCATGCTGGAATGCAGTGGTGTGATCACTGTTGGCTGCAACCTTGACCTCCCAGGCACACGTGATCCTCCCAAGTAGCTGGGACTACAGGCATGCGCCACCATGCCTGGCTAAGTTTTTGTATTTTTAGTACAGACGAGGTTTTGCTATGTTGCTCAGGCTGGACTCAAGCAACCCACCCACCTCAGCCTCCCAGAGGGCTGGAATGACTCGTGTGAGCCACTGCGCCCAGCCTACGAGAATTTTTAAACTTACAGGTTGCTCTTCTGATTTCACTGGAACACAACAGAAAGTAGTTTCTTTATGGTGAGAGATGAACACCTACAATTGAAGTAGCTTTTATAGTGTGTTTTTGCTATTGTTTATGACTGGGAAAAGTAAGTAGGAATGCAGAGATTGCCTTTTTCTCCTATTCAACTTGGTTAATGCTGCTGAAGGCTTAGTTTGTAAGTTGTTGGGCCGTGCATCCATGGAGCTCGTTGACTTTGTGCCGCCCTGATGGCTGTTGGTCTTGAAGCCCGCACATTCTTTGGAGTAGTGGGGTGGCTGGCTAGCCACATGGGGAAGATGTGTACACCTGTGGATGGGGCATCACATACCGCAGGGTTAGCTGGACCTGCCTTACTGCTTACTTGGCTGGCTGCAGCAGCTCACACCTGTAACCCCAGCACTTTGGGAGGCAGATCACTTGAGGTCAGGAGTTCAAGGCTAGCCTGATCAACATGGTGAAACCCTGTCTCTACTAAAAATACAAAAATTAGCTGGGCATGGTGGCCTGTGACTGTAATCCCAGCCACTTGGGAGGCTGAGGCAGGAGAATTGCTGAAACCTGGGAGGTGGATGTTGTGGAGAGCTGAGATCATGCGCCACTGCACTCCAGCCCAGGTGACAGAG
>NW_016107663.1:83014-86677 GCF_001604975.1 Cebus imitator
ATAAATATTTTATAGAGCAGAACTTTAAAAATAAAAATTTCCTGATATATTTTGAATGTTTACTTTCAGCTTGTCCTCTGCTGTAAAAAATAGTCGTGGTTAGTCTCTAAAAATTTGGTTATTGGCAATATATGCTTGATTATGTAAATGAGACATCACCAGTTTCAGTCAGCCAAAGTTTAGTCAATAGAATGTTAAAGAGCAGAAGTCTAATGGTAATTAGGGAGAGATGAATTTATGTATAACAGTTTTCACTTTTTCCCCAATTCAAAGTATCTTAGTGACCTTTGATAACTTCCTGGAAAAAGTAAGAAGCATGGAGAGAAACTCCAGGTAGGAGCCCATGATCCAGTTGACCACGTCAGCTTACAAAGTGTTTTCTAAGTCATTAGATACTAATTCTGTCTAGATTGTAAAATCCCCCTCAGTTGTGTCCACATTTGTGTGTGTCGTCTTGTATTGTCTCTACCTAATTTCCCTGAGTCTCATTATAGTGGGATAATACACAAGCTTACAGACTTTAAAGAGAAGCACAGATTGCAATGAAAACAAATGAACACAGAGACCAGCAGCAGCAGAGGGAGATCTGCTGTTAGGCGTCCCTGAGTTCTGTTATCTGATTTCTGTGGATGATGAGTTCACTGCTTATGTTAGGTCACAACATGATATGTGGTCATAGGAACTTTTGCTATGGTACCTTTCTTGGTCAGGTGATATAGTTGGGCTTTTCTTTCTCACATGTACCTCTGTAAAGTTTTCAGCAACAGAGATTGGCTCGGGATGGAATTTGTGGTTCAGTTTCAGTTCTGCAACCTGTCCTTTTCTGGGGAGACTGGTTAATTGAATGTTTCCTTTCTATCTCACCGAGTCACTTGAAATTGCTCAGATTCACCCCATTCCTGGCTCCAGCCTGGCCCAGCCCAGATCTGCACTGATTCTGACTACATGCTGAGTTGGCCTCTGAACCAGTTCCTGTACCATCCACTTGGTTTGATGGACTTGCAAGCTCCAAATTCTCAGAATGTGCCCCTTGTGGTCCTAGAATCAAGTCCAGGGTCCTTAGAATCAAGTAATGAAACAGGTCCTCAGTAATCCTTTGCTGTAGGGATCCAGTGTTAGTTCCTGGTACTCCCCAGCATCTGGGCTTTAGCTTCATGGAAAGTAAGCCATGCTGTTCCTGTCTCCAAGTTTTTGCTTCTGCTATTTCCATTCCATAGCTGGGAATGTTTTCCCTCTTCACTACTTTGGTACTTCTCCTTCCACCCTCAATAGTGAATAGCAGAAAGTGCCACTTAAGAGCAAAGAAAGGTCAGCATAGCTTTAGTGTCTTTAACTTTTGTGAGTCTCAATAGAAATGTGGACACTTAAAAATATTTGGGAGAGACGCTTTTCCTTTTCTCACCAAAATGGAAACATTTTCTGCTATGATTAGAAAACCAAAGAAAAATTGTGAGGAAATAAGTTTTTGAAAAATTAATCTCCAAGTTTGAGGTGGATCTGTAAAATAGAGACAAGATTATAACTTTTTAAAGGCAGCACACTAAGGTGATTCCCCCATATACCTTTTCTGTGGTTTTAATAGGTCTGAGATGCCATCCTTATGTTTCTAACTCAGATTCCTTCTCCTTCCTGAAGGTTTTTGGGATTTCCCTAACTTGTGTAGATCTGCTTACCCATGACTCCTTTTGAGTTCATAACCGTGGCTTTGCTGGTTGACAGTGGTTTGTTTTGTCTTATTCCTTGCCTGTAATTTTATGAGGACTGTGGAGCCAAAGTGGCTGGTTTGAATCTCAGCTCTTCGGTAGCTAAGCTCTAAGGCAAATTATTTAATCCTCTTTTGCCTCAGTTTCCTCATCTGTGAAATCATAATTTTAGTAGAACCTACTTCAAATATTCACAAAAATCAAACGAATTCATATACATGTCAAGTGCCTAGAACAGATACCCGACACCTGGTATTAAGCCCTCAGACTTCAGCTGCTACTGCTCTTACGGATGTGACATCCTTGAACAGAGATGTTCTTTGGATAGAAATATAAGGCAGACTTGATGTTTGATTGCCCTTGTCATTTAAATATGGTACAGAGCCTGGCACATAAGTGCTCAATAAATGTATAATAAAACCTTATTTTGCTAAGGTGCTTATTTACAAGATGGCATGTTGCTTATTAAACAGTTGTGATTTTTTTCAGTAAACAGTAGCCCCTGCAGTTTGCCTTCTATTTCAGACATCTGTTTATTACACTTTCTCCCTTAATCTTGTCATTTGTCAATTTCTGCTTGCACCTGAGAGGTGTCCACTGTGCGCTTTGTCCATCTCACCAGTGCATAGGCTCCATCTAGTGGCCAGGAAGGAAATTCAGCCCATTCGATGACTGAATTAACAGTGCCCAGAGGAGGAAGATTGCAATCCAAACCCACTCTCTGGCTTGGTTCCTAGGGACTGATTGCAAGAAAATGTGGCTACTGCAGGCTTATGTAGAAGGCACTGGGCTAGAGTTTTGGGTTAAGGTTACTCTACTGTGTCAGTGCAGGCTGTCCCGAGAGAATTAGGGTCTCCCTAAATGATGCAGACCAGTGTACTGCAACTCCATGGCAGAGCTGATACACCTGGTGTGTCTTTTCCAGTTAGAGTTTTAAGATAATTTTACAGGACTTTCATAAATTAAAACCTCTAAAATATTTCTTTTGAGATTAGAGATAAAAAAAAAAAGAACGACTGATTCATTTAGAAAAATACAGCAAGATTTACCTTCCATCGCTCTGTTTAAATAGGCTGTAACACTTTAATTATCATGCTCATATCTGTCCCCTTGGGCTATTCTATGTGGTTAAGATGCTCGCCACCCAGAAATACTTACAGAGAGTAAGAATAAGTGAATCCATGATTGGTGTTAGGTTCCACACTGTATTTTGTTAGATAATTTTATGTATTTCTTTTCATCTTTTGTTGATATTTTCAGAATCTTTCTTGCTGAGATTACACAAAATATATAGCTGGTTATTTAGTTTTACATGTCAGTTTCCCTATGATTGCCTTTTACTGTTTTTAATTTGGAAATCATTTGTTTGGCTGAGAGAGCACTTCAGCCTCCCTTCCTCTGAGACATTCTGAACAACTTCTCAGACTATACTCATTTGCGTCTCTTTGTCTTGGCAGGTGGAAGCCCCTCTACTTTGAATAGCAAACAATACTACCAGCTTGCCCTCTGGCAAGCTCCTTTAAGAGTTAGCTGCAATTTCACCCTCTCTCTGGCCTTGATTCTGCATGCAGGTTGGTTGTGCTGACTTGAGCACCTGTGGTCTCTTGCTATACCTGTATATGGGTATCTCCCCCATATTGTTTTCCCCTGATGTCAGGGAGGGGAATGGTACCTTGGTCATCTTTGAATTCCCAGGACGTGGTCCAGTGCCTGGTGCATAGGAGGAGCTGAAGAAATGGAAGACTTCTTAAAGGGATACCCTCCATTCACTTTGAAACACTTTTTTTGTACAACAAATTTATTTTCATCTAATCATTGCACCTCTGCCAGCCAGAACATTTTACCACACCAATTACTGCTGCATGGAACTTGAAAACGATAAAACTATCTTTAAACTCATTGTTAGACTTTTTGCACATTGAGGTAAATAAAAAAAATTTAGCTCCTGGAAGGGTCATTT
>NW_016107663.1:88022-89549 GCF_001604975.1 Cebus imitator
AATTAGCAATAGATAATGCATCCAAGCTGCCCAGCAGAACTGGCAAATAGAAAGCACCCAGTAAATGGATGCTTTTCTCATTTTTCCTCCTCCCCATGGTAGGTGGCCCTAGTGGGCACTCTTTGGAGCCTCCAGTCCTCCCTCCCCACAACACGAGGCATTGCTGCCAGTTGAAGAGGGTCTTTTCTTTCTTTTTTTTCTTTTTTTGAGGCAGAGTCTTGCTCTGTTGCCAGGCCGGAGTGCAGTGGTGCGATCTTGGCTCACTGCAACCTCTGCCTCCCGGGTTCAAGCTATTCTGCCTCAGCCTCCTGAGTACCTGGGACTACAGGCGTGCATCACCACACCCGGGTAATTTTTGTATTTTTAGTAGTGACGGGGTTTCACTATGTTGGCCAGGATGATCTCAATCTCTTGACCTCATGATCCACTCACCTCAGCCTCCCAAAGTGCTGGGATTACAGGCGTGAGCCACTGTGCCCAGCCTTTGTCTTTATTTTTTTGAGACAGAGTGTTACTCTGTTGCCCAGGATGGAGTACAGTTATGCATTATCAGCTCACTACAACCTCTGCCTCCCAGGTTCAAACAGTTCTTGTGGATATAATGTATAAACAATACCTTCTTAAGAAGCTGGTATCATGGGTGTGTGTCACCACACCTGACTAATTTTATTTTTTAGTAGAAATGCGATTTTGGCATGTTGGCCAGGCTGGTCTGAAACTCCTGGCCTCAAGCAATCCGCCTACCTCAGCTTCTCCTAGTGCTGGGATCACAGGTGTGAGCCACTGTGCATGGTTGAGGAGGTTTTTTTTTTTTTTTTTGCACACTTACAGTGAAAGTTTGAACCCAGAAGTCTGAGTCTCAGGTCAGCCATTGAAACCACAAAGTAACCACCTTACTTCTCTGCCTGAAGAGAAGTGTTTTTTAGATTAACTAGGCTGACTGGTTCAAGGTCTTGTCCATTTCTGCAGAGGGCGAGTTGGAGGGGGAGGTGACAAGAGTATGGAGCCCTGTTTCTGACATCTAGATCTGAGGGCCTCCAATGGTGTCTGCTTCACGGAGACCATATTATTTTTTTCTCAAGGAGCTTACTGTCTGGTTGGGAAAACTCAGCGACTAGTGGAGAGTAACAGCCGCTATGTGTTCAGTGCTAAGTTATGGGATGCTGACCAGAGAGAAGTGTGTGGGCTGCAGGCAGTTGGGTCACGGAGCTGCAGAATGGCTTAAGAAACTTTAAGGAGAACATCTGACTTTAGGGTGCCCTGAGTATTTGACTCTCAAGATCCAAGTGGGCAGCTCCCCAGGATAGGAAGGGACCATGTGTGGTGTGGGTGGCAGTGGGCCCTAATGTAGTGGAGAGGGCATCAGAATCCAGTACGTGTGGGAAGGAACTGACTGCCGCCTAGAGAACGGGGAGCTCTGAAACCTTTGCTGCATTGCAGTGGGCCTGCTGAGAAGGATGTTCTGGGGAGGCTTCTCTGGGCTTTCGATGGAGTCAGGATTGAGGGACAGAGATGGACGCTCAGGGA
>NW_016107663.1:92109-94137 GCF_001604975.1 Cebus imitator
TGGGTCCCCAGGGTCTCTTTGGGCCAGCCAGGCTGCTGCAGACACAGACAGGAAGCACACCTGACGCTCCTCCACCCTCGGGCTGCACAACAGGGCCGGGACTCACACTAGCTTGCTGAGTGACTTGCTTTCCTGCGTGACCTCTGGCAGGCTGCTCTCTGCAAAGCCACTACTGGGACTGGTCAGGGCCTGCTCCTTCTTCCACCCACTCAGGGTGGCCTAGAGATTGGAGGTGAGCAGTCAGGGCCTAGGATGGCCTGTGTCACCAGGGCATGTGGCCTTGGGCCAGTTACTTCCTCTCAGAGCCTCGGGCTCCTCCTCTGAGGATGGGGCCGTTGGTGTGAAATGAGGTGAGCACATGGAGTTGGGAGCAGCAGGGCACACATGCACAGGCAGCCGCCCTGGCCACGATCCCTCCATCGCTTCCAAGTCCTGGGACACATGCTCATCACTAAGGGGTTCAGCCTCTGATACTGTTTCTTGGTCTCAGTCCCTCAGGAGTGATTTTCAATGGTGTCTCTTCTGTCCCAGCATACATCCAGCCAAGCAGCCGCAGCTGCCACATGCAGGCTCCAGGGTCCCACTCGCCTTTTGTCTGGGGATGCCATATGTGGGACAGTAGAATGTGAGCGGTGGCCCCAGTAGGCTGCAGGGTGACCTCTCTGAACCTTAGCACCCCCCACCTGGGAAGGGGCATTACACCTTCCAGGGGGAGGGCTAAGGAGGAAATTGTCAACGACCGAGTCCAAGGTTCACAGCCAGAGGGCAGGTAGGATCCAGGGCTGGGCCTGGGAGGACAGTGTGTGCCCCCTCCCCAGCCTCCCCACCCTCGGCCAGGCCAGGACCATCTTCAAAGCACTTTCATGCCCATCTATTCCCTGCTGTGGGCACCACATTCTCCATGGGACTAGATTTTATGGGAGGGGAAGGGGCTGTGGGTAGGCAGGTACCAGGTTGCTAGGCCACAGATCAGTGTGGTAGGAACCTGGTGCTGGGGCTGGTGGTGGGGAAGGGACCGCCCTGAGGCAGTGACAATTAGCCCAGCCCCATCTCTGGGCACAGATAAAGGGACATAGAAGGGCACAGCTGGCCAGCCTGCTCTTCCCCCTCTGCCTGGTTTTTGCAGAAGAGTCAACAGATACATCAGAGAGGGCCAGCGAGCTGCCCACAGGGGCCCCAGCCCCCATCACGCCAGGGGGCAGTCCCTGCAAGTAACACGGTGGGCAGGTCTCTGAGGACCTCAGAGTGGGGCTCCGGGAAAACCTGGGTGCATGAGCTGGAGGCAGGCTGCAAGCAAGGGCCAAGCTGTACCCCTGCCCAGAAAACCTTCCTGCCCCAGAACCCAGCCTTCGGCAGACAGGCCTCCCAGGGTATCATCCCCCTGGCTCCCGAGGCCTGCTCTCACCGACTCACTTGCTGCTCTGCCCCCAGCAGATCTGCCCCGGGGAAGCAGGTGAAAAGCCGCTGCCTGCTGAGATGCTGTGTAGTGGAGATTGGGGCAGAGGGGTCAGGAGAAGTTTCTGACTTTTAAGATTCTCCAAATTCAAGAAGTCACACTGTGCTTTGGAATGGTAGAAGCTCATTTATGTAAAATAACAACAAATGTTACACAAACTGTTAAAAAAAAATACCTTTTCTGAGAGGGAGGAGGTCCCCAGCCTGCCGCTGGATGGGGAGGCGGGTTAGCACCATTAGGGCGCAGGAGGCAGGGATTCCACCACAGCCCGTGGTGGGCACTGAGGTCTGTCAGTCGGTCTGTGCATCCTGATGCGGTCAGCGGCGGGCAGCCCGCTGATGGCCTCAGGAGGGGGTGCCATGGCTGGACGGAGGGCACGAGTGGCAGCACTGGGTGCGGACAGTGGGCAGCTGGCAGCGGTCCAGCAGGCGCCGTGTCTTGCAGAATCCTGACAGGTGGTCCCGCTCACAGTCTGGAGAAGGGGCAGGGGGGCATCAGTGGTTTGGGGTACACAGAACCTGGCTCCCCACACCAGTCACCTTAAGGAGGCTCCAGCAGCTCCCTGCCATGCA
>NW_016107663.1:96932-98001 GCF_001604975.1 Cebus imitator
CCTGTGGCCTCAGGATTCTCAGTGGCCACGTGGCTCCTGAGCCTAGACTGCAGATGGAGCCAGCAGTGCCGTGGGCGCGATGGTTTGACAATCCCACTCCCCATCACCCTCCCCACCCCACCTCGCTTTAGCAGAGAGCCAGGGGATCGGGGACTCACAGGGTGGCTGGATGGGCTCACAGTCCTCAGTGCCACACCGCCGGGAGCTCTCAGGCCAGGCCTCATGACCACACTGGTCGCTATCTTCCTCAGGCACCTGGGATTCCTGACCAGCTGTGTCCTGGCAGAAGGGCCTGGGCCAAAGTGGTATGGACACCCTGACCCCCCTGCTGCTGACACACACACACACACACACACACACACACACACACTCCTGAACCCCCGGCCCTGAGACACACACACACAGTCTCTCCGCCGACACCCCTGCCCCTAAGACACACACACACACACACTTCTGACTCCTCTGCCCCCAACACATATACGTGCTTTCTCCTGACCCTCTGGGTGTTGACACACTTGACCAGGCGCCGCTGGATACCCCCACCACAGGGGGCTGAACACTGGGGTGGGTGGGGAGGGAGTGTCTCCTTCGGCCACCTTAGCAGCAGGGGCAGCAACACCTCCTCTGGAAAGCCATCCCTGCGCCCTGTGCCTGACTGGCCTGCCCTTGCTCCCAGCCCTGCCCTCAGTGCCACCTGGGAGGGCCTGGTCCCATGCCTAGACCCCACTTGGTACTCAAACCCCACTCACACTGTGGGATCAGCTCCTGTCAGCAGGGAGGGGCATGAGAACAGTGGGGACAGCCCTTGAAGCTGCAGGGCAGCGAGCCCCTCTCACGGGACATGCCTGAGAGGCCGGGGCAGAGCCCCGGGATGGAGCCCTAATGCAGAAGCAGGCAAAGATGTGGGCGAGACGCCACTGTGCCCGAAGGATGGGGCAGAGGACCTGCCCAGCCCACAAGCAGGAGGGGAGGAGACAGATTTCACAGCCGAAACCCAGCCCGCCAGGCTTCGTTGTTATCGGGTGCGGGTCTGAAAGCCCTGAACATGCGCCGAAACTGTGCCAGTGTC
>NW_016107663.1:103442-104841 GCF_001604975.1 Cebus imitator
CCTCACCGCCCGTGTCAGGATGAAGGCAGGCCTCCACGGCTGCCTCCTCCTTGCTGTCCTGCTCTCACCCGCCCTCTCCTACATAGCCTCCCTCTGACTGTCCCTGGAGAGGTGGCACAGTGTGGAGGTTTAGTGGGTTGGGTCCCCAGACCCTCTGCTTCCTAGCTGAGATGCCTGGGCGGCTCATTTGGCCTCTCTGAACCTCAGCGGCCTCCTCTGTGAAGCTGGAGTGACAATCCTGCCTGCCTACAAGCCCCGGAGGGAGGACTGCTTGTGGCCTTGCGTGTGTGGGCTCAGCCCATGCCCAGCACATCCTAAGAGCTCGATCTGTGCCAGCTGTTGCTAGCATGCAAACCCAGCCATGACGTCAAGGCTGCCCCACTGTCCACGCCCTTCCCAATGGCTCAGAGAACATCTGGAGAAGAAATGCATCAAGGGGCAGGCCCCGCTCCCTACCCCCACACCAGCCTTGGCATTGCTCCTGTCCTTCATACCTTCTGCCACTGCCCACCCCAGGCTTTTCCACAGCCAGGCTCCTCACGTAAACTCGCTTCCATACTGCCTGCTGAGGCCCAGCCTCAGGACCCCCTCTGCTGGTGGCTCTGCTTTCTCTGCTCCCCTGGGGTCTCAAGAGTAAGCTATCCCTCCCCTGAGCTGCCAGTCCCACACCCGTCCCCCTTTCCTCACCAACAGATTCTGATATTGCTCAAGGTCCCAACTACAGCAATGGGACCTGCTGAAAACACCCTGAGGCCGTCCCCTCGAAACTAGGGTTTCTGGGACACAGTCCTGGCTGGGGAGAAACAGGCATGAGTCCCTTGCTGGAAGTCAGCCCTTTCCCCTCCTTCTTCCTGCCCGGAACATGGCAAGAGGCCTGGAAGGGAGGATGCCATCTATGACAAGCAGGAGGGGAGGGCTGCCGTGGCAAGGACGCTGCAGCTGAGGGACCGTCAGCTCTAGGTCCCGCCAGCTTGGACTGTGCACCTGGGACTTCCTGCCTGTCTGTCCTGGCCACCGCGGGGCACTTGCCTCTGCGTACACTCCTACACGGTCCAGCTTCGAGGCAGCCGATTTGCTGAAAGACAGTCCCCCAAATGTGTCGTGCTGCACATGTATTTGTTGGTTTCTCACGTTTGTCTATTTAAAGACACCTGAATTATGCCAGGTGCGGTGGCTCATGCCTGCAATCAATCCCAGCGCTTTGGGAGGCTGAGTCAGGTGAATCACCTGAGGTCAGGAGTTCAAGACCAGCCTGGCCAACATGGTGA
This sequence comes from Cebus imitator, assembly GCF_001604975.1. NCBI lineage: Eukaryota > Metazoa > Chordata > Mammalia > Primates > Cebidae > Cebus > Cebus imitator. Next base: position 104,711 of record NW_016107663.1, read on the forward strand.
AACCCCAACTCCACCAATAATAAAAAATTAGCCAGGCATAGTGGTGCATGCCTGTAAATCCCAACTACTCAGGAGGCTGAGGCAGGAGAATCAGTGGGACCTGGGAGGCGGAGGCTGCTGTGAGCCAAGAT
>NW_016107663.1:108384-109233 GCF_001604975.1 Cebus imitator
GTGCCCTGGCCTCCCTCCCCTCACTGCCCCCTTCCCTGCCACCTTCCACTGTTCCCCCTCCTGTCTGGGAAGCCCCTCATGGGGTGGCCACCAAGGAGCCCCAGGCTCTGGACCACTGGAGGGGCTGGAGAAGGGGAGCAGTGCCCCTACTGGCCCACAGCTAAAGCTCTGTGGGGGTGGCGGAGTCGTCTCCAGGACACAGCAGAAATGCAGGCACGAGACCTGCCAGAGCTGAGCCAGGACAAAATTGAGAGGGACCTATGCCCCCTGGATGGAGAACGCCAAGGGTTGGGGCACGCTGAGCACTCGCCGCTAGCTGCCCCCATCTGCCTCATCTATTTACCTCCCAGCAGGCATAGGACATGGTGCAACTGCCAGCCTCATTTCACAGATGGGGAACTGAAGCTCAGAGAAGCAAACCTCAAGACCCATGGTGGCCCAGCAGTGAGCTGGAGGCTGAAGCCAGTGTCCCTGTCCAGAGCCAAAGCCCCTGCTGGAGGGGCTGTGCCCATCCCTCTTCTCACCTGTGCCGCAGGTGACCATGCACTTGGTCCAGGGTCCGTAGTGCCAGGAGAACTCGGGCGGCGGGACCTCGCCATGGCCATCTGCCTCCCTGTGGATGGTGTATTCATAGCGCACCCCGGGGTTGCTGTACTGCAACAGCAGCTGGGCGAGCAGATGGGCCCCGTGACCATGAGGCATCCTCTCCATCCACCCAGCCCTAGAGGAGCTGACCCCAGCCACCTCTGAACTGCAGCTACATCACAGGGCCATTTTAAAAGATGGAGAAACTGAGGCAGAGGTTGCAGCAGGAGGGCCTGGCTGAGAGCCAGGCTCTGTGACTGCCCC
>NW_016107663.1:111388-112644 GCF_001604975.1 Cebus imitator
GTATGGGCTTTGCCTTAGTGGTATAGAGGGTGGGGTCTGGGAAGCCCAATGGCAGAGCATGGGGAGGGTGGCCAGAGGACCAGGAGGGACCCAGGGGAGAACCTGGGGCCTGCCAGTGGGGCTGGGGGTGGGTGGTGCTGGGAGAGCCTCTTCCCAACCAGGCACACCTTGCAGATGCCATTGATGCAGAGGTCCCGGCTGACCCTGCCCTGGTAGCAGGGGGTGCCATCAACCACGGCGTCCCGCAGCTTCTCGGCAAAATACTCATTTGAAGGCCGGCAGTGCCGCTCACAGGGGTGCACTGGGGGCCAAGTAGAAGAGCCATCAGCGACAGCAGGGGCAGGAGTTATGCAGGCCACCAGGAAGACCCCTCCATGACACACATGGAGGCTGGAGGCTCCAGCTGGGCTGGTAGCTATCTGCAAGGCTGCAGACTCGGGAGCTGGTTGGAGCAGCAGCCCCAGGGCACAGCGGGGGCGGCCAAGGCTTGGGGTGGAGACTGAGCCTCCTGCTGCATCACAGGGTAGCCTTGGGCGCACACAGCCCCAGCCTTCTGAGCCTCAGTGTCCCCGTGGGAGGCAGCACTCACCGTAATTGACCACAGGCACCCATGTGTGCAGCTTGCCCTTGTAGAGCATAGCGTCAAAGTGGCTGCACTGGACATGGTGGAAGGAGGGGCAACCAGAGGGGCAGGCTTGTAGGTTGCAGAGGCAGAAACGCTTCCGCTTGCCCACGCAGTACTTGCCCTTGTATTTGGGCCTGTGGGGAGACGCAGGGAGGGCCTGGTGAGTGCTACCACGTGGCCACAGCCCGGAGTGAGTGGCCGCCTCCTGTACCCGCACCCCGAGATCCCTGCCACCCAGCTCTGCTCACATGCTCTCCTCCCTTGGGCTGCCCCTGCTCTGGCCCAGACACACCCTCCCTGTTTGTAAGGACCTTCAGGGAAGTGGCAGCAGGAAGCCTGAGCTCTGTCCCCAACCTACTATATGACTGTGGGCAAGTCTCTGGCCAACCCCTGGGCTTCAGTTTCCTCATCTGTAAAATGGGATTGAGGCTGACTCTGCAGAGGGCTGTTGAGAAGCTCTGACAAGCTGCAGACATGACTGGCACTGACTGGAGGGACTGCTCCGAGTCCCCAGCCCATGACACCAGCATCCTAATGAGCCCTTGAGTCCTCAGCCTCCCTCCTGGTGGCAGTTCCCCCAGCCCGGGTGTAAAAAAAAAAGCCCCCAGGGCCCCAGCCAGCTGAGAGGTCT
>NW_016107663.1:113849-115054 GCF_001604975.1 Cebus imitator
ATGCTCTTCCCCACCACCCTCTCCGTCCTCCCTCCAGCCGGCAGCTGCTTTGCCGTTGGCCTCTGATGAGTCTCTCTAGTCTCTGGTCCTCAGTGTCCCCCTCTCTGCAAAGGGGTCAACAGTGGGGACCTGTCAGCCCCAGAACCCTCCTTGAAAGTGACTCAAGGTGGCCTGGACACTCGGACTGACCATTATGAGGACACTTCTAAGAGCCAGAGGCTGGGACAGAGCCAAGCCCCTGCAGTCAGCTGACTGCTTGAGTCCCTCTGTCCCATCGCCCAGGGCACCCTGGGCCCCACACTCACACAGGCTGCGTGCACTGCCGCTCAGCGCTCTGCACGCCCACGCCACAGCTCCACAAGCAGATGGACCAGGCAGGTGCTCCAGCTAGACCAGCCACCGTCCACAGCCTCAGGCCAGAAGCCCATGGGTACCCACTCCCCATTGAGACACCACTACTGAGACAGATGGAGGTACAGCCACCCCCACCCCCAAGCCTATCAGTCATCCTCACCCTAGTGAGAACAAGATGGGTGAGAAGGCCACAGAAAGCACAGAGAGGAAGGATGGAAGGTGAGAGAGGCCCCTCCCAATCATCACCATCACGTGTGGCCCAGGCCGCAGGGCGGAGCTGAGCAGGGAGTAAAACAGCCCACATGCCGACTCAGCTGAAGACACCCGGGGAATCATGGAATCAAGCCCTGTGCCCAATGCCTCCACTTTGTAGACAGGGGCTTGGGCTGCAGAGAGTGGGGGTCTGCTAGGAGCACAGAAAGACTGTGAGCTGGGGCTGACGCCCGGGCCCAGATACAGCAGGAGTTCTGGCCTCTCCCTCCCACCGCTGGGACTGGGCACCTCCTACCTTGTTCTCCCCACACCAGGTGCCGTCCACGGCTGCAACCAGCTTGGAGTGACAGGTGGTCCCGACAGAGCACCAAAGTGTGCGGCAGACATTCTGCAAGGAGGGTGCACAAGCCACACCCTCACCCCACCCCACCCCTGTGCCACCAGCCGCCTTGCCCCCACCCTGTCCCCAAGGGCCCCCTGGACACCCTTCTACATGGCGGGGGTCCACAGACCCCCAGAGGTCCTTTCTGTGTCTGCTCCCTCCTTCCTTTCCAGACCCTGTGGTGGTGTGGGGGGCCCAGGGCTGCGCTGCTCACACCACTCCCCAGCTGTCCACCCCTCTCCCAGCCAGGCAGTCT
>NW_016107663.1:116615-117687 GCF_001604975.1 Cebus imitator
CACCCAGGCAGAGACCTCGGGTCATCTATGGAAGGACGAGGTCTGGAAAGCAGCCCTCCCCTGGGAGAGAGCCCAGGCAGCCGTGCCTGTCCCCCTGCAGGACTGGCCTCAGCCTCTGTCACACCCTACCTACTCTCGCCTTCCTCCAGCCGCATTCCCTGGCAGCAGTGGCGGGGAACCGGGCAGACGAGAGCAGGGACAATCTGTACCCACCAGACACTCCTGCTGCCATGGTGTGGCGAAGACGAGGCTGCCCACCTAGACACAACACCACGAAGCAGGGGCATGCAGGCGGGGGGCCCTGGGGAGGGTGGCCCAGGCCCAGCTGGCACCTGCTTCTGCCCCTGCCTCACTCTGCGTGGCCCTTGGGCATGGCTATTATGTCTGGGCCCAGTGTCCATCCTGCTGCACCTGCTGGACCTTAGGCTAGCACCACTACAGCTTAGCAGCAGGAGTGCCCTGGCATACTGACCGGCCCACCCCTCGACTCCTTGCTGTCCTGGAGAAACTGGAGGAAAGTTTGGGGGCCTTCTGGGGGCAGCCATTCTGGGGAGAATTGAGCCACACGGACAATCAGGGCTGAGATGACCCCGGCAGCCACGACTTGGGCAGAAGCAACAGAGCAAGGCAGGACCCACGGGACCTGGGGCCTCTAGCCAGGCAGGGGCGATGGGGAGGCACAAACCCTCCAGTCTCCCGTCTGGGAGGTCTCAGGGCAGGCGGTGCCAGGCCCGAGGGCCAGGATGAGCCACAGTCCTGGGTGGGCCAGGCAGGGATTGCACAGGGAAGAAAGCAGAGGTGATAAATCCCAGAGTCCAGCAGGGAAAGGAGAAGGAGACACTACAGATGTGGAGAGGCTGGAAGAACATGAAAGAGTCAGGAACAGCCAGTACCGCCGAAGGCAGGTGTGGGGCGAGGCTGGGAGGGTGGCTCAGACCGTAGGACCCCAAAGCCCAGATTTCATAGCAGGGGGCCTGGCAGCTGGGAGATCCAGGCTGGGTGGGCAGTCTGTGTGGTCTCCCAAGTCCCCTGGCCAGTGACAGGCCCCTGGCTGTGCCCAGAGCTGCGGAGA
>NW_016107663.1:120852-122532 GCF_001604975.1 Cebus imitator
AGGGCCAGGATGAGCCACAGTCCTGGGTGGGCCAGGCAGGGATTGCACAGGGAAGAAAGCAGAGGTGATAAATCCCAGAGTCCAGCAGGGAAAGGAGAAGGAGACACTACAGATGTGGAGAGGCTGGAAGAACATGAAAGAGTCAGGAACAGCCAGTACCGCCGAAGGCAGGTGTGGGGCGAGGCTGGGAGGGTGGCTCAGACCGTAGGACCCCAAAGCCCAGATTTCATAGCAGGGGGCCTGGCAGCTGGGAGATCCAGGCTGGGTGGGCAGTCTGTGTGGTCTCCCAAGTCCCCTGGCCAGTGACAGGCCCCTGGCTGTGCCCAGAGCTGCGGAGAAGAAAGTCAAGGTGACCAAACTCCTACTGAGGACCCTGGAATCCTCCTGGAGTCACCCAGACTGCCCTGCTGGCTGGAAACAGATCCCTCTAACATGGGAGTGGGCAGAGAAGCAGCTGCTGCATGCAGTCCTAGTGCCCAAGATGACGTGCCACGCTGGTCCTGGGCACCGGGTGCACACCCTCTTATTCGCTCCTCACAACCTTGAGATGGCCACGTGCCAGGCTGGTCCCAGGCACCAGGGGCACACCCTCTCATTTGCTCCTCACAACCCCGAGATGGCCACGTGCCAGGCTGGCCCCGTGCACGGGGTGCACTCCCTCTCATTCGCTCCTCACAACCCCAAGATGGTCACGTGCCAGGCTGGTCCCAGGCACCGGGTACACGCCCTCTCATTCGCTCCTCACAACATCCCAGGCAGACTGTACCATCATCTCCCCTCACACACTCAGGACTCATCCGTCACTTGCCCTGGGATACACACAAGAGGAACGTGATGGCCAGGATCTCAAGCCAAGTCCAGGCTGCCTGCACCAGCCTGTGTCTGCTCACTGGGCTGCCCCCAGGGCAGTGCTCCTCCCATTCAATGAGCCCGGCCTCAAATACTTCACCCCAAATACAAGTTTAAAACCATGGCAGCCGAGGCCTGGCAGGGAGAAAGGAGTGTCCCAAGTGCTCTGGCAGCTTGGGGCTCCCTGAGCCTCCCTGGGCCTGCACCCAGGGCAGAGTGTGAGCAGAGGGTGATGGGGTCAGCTGGCCCTGGGCTCCTTCCTTCCTCTAGCATTCCATGGTTCGAGGACATAGGTGGGGGCTCACCCACCCTAGCTAAGGGGTCTTCTGACCCGGTGGCTAAGGGGTTCAATGCTCCTCACCCCAGCACCAACAGTCCGGGAGAAGTCAGGAGCACGAGGCGATCCTCACCGAATCCACTACAGGAACCAGGTCAGGTGCTGTCTTGGGAGTCAGAAACCCACGTTTTTACTCTTTGACTGACTGTAGATGCTTGCGGCCTTGGGCCTTCACGTCCTCATCTACAAGAGGCCGATCCCAAGCTACAGAAGTATAAATAGCAGTGTCTTCTTGGGAAAAATCACACAGGTGGCCAGCAGCCAGCCCTTCCTTCCTCTGACAGGCTCACTGCCAGGTCCTCTGCGCGGCCGACACACCCAGATCCCCAAGCCCATCAGCCCTTCCCCTCCACACCCCACCTCGAGCTAATTATAGCGGGGCTGGGCAGTCCCACAAGAGGTCGGGGCAGACAGTATGTGACTCAGGTCAGAAGCCTCACTGTAACCTGGAGACAGCAAAGCGCTGCCCACCACCAACAGGAGAGACCTGGGGG
>NW_016107663.1:124960-126022 GCF_001604975.1 Cebus imitator
TAGTAGAGACGGGGTTTCACCATGTTGACCAGGATGGTCTCAATCGCTTGACCTCGTGATCCACCCGCCTTGGCCTCCCAAAGTGCTGGGATTACAGGCGTGAGCCACCGCGCCCGGCCCGGCTAATTTTTTATATTTTTAGTAGTGTTAGCCAGGATGGTCTCAATCTCCTGACCTCGTGATCTGCCCGCTTTGGCCTTCCAAAGTGCTGGGATTACAGGAGTGAGCAACCGTGCCAGGCCAGTGATGCTTTTTGGAAAGAATGTATAGTATCCCTTAACTGGTTAAGATAAGGGATCTACCTACAGTAGGCCAGTGAGATTAAATAGCTGTAGGTGGCCAGCTAGTTTGGTTAAATGGCTCAATTAATAATTAAATTCAGAGCTACAAAATGAATTTTGAGCCATTCAAGTTAATTTCATAAAGATTAAACTAAGAAACCAATTATCAAAAAGTATTATCATCAAAAGGCAAATAGATGTAAATAAACCAACACATGATTCACATCTGGTATTTGTACAGGTTTCCCACTTGTCATTGTCATCAGTTTACATCTGATAATTGTATCAGTCATGATTCAATTACCCATAGTAGACACTGCTCTGGTTAACTTAAGCAGAAAGGGATTTGATATTGACTAGTGTTAGAGCACTGCTGAAGGTTGCAAGAGCCGGCTTTCATCTGGATCCCCAGGGGTGTCTCCCAGAACATTGTTGCAGCAAGGGCTGTCAAGGGAACCATCATAGCTACTACAAATAGAAAACTGAAGAATCAGGGTCCAGGTTCATAGAACCTTCACTGAGATGTGGGGAGCAGGAAGTTGCTGTTACAGCTCTTTCCTATTAGTTATGATTTGGGGGTCAGGAATTGTGCCACAACTATTTCTTCAGAGCCAAGCTACTTCTGCTAGATCTGCTCCAGTAAGAAGAATGCCTTACAGGTTTCCACTCTCTCTTCATTCTACTCGGTTCTGAATTCAAGTCTTTCCATGCTGAAAGCCTTTAATCAGACCTGTGAAGTGGTTCACGCCTATAATCCTTACACTTTGGGAGGCTGAGGCAG
>NW_016107663.1:128722-130194 GCF_001604975.1 Cebus imitator
AAATGGCATAAAATGAACAAAGAAAATTATATAATAATGAAAGAAAATTATGATAAAATATGACAAAGATTTTTATAACATCATTTCACAGTACTGTACATATAGCCTACTCAACTTACGACCAAATCGTGTTACGACTGGTCTGTCAGAACCAATCGTGGTCGTAAGTCGAACACTAGCTGTAGAGAGCTTTGGGTGCTTCAGGTTGGCTTCCACCCTGCTGTAGATGAAGAAGTCAAAACTATATTAATAAAAAAAATTCTTCCCAGATAGCTGCCTAAACTGACCAGAATCCAAAGGAAATCAACAACAGCAATAGAGGTTAAACAACTGACAATAGATTCCTTCCTCTTTGTTAGAAAGTGAAAACCCTTCAGCAGAACAAGTTCTATTGAATGGCTAGAAAAAAAAAAAAAGTGAAAACCCACCGTTTCCTTACTTGGGGGCAGGGGGTGAAAATACATCAGTGTGAGGAATCCTGCAAAGTTGACAATACAAGACAATAAAAACTTCAGAGTCAAATTCAAGCTACAAACCTAAGTGCTATAGGAATTCCTGGGGAAAAGACAAGACTACAAATGGGCACTGTAGGAGAAGGCTTTAAAGTGTAGGTTTCAGATGGGCCATGATGATAAATGGGACGTGAGCCAAAGAAAGATGTTCCAAGCTAAGCATGGTGGCATGTACCTGTAAAGCCTATAGTTCCAGCTACCCAAAAGGCTGAGGCGGGAAACTACCTTTAGCCCAGGAGCTCAAGGATTCAGTGAGCTATGATCTCACCACTACACTCTAGCATAGGAGACAGAGTGAGCCCTCTATCTCTAAAAAGAAGAAAGGGAAAAATGTGTTATCCTTCATGAGGTATAGAGAACACACAAAAATAATTTTTAATTGTTCATGTATCAAAAGCAACAATGGGCTGGGCGCAGTGGCTCACACCTGTAATACCAGCACTTTGGGAAGCCAAAGTGGGAGGATCATGAGGTCAAGAGTTTGAGACCAGCCTGGGCAACGTGCAAAACCACATCTCCACTAAAAATACAAAAAATTAGCTGGGCGTGGTGTCGGGCACCTGTAATCCCAGCCCAGCTACTTGGGAGGCTGAGGCAGAAGAATCGCTTGAACCCAGGAGGCAAAGGTTGCAGCAAGCCAAGATTGCCCATTGCACTGCAGCCTGGGTAACAACAGTGAAGCTCCGTCTCAAAACAAAAAAAAGCAACAATGGTTCTCAGCTAGGGGTGATTTTGTATGCTTGGGAACAATGGCAATGCCTAGAGATATTTTTGTCACAACATGAAGAGTACAAGTGGCATCTAATGGGTAGAGACCAGACATGCTGTTAAACACAGGAAAGTACCCACAACAAATAATTATCAAGCCCCAAAACATCACTAGTGCAACTGTTTAAAAAGCATCTGAAAGGGCCTAGAGAAATTCTAGCAAATGTTCAACAGTAGACATGTACAGTAATG
>NW_016107663.1:133242-138534 GCF_001604975.1 Cebus imitator
GTATGGGAAGGATGAAATTAATTTTGATGAAGAAATCAGTTAGTTTCTCAAGACAACACAGGACATCATTCATCACTTTCGTGGTGGTCAACCTATAGAATTTACTGTATGTCTTCAGCTGGTAGTTCAGGAAGTAGGCCACCTGACTCATAAGAAGTCTATTTTTGCTGGCTCCGAAAGTCAGTTTGTTTTCTTCCTGTTGGCAGCAGGATTCCTCAATGCCTTCTGGAACGTTCACCTCTATGTTTGTTCTGGAAGGAGGCCTGTCAGATGCCACCATGCTGACATTTGGGGCAGAACACAAAAAGCCAGGGACTGGGGAGAAGAAACCCAAACATATGATGGATTAGAAACTGGTGACGTCAAATTGGTTTAATCGGGACTGAGGGATGTCACTGACAGTGATTTGAAGGTGTCATTTCCCTGCTTTTACTCTTCTCATCTACAATCTCAATCTCCTTAAAGCCAACTTGTCTTAGCTACTCAGTCACCTTGAAACTCGGAAATAAACACTTCTACCTTTATCTTGCTTATACGTTTTGCAGGATCTTACATGGTACAGAGAGGATTCCCGTAAACATGATTTGGTCTTTTGCTGAGAAGAACAGGTGGTTCTGTGCCTGTGTCAGGAATCAATAGCAGGGGTATTAACGCTAGTCCCACACCCGCCTTACTGCAGACTTTTAAAAGTTGCTAAATATTTGACCTCTGTCTTCCATCTTTAACAAAATGCTAAAATACCCATTGCTATATTCCTAGAACTATGGGAAGGATGAAATTACATTTGAAGAAGAGAGTGTATCATTTCTCAGAAAGAAGACAGGACATCATTGTTCAGCACTTACGTGACAGTGAACCTATAGAACTTAATTTCTGTCTTCAGTCTGCTGCCCAGGTAGTAGGCCACTTGACTCATAAGAAGTTTATTTTTGCTGTCTCTGCATTTCTGTTCTTCATTCTGATCTTTTCGATCTTCTGTAAACAAATTCAGAAGAGCAGGTCACGTTAAGCAAATCACACTTCACACAGACCAAATCAGTGTTCCCTCATAGCACAAGGACTTAAAATATTATTGGTGTAAGAATGTGGTATTCTGACAGGATTGTTCTAACGGGCCCTGGACTAATTGCCCTAGAAGTATATGAGCCTGCTTTTCAGATCCATGGAACAAAATCTCCCTCCTCTGGTAGATCTTAATCATATCCTCTGACCTAAGTCAGTACAAAAAATTAAAACGTTTTCCCCAAAATCTTCCAAAAATTGCCCTAACTACTTTCCAGCAGTATTGCTGCAATATTGATTTATCTCATCATATGTAATGGTCAGTGAATGGTTAGAGAATGGACCAAGGGATGAATTCTAACAGCTTTTACTGAAAAAAGAATCTGTGGAGCTGGCATGGTGGCTCACGCCTGGAATCCCAGCACATTAGGAGGCACAGGAGGGCAGATCCCTTGACCTCAGGAGTTCAAGACCAGCCTGGCCAACAGGGTCAAACCCCGCCTCTACTGAAAATACAAAAGTTAGTCAAATGTGGTGGTGCCCACCGGGGACCCCAGCTGATTGGCAGGCTGAGGCAATAGTACCACAGTACTCCCTGCCCTTGATGGAGCCACTTACAGATACCACAGGTTCTATTAGGAGCAGGGTCCCCTTTAAGTTCCCAACAGCTGGTACTGTGTGCTATCACCGTATTTCCCCCAGCGTCCCCAGAACACAGCTTTGCCTACTGGGCCTCAGCAGAAATGGGAACTGAATGGAAGTTCAGTAGCCTGAGACATTTAGACCAACAGACTAGATGCTACTTGTCTGCAGGATCTTAGGTGGTACAGAGGGGATTCTTGTAAACATGGATTTAACCACTTGCTGAGAAACACAGGTGGTTCTGTGCCTGTGTCAAAAATCAATAGCTGGGATTCTAACCTTAGTCCCACACCCACCTTACTGCAGACATGGACAAGTTGCTAAACACTTAGGCCTCCGTCTTCCATCTTTAACAAAATGTTAAAATACCCATTGCCATTTTCTGCAGGTATGGGAAGGATGAAATTAATTTTGATGAAGAAATCGGTTAGTTTCTCAAGACAACACAGGACATCATGCATCACTTTCGTGGTGGTCAACCTATAGAATTTACTGTATGTCTTCAGCCGGTAGTTCAGGAAGTAGGCCACCTGACTCATAAGAAGTCTATGTTTGCTGGCTCTGTAATTTGGTTTGTTGTCTTCCTGCTGGGAGCAGGATTTCTCAATGCCTTCTGGAACGTTCACCTCTGTGTTTGTTCTGGAAGGAGGCCTGCCAGATGCCACCATGCTGACGTTTGGGGCAGAACATAGATAGCCAGGGACTGGGGAGAAGAAACCCAAACACATGATGGGTTAGAAAATGGTGACGTCAAATTGGTTTAATCGGGACTGAGCAATGTCACTGACAGCCTCACCTATGATTTGAAGATGTCGTTTCCCCGCTTTTACTCTTCTTACCTCCTCTCTTGATGTCCTTAAAGTCAACTTGTCTTAGCTACTCAGTCACCTTGAAACCTGGAAATAAACACTTCTACCTTTATCTTGCTTATAAGTTCTGCAGGATCTTATACGGTACAGAGAGGATTCCTGCAAACATGATTTAGCCTCTTGCTCAGAAATACAGGTGGTTCTGTGCTTGTGTCAGGATCATTTGCTGGGATATTAACACTAGTCCCACACCCGCCTTACTGCAGACTTTTAAAGTTGCTAAATATTTGACCTCTGTCTTCCATGTTTAACAAAAGGCTAAAATACCCATTGCTATATTCCTAGAAGTATGAGAAGGATGAAATTATGTTTGAAGAAGAGAGTGTATCATTTCTCAGAAAGAAGACAGGATATTGTTGAGCACTTTCGTGACAGTGAACCTATAGAAATTACTTTCTGTCTTCAGCCGGCAGCCCAGGTAGTAGGCCACTTGACTCATAAGAAGTTTATTTTTGTTGTCTCTGCATTTCTGTTCTTTCTCATGAACTTTTCGATCTTCTATAAACAAATTCAGAAGAGGAGGTCATATTAAGGAAATCACACTTCACACAAGACCAAATCAGTGTTCGATCATAGCACAAGAACATAAAATATTCTCAGGGTAAGGCTGTGGTATTCTGACAGGAACGTTCTAATGGTCCCTAGATTAAGTCGCCCTAGAAGTATATGAGCCTGCTTTTCAGAACCATGGGACAAAATCTCCCTCATCTGGTAGATCTTAATCACATCCTCTGACCTAAGTTAGTGCAAAAAATTAAAACTTTTTCCCAAAACCCTCAAAAATTGCCCTGCTTTCCAGAAGGGTTGCTGCAATACTGATTTATCTAATCATATATCATTGCCAATCAATTGTTGGAGAAATTTATATAGGAGCCTGGACCAAGGGATGAATTCTAACAACCTTTACTGAAAAAAGAATCTGTGGAGCCGGCATGGTGGCTCACGCCTGGAATCCCAGCACTTTAGGAGGCTCAAGCAGGCAGATCACTTGACCTCAGGAGTTCAAGACCAGCCTGGCCAACATGGTGAAACCCCACCTCTACTAAATATACAAAAATTAGCCAGGTGTGGTGGTGCCCACAGGGGATGCCAGCTAATTGGGGAGTTGAGGCACCAGTACCAGGGTACTCCCTGCTCTTGATGGTGCCACTTACGGATACCACAGGTTCTATTAGGAACAGGGTCCCCTTCCAGCACCTCACAGTGGGTACTGTGTGCTATCACTGTGTTTCCCCCAGTGTCCCCAGAACACAGCTTTGCCTACTGGGCCTTAGCAGAAACCAGAACCGAATGGAAGTTCAGTAGCGTCACACATTTAGACCAACAGTCTAGATGCTACTTGTCTGCAGGATCTTAGGTGGTACAGAGAGGACTCCTGTAAACATGATTTAGCCTTTGGCTGAGAAAAACAGGTGGTTCTGTGCCTGTGTCAGAAATCAATAGCTGGGATTGTAACCCCGGTCCCACACCCACCTTACTGATGATGTGGAAAAGTTGCTAAATACTTTTGCCACTGTCCTCCATCTTTAACTAAATGTTAAAATACCCATTGCTATTTTCTACAAGTATGGGAAGGATGAAATTAATTTTGATGAAGACAACTGTTAGTCTCTCGAGACAACACAGTACATCATTGATCACTTTCGTGGTGGTCAACCTATAGAACTTACTGTATGTCTTCAGCTGGTAGTTCAGGAAGTAGGCCACCTGGCTCATAAGAAGTCTATTTTTGCTGGCTCTGATATTCGGTTTGGTCTCTGCTGGGAGTAGGAATTCTCGATGGTATTTGGAAAGATAGTCTCTGTCGTCTTCCCGGAGCACATCCTGCAGGATGCCACCAGCCCCAAATGCTGACATTTGGGGCACCACAGGGAGAGCCAGGGACTGGGGAGAAGAAACCCAAACACATGATGGGTTAAAAACTGGAAATCAAATAGTTTTAATCAGGACTGGGGGATGTCAGTAACTCAAATTCTTAACTTACTGTTGAGAAAAACCTGATCCCTCCTCACAGCACTTTAGGGTCCTTAACCACAAAAACAAGGTTCGCAATGCTTGAGCTGAGAACTGAAGGCGCTGTCTGCAGCTCAGACTCTCATAAGAGTGTGGAAGAGAGTGGCCAGTGCCCCAGGTAACGGTCTGCTGTTGCAATAACAGAATTAGAAGCTGGGCGTGTCATGGAATCTTAGGAGCCCTTCATTCCATTGCCCAGGGTTTGCTAAAACATAGGCCTCCTGGTCTCACCTGAGGTCACAACAGATGGGGACCATTACTCTATAATAATCACTCTCAGTATTTGTGTACCGTTGTGACAATGCCACAGTCCCATCTCACTCCCAATACATCTAAGCATGAGCCTCATTTTTCATCTCTTATGTGTATAAAACCATCAAGGCAGAAACAGTTTCCCAACACATGATACTTTCTTAATGCTAGTCATGAAGTCAGTCACCTCTCCTTCTCATATGTTAAAACAGAATTGAAGGCTTTTCCACAAGTTTAAGATATCAATCTATTACACTGCCATCATACCCTCTGAGTCTTCTGCAGTTTTTTCTGTACCCACTAGAAAGTCAATGAGTAATTCATTTCTTCAAAATGTTTTCTTTCCTGGCTCAATATTCCTCTTGCTGCATCCCATGGTTATGCTATTTAGTTTTTCTTACTGGCAGGTACCACTACACTGACATTTGTGGCAGAAGAGGCTTTTCATTACACTTAAGACCTGTGTGACATCCCTACATCCAAAGCTTCCTCTATGTGGGATCATTTGTTTTTT
>NW_016107663.1:138831-140188 GCF_001604975.1 Cebus imitator
GTTGACCAGGATGGTCTCGATCTCTTGACCTTGTGATCCACCCGCCTCGGCCTCCCAAAGTGCTGGGATTACAGGCTTGAGCCACCACGCCCAGTCCGATGATTTGTTTTTTAATGTGACTGAACACTACATCTCATACTTCTCACTTACGAATGTCATTCTAGTCCCAGAAGAGCTCTTTTCAAGGTGTCACGTCATTGAAATCATTTCTATAGAGATCTCTTGAAAGCATATGTGACCATCTATCTTGGGAAATCTTGGAAACCCCATATGATTTTGTTGTTTTCATTACATTTTTCCCAAGTGGTCTCCTTATGGAATACTGTTTGATAGATATTTTTCTGAGTTCGTCTAACAGCATTGATGTGTGGTTGCATCCCACTAACCAAACACAGCAAGATCAAGGTGATGGTCAGGGGTGGTTGGTGGTCCTCCGTGTTGCTGTGCAATAGAAGGTGAATTGGAGATGAGAGGAACGAGTAGGGAAGAGTGATCCCCTGAACCATGCCCTCACTTTCTCAGCCATCATCTCCACCTAGGTTTTGTGAGCCTGGGATTTGGGAGACTGTTCTGTAGCCCAGGTCTCCTATGTTTGGCTGCTGGGCTTGCCTAAGTTGAGGGTGCAATGGGTGTGACCCTGGGCTACCCAGCATTCATGTGGCAATGAAGGAAGGAGGACTGGATCAATCCCACTGGAAAGCGTGCCTCTCTGCAGCCCCCACCATCCTCCAACTACACTGTAAGGATACTGCTTTGAGATATATCAAAGGCTTTAACTAAATGTATGTTCTGGTATCTGGGAGGCCTGACCTGTGGCAGAATGAAAAGCTGTCAGGTTTCTTCATTTTAAAAATGATGAAACTGCAGGTTCACAAAGTTATGTGGCTTACTTGAGGTCACACATAGATGAGTTTTGAGAACCGCTAGTAAAAGCAATTACAATAATTATTCCATAATTATTCATAGAATCCATGTCATTCAGTAAATATTCATATAATTATTCAGTTATTATTTGTTGACCAATTTGTACCAGGCATTTTGCTCAAAACTGTGCACACATTTGGACAGCATATCTTCATCATAATCTTCAAGGTAATGCTGTTATACTAACAATCAGGTAAGAAACCTGAACAAGAGGGCTAGGAAATCATGAATTTGGCCATATTTCCATTGTTTGGTTTCTGTGATGCTGGATGAATGACCAGAATGAGTCACAAGAAGAGTATTCATTCCTGTATCATTTTTCAGGACAGAGATGTGCCCTCCTAGAGTATTGCTACCAAAATTCAGAAGTGTCTGCAACCTTGCTTTAACAGCATGGGAAATAACCTCTATTACCTGGAATCTCCCTGGAACT
>NW_016107663.1:140837-144061 GCF_001604975.1 Cebus imitator
ACAAGGTTTCACCATGTTGGCCAAGATGGTCTTGATATCTTGATGTTGTGATCCACCCGTTTTGGCCTCCCAAAGTGCTGGGACTACAGGTGCGAGCCACCACACCCGGCTGACTTTTGCCTTCTTATAACCACAATATATGTTTTATGAAGAAGATTTTACTGATAGCTCCATTTAGAAAGAATAAATATGAGCTACGGTTTAGGTTTTATGCCCTGGACTTACTATTTTTATGATTTCTCTTTGGAGATTAAATTCTCATGTAAACAGAAAAATATTACTTATAAAAGCAAATTCATTATTAGTTTGACTTTCTGATGCTGAAGCACAAACTGTTGACTTTCTCTGTCTGTCCCCATCAGTGCCGCTCATTGTCTCCCAGTATGACCTGGCCATGCCCCTGCACTTACCCTCATCCTGCTCAACCATCTCCATGCACTGTCCAATTCCATCCATGATTCAGGCTCCTCCCAAGGCTCCCCGAAACAGGTACTGGTCTCAGGATGTCAGACACATTCCAGGCACAAAAGTAACCCATACTGTAAAGCAGGCAGCTGTGTTCCCATTTCCCTGAAGTTGGCAGTAATGTCCTAGGACAGGAAGAAATATTGTCCCTTGTTAGGGGTCTGTTTTTCATGTCGCAGGGTCTGTGATCTAGTGCATACAACTGTCCTGAATGTGAATGAACTTGCTAAATTTCTGATTTCTTACTAGGTGGCTAGAAGAGATTTGTAAGACTTCCTTACTTGCCCATGTCTGCTAAGTCTGAAATCTTACCAGTATGATTCCTTTTCTTGTAAGGGGCAGCTCAGGGAAGATTGGCCCCATTGCCATGCAAAGAGAGGTAAAGTGAATTTCTACTCAAAGCAACCTTGAATTTGAAACTGGGTCTTCCACTGTTTCAAAGCTGGACTGCAGGTCCAACTGTGCATATATTTGGACATCATATCTTCATCAGAATCCTCAGGCATGTGTCCTCAAGGGCTTGTGTGTCAGCTGTACTCAGGATAAAGTTATTTCTCATTATGTCAAGTTATAATTAATTTGCCAGGATATAATTCATTATGAAGGTAAAGTTATTTATCATTATGGCAAGCACAAATTTAGAAGACTTATTAAATTTACTTCTTTGTTTCCCCAGCTGGAAACACTCAATAGCTAGTGATATCACCAGTGTCCTCTGAATACCTTGGCTGTATTAACTGCTTTGACTCAACATGGAGCAGAGGCATGGGTGTACTGTACCTCGAGATGCTGAAATACGGCTGAAGTCCAGGGTCACTGGCCCAGGCCATCCACTGAGGTCATCTCATGCGGCATCGGCCACTGGTTTCAATGAACCCACCATCATTACACTTCTCATGAATCACCAGTCACTAGACTGAGAATTGTGTGAAAGCTGGGATCCTATTTTACTCACCTCTGTGGTCATGGTTCTTAGCTAAGGGCCCAGCACAGAAGGGCCTCTCAGCAGTGTACATCCATGACTAAATAAAATTGATTAGAAACCTCCAACCCTTTCACCTACATTTCTGTCCCCAATGTCTTGTAAGGGATGCTCTTTCTCTCAGAATGGTGCAAATCCCCTTCCCTAGAGAGGCGCCTGCCCTACACCATCCATGCCCCAGGATCCGCTCCTGTGGGAGCTTGAAGGAAGACTAGTCTGTTCTGAAAATGTTCTCTCTTTTTTTTTTTCTTTTGAGACAGGGTTTCACTCTTGCTACCCAGGCTGGAGTGCAATGGCACAATCTCGGCTCATTGCAACCTCCGTCTCCTGGGTTCAAGCAATTCTCCTGCATCAGCCTACCGAGTAGCTAGGACTACAGGTGTGCACCACCATGCCGAGCTAATTTTTTTGTATTTTCAGTAGAGTTGGGGTTTCACCATGTTGACCAGGATAGTCTTGATCTCTTGACCTTGTGATCCACCCGCCTCGGCCTCCCAAAGTGCTGGGATTATAGGCGTCAGCCACCATGCCCGGCCAATCTGAAAATGTTCTCTTATGCTTCCCCCTGTCATTAGGAGCAATGTCCTTTGACATAACCTCCCATCCTCCGGGCTACCACAACACCTCAGTTGGGTACAACTACCGTATCTTGTTGAAATGATCTGCTAGTGTTCTTCCACTCACTGGCTTGAGTTTCTTTAGAGACATTAAATACCTGAATTCCAACTGCTTAGCACAGTATAAAGAAAATTAAATACTCAATAAATGTTTATGAGAAACTTCCCTCAACTGAATGTGGGTAACCACCCATATAGGCACCGAGGAATGAGAGCTAAGCAGAACCCTGGCACAGTTAGGGCTTGAGGAATATCTCACTTTATAGTGTTACTACTCAGCTATTTCCTTTTTTATAATCATTTACATAATCATATATTAGTTTATAGAAATAGGGCTTGAAGTCTCCCTTTATATAATCCTCTAAATATA
This sequence comes from Cebus imitator, assembly GCF_001604975.1. Taxonomy (NCBI): domain Eukaryota; kingdom Metazoa; phylum Chordata; class Mammalia; order Primates; family Cebidae; genus Cebus; species Cebus imitator. The sequence goes on from NW_016107663.1 coordinate 143,272, forward strand.
ATCATATAATAGTTGATAGTATGAGTGCCTAAAGAACACTTCTCTACATATATACCCATAATTATATCTTAGTTCATAATCGGAGGAATGCTTAGAGTGGACACAGTACAGAGCATGAATTAAGGAATAAGCAGCTTATAATCGGAGGAATGCCTGGAGCAGATACAGTGCAGAGCACGAATTAAGGGAAAACAATTATACCAGGACAAGAATCCATGGCCCAGGCGACAGCGTTCAGTATCATAAAGATACCTGCTGTATGGCAGGCTTGGGGCAAGAGCCTCTCCTCCTGATAAAGGAGTTGTAGGACCTTGCTCCAGTTCTCGTGGAAGGCTGCCCTCAGACCGGCAATGCACCTTGGTGACTGTAAATTTTATCAGCTCTTGCTGCTGTGCTGCTTGAAAAGCGTCTTCCCATAGAATCCATTGGAAGCTGCCAGAAGGTGGCGGTAACCTTCATAGCTCTGTCACCGCTCTGTGACTTAAGGCATCCTCCTATAAATCTTCTTAGAAGTTGTTTTCCCAACTTCCCCAACCTAGCAAGGCAGGCAAATATTCAAGTCCAGGAAATATAGAGAACACCACAAAGATATTCATCAAGAAGAGCAACCCCAAGGCACATAATTGTCAGATTCACCAGGGTTGAAATGAAGGAGAAAATACTAAGGGCAGCCAGAGAGAAAGGTCAGGTTACCCACAAAGGGAAGCCCATCGGACTCACAGCAGATCTCTCAGCAGAAACCCTATAAGCCAGAAGAGAGTGGGGGCCAATATTCAACACCCTTAAAGAA
>NW_016107663.1:145406-146411 GCF_001604975.1 Cebus imitator
AACAATGAGAACACATGGACACAGGGAGGGGAGCACTACACACTGGGGTCAGTTGGGGGGAAATAGGGGAGGGTTGGTGGGGGGTGGGGAGTTGGAGAGAGATAGCAAGGGGAGAGATGCCAGATGTAGGTGATGGGGAGGAAGGCCGCAAATCACACTGCCACGTGTGTACCTATGCAACAATCTTGCATGTTCTTCACATGTACCCCAAAACCTAAAATGCAATTAAAAAAAAGAAAGATATGTTTTTCCTGTGTTTTAGACGCAGTCTTACTGATAATTATCATATGCCCGTATATGGCTGGAAATATCTGTTTCTAGATTCTCCAAAGAAAGGGTTTCTGAACTTTTGCATACCCACATCAGTTTCACTCTGTAAGCCGAATGTACACCTTGACATCCATTGTGCTAGATAGCTCCGTTTTTGTTTTAGAGCCAGATATTACTCATTAGAGTCCATAGTCCCATTCACTCTGGAATATACAAACGGAGCTTTTACAAGAAACGTGTTTCTAACTTGCTGAATCTAAACATAGACGCAACTTCCTACAGTGAACGAATATCCAGCAGAGCAGTTTGAAAGATATGTTTCTCCTGTGTTTTAGAATCAGTATTACTGCTAATTCTTATATGCCTGTATATGGCTGGAAATATCTGTTTTTAGATTCTCCAAAGAAATGGTTTCTGGACTGGTGCATACATACATCAGTTTAACTCTGTAAGTTTATTATAAACCTTGAGAAACATTCCTCTCGATAGCTCCGTTTTTGTTTTAGAACCAGATATTTCTCATTAAAGCCTATACTCCCATTCACTATGGAATATCCAAACGCAGCTTTTAGAAGAAACGTGTTTCTAACTCGCTGAATCAAAACATAGATGAAACTTCCTAAGGTGAATGAACACATAGCAGAGCAGGTTGAAAGAGACGTTTCTCCTTTGTTCTAGACGCAGTCTTACTGCTAATTCTTATATGCCTATATATGGCTGGAAATATCTCTTTCT
>NW_016107663.1:147831-150563 GCF_001604975.1 Cebus imitator
CCATTGCGCTCCAGCCTGGGTAACAAGAGTGAAACTCCGTCTCAAAAAATAAATAAATAAAAATAAATAAATAAATAAATAAATAAAACAAGCACCTGCCAGTGCCAGAGAATAAGTGCTGCTTCAGTGACAGCCATATCCCATGTCACTTGAGGGCAGGGAAAGGAGAAGCCTCCCCTCCAGCCCTTCATATTATTCAGTAATGGCACATGGGAACTCATTCCAGAGAACTGGCAGTGGCTGAACAGAGACTGCCACCTTCGGCTACGGATCCTCTTTCCAGGGCTGTTGCTACTTCTCCCTTTAGTTGAAATAAGAACTGTTCTTTGGGCTTTGCCACTTTCTCTGACCCTTTAAATGGTTAGGGAGCTGAGCTGTTATTTGCCTGATGAAGTCCCTTTGTCTTACAGATCCCACGCGGACGGCGAGTATGATCTGGTGCCCCGAGACATGGCTTACATCTTCAGTGGTGCTTACGTGCCCCTGAGCTGCCGAATCATTGAGCAGGTGAGAGCATGTTACTCTTGCTTCCATTCATATTTCACTCTCTTTGATTTCTCTTGGCCCCTGGCCTGTCTCAACTTTGTTTTTTCTTTGAGAGATGGAGTCTTGCTCTGTTGCCCAGGCTGGAGTGCAGTGGCACGATCTCAGCTCACTGCAACCTCCGCCTCCCCGATTCAAGTGATTCTCCTGCCTCAGCTTCCCAGGTAGCTGGGACTACAGTACACTCAGCTAATGTTTGTATTTTTAGTAGAGATAGGGTTTCATATAGATTGGACCAACTATATGTTGGCCAGGCCGGTCTCAAACTCCTGACCTCAGGTGATCCCCCCACCTTGATCACCTAAAATGTTGGGATTACAGGCGTGAGCCACTGCACCCGGCCCTGTCTCAGCTTTTTGCTACTTGAGTAATGAGCAAGAAACGTGACAGTCTGGCTGCTGTACCCTTCCTTTCCTAAGCCTGACACTGTCTGTAGCGTTGAAACAGTGCTTACGCCTTCTCAGGTGCTAGAGCGGCGAAGCTGGCAGGGCCTTGATGAGGTGGTACGGCTGCTCAACTGTGGTGACTTTGCATTCACAGGTATGTGCCATCGACAGTGGGGTAGGCTGGTAGTGAGGGGTGGGCTGGAGGCACCACTCAGGACTAGCGTGTCAGGGAAGAGCTGAATCTGGTCTGATCCTCACAGACATGACCAGGGAAGACAAGGCTTCCAGTGAGTCCCTGCGCCTCATCTTGGTGGTGTCCTTGGGCGGTTGCACATTCTCTGAGATCTCAGCCCTCCGGTTCCTGGGCAGAGAGCAAGGTAAGAGACAGCACAAAGATGAGAATTGGCCTGCATTGTATCTGGCCAACAAAGCGTCGGCTGGGTGCGGTGGCTCACGCCTGTAATTTCAGCACTTTGGGAGGCCGAGGCAGGTGGATCACCTGAGGTCCGGATTTTGAGACCAGCTTGACCAACATGATGAAACCCCATCTCTACTAAAAATACAAAAATTAGCCAGGTTTGGTGGTGGGTGCCTGTAATCCCAGCTACTCGGGAGGCTGAGGCAGAATTGCTTGAACCTGGGAGGCGGAGGTTGAAGTGAGCTGAGATCGTGACACTGCACTCCAGCATGGGCAACAGAGCGAGACTCCATCCCAACACACACACACACACACACACACAGACACACACACTCTCTCTGAACACACACACACACACACACACACTCAACACACACAGACACATTCTCTCTCTCTCTCTCTCAACACACACACGCACACACTGAACACACACACACACTCTCTCAACACACACACACACACTCTCTCTGAACACACACACACACACTCAACACACACAGACACATTCTCTCTCTCTCAACACACACACACGCACGCACACACTCACTCACTGTCCTGCACAGGAATATTTTTCTCCTGGCCTTGGGGTACAGCTTGCCATAGCCTTACTGTGGGCTGCTGTCGCAGGGAGCCAGTTACGCTAGGCATAGAAAGTAGTGGTGCCCAGGAGTATGGCACTCATGTCTCTGTCTGTAAACTGGTGCTCTGATCCCATGGGGACTGTGGAACTGGAGGGGCTGCATGATTACCACGGGGGCATAAGATCTGCACTGTCTCTTCTGCTGCTGCATTTGCCTCCTTAGGCTACAGGTTCATTTTCCTGATGACAGCAGTCACAAACAGTGCTCGCCTGATGGAGGCCATGAGTGAGATGAAAGCCTGATGTTTGTCCCGGCCAGTGTTGACATCTTCCCTGGACACATTCCTCAGTGGGATGGAGGCTATAACCACGTGTCCACCAACTACCCCGCGGGGGGAGCATGGAACACGTTGGGATTTAGAGAACGTATCTAAGAAGAGAGTTCACTTCCTACTCCCAGGACAGTTCTCTTTTCTGTTCATGAAGTACAACCCATGCTGCTAAGATACCGAGCAGGAAGAGGTAGCCTTTGCTAATCCTGTTCGAATATCCTTGTAAATAAAGCCTCTGCTCTCGGATGTAATGTGTTCGGTGTTCTAGACACGCACCTCCATCTTTATTAGTGAAAGCCCCGTGGGGTCCTCTGCAGGGACACCACATGCTTCTTGGCCTGGATGCCGTAGTGGCTGCAGGCTGGTCTGGTTCTTCCCTGTAAAAATCACTCAAATGCTCTATTCCTCAGTTTCTTCAACCATAAAATGAGGAGGGGTGAGGTGACCAGCAAGCACATTTCCAGCTCTAAAAT
>NW_016107663.1:152183-154547 GCF_001604975.1 Cebus imitator
GCCTCCTGGGTGCAGGCAATTCTCCTGCCTCAGCCTCCTGAGTAGCTGGGATTACAGGCACGTGCCACCATGCCCAGCTAATGTTTTGTATTTTTTGTAGAGACGGGGTTTCACCATGTTGACCAGGATGGTCTCGATCTCTTGACCTCGTGATCCACTCGCCTCAGCCTCCCAAAGTGCTGGGATTACAGGCGTGAGCCACCTCGCCCGGCTGGTTCTCATTTCTAAATGCCTCTAGTTCATGTCCTCACCATCCCTATGACAGAGGTCTTTATTGTCTCTTGCCTGGGTTTTTGCAAGAGTGTCCCTCCCAGCTGCTCATCCTCCCATCTGTTTCCCATTCCACAGTGCTGCCACTTACTAAGAGGAAGAAAGAAAATCAAAACCTGAGTTACTGGATCATCAAAAGTATTCTTCCTATAGAATAATGATCATTCTGGCCCTGGCATAGTGGCTCACGCCTGTAATCCCAGCACTTTGGGAAGCCGAGTTAGCTGAATCACTTGAATTCAAGACCAGCCAGGCCAACATGGTGAAACCCCATCTCTACTAAAAATACAAAAATTAGCCAGGCATGGTGGCACGCACCTGTAGTCCCAGTTACTCAGGAGGCTCAGGCGGAGAATCGCTTGAACCTGGGAAGTGGAGGTTGCAGTGAGCTGAGATCGCATCACTAGACTCTGGCCTGGGCAACAGAGCAAGACTCTGTCTCCAAAAAATAAATAAATAAAAATAATGATAATTCTGTATAAGAATATATTCCAAGGAAAAGGCATTCCTCAAGCATCGAGCTAGAATTTTGAGTGTTATGTCAAGCTAGTATGCAAGACCAAAGGCACTGCCAACAGGGCAGTTGGTCCTCAGAAAGAATAGGTGGCATCAGAAACAGATTTAAGTAAACAGCGGCAAAGCATTGCACTTCCCTCCAGTAGAAATATATGACCCTGCCATAGGATTTTTTTTCTTTTTTTTGAGACAGGTCTTGCTCTGTCATCCAGGCTGGAGTGCAGTCGTATGATCATGCCTCACTGCACCTTTACCTCCTGGATTCGAGTGATCCTCCCGCTTCAGGCTTCCAAGTAGCTGGGACTACAGGCTCATACCACCACACCTGGCTAATTTTTATATTTTTTATAGAGACAGGGTTTTGCCACAAAGCCCACGCTAAGGTCATACATTATAAACACATATTGCACAGTGTTTTACATGCTGAGCTTATGCTCTGAATGGATATCTTTGCATCAGTTCTATGACTTTGTTAGTTTCAGCACCTCAGTGTGAAAGACAAGACAGAAAAATTGGCTTATCTCTGGATACTTAATAATGCTGGTTAGAAGAACAAGTATGAAGATCACAAATCTGCAAAACCTTCTGAAAAACTCTCCTGTTAATCAACAAAGGATGAAAGTAAATTTTATCAACCACTCTATCAGTGGTGTCAATGTTAATCAACAGAATGCAAGTACTTGTAGAAAGTGGCTGGCCGCTGGCCGGGCGCGGGGGCCCACACCTGTAATCCCAGCACTTTGGGAGGTCGAGGTGGGCAGATCATGAGGTCAGGAGATCGAGGCTATCCTGGCCAACATGGTGAAACCCCATCTCTACTAAAAACAAAAATACAAAAATTAGCTGGGCATGTTGGCACACACCTGCAGTCCCAGCTACTCGGGAGGCTGAGGCAGAACAATTGCTGGAACCCATGAGGCAGAGATTGCAGTGAGCCAAGATCGCAACCCTGCGCTACAGCCTGGGCGACACTGTGAGACTCCATCTTAAAAAAAGGAAAGTGGCTGGCCAGGTGCAGTGGCTCACACCTATAATTCCAGCACTTTGGGAAGCCGAGGTGGGAAGATCATGAGGTCAAGAGTTCAAGACCAGCCTGACCAACATAGTGAAACCCCATCTCTACTAAAAATGCAAAAAAAATTAGCCAGGCATGGTGGCACGACCTGTAATCCCGCTACTCAGGAGGCTGAGGCAGGGGAATTGCTTGAACCAGGGAGGTGGAGGTGCAGTGAGCTGAGATCATGCCAATACACTCCAGCCTGGGTGACAGAGCAAGATTCTGTCTCAAAAGAAAAAGGAGTGGGGGGTAAAAGAAAAAAGAAAAAAAAAAAGTGGTGCCTGCTCTCCACTGTACTGGTCTGGGAATGTTTGTCATGCTGCTGACAAGTTAAAAACAATATTGAGGCCGGGCGCGGTGGCTCAAGCCTGTAATCCCAGCACTTTGGGAGGGCGAGGCAGGTGGATCACGAGGTCAAGAGATCGAGACCATCCTGGTCAACATGGTGGAACCCCCGTCTCTACTAAAAATACAAAAAATTAGCTGGGCATGGTGGCGCGTGCCTGTAATCCCAGCTACTC
>NW_016107663.1:155796-161076 GCF_001604975.1 Cebus imitator
TTTTAGTAGAGACGGGGTTTCACCATGTTGACCAGGATGGTCTCGATCTCTTGACCTCGTGATCCACCCACCTCGGCCTCCCAAAGTGCTGGGATTACAGGCTTGAGCCACTGCGCCCGGCCCTTAATGAGCTTTAAATTTTTCATGTAACAATTTAGAAACTCGTCTAATTTGAAAGAAAACAACACCTAGGTGATTGGCATTTATTCACCAACCACGTGACTTGGGCAAGTCATTGAAATCTTTTTTAGTCTCCTCCCCTGCAATGGCGACAATACTTGCCATACAGGATTATGGAGCTTAAACGGGATAACTGGTGTTGAACGGTTCCAGGCCCGTGATCAGGGCTCAGTGTTCCTTCCCTTCCGCTTTAGTGCATGGCTTTCTACATCCGGAGAAGATTCGCACCTAAGATCAGTTCCAAGGTTCGCTTCCTGGATGGGCGAGGGAAATTAGGCGCTAACTCTCCTATTTACCCCCGCCGGCTGCCGGCAGGCGGGACTCAGGGAAGCCAGGCGGCCCCTGCGCTCTGAACTCCCTCCCCGCCCGCGCCCATCGGATCCAAACGGCTCGGGGCGAGGCAGCGCTCAGACAACGTAGCTGGCTCCGGAGGGGAGTCCCTTGAGGCTGAGGCCACGCCCCGCCACGCACAGATAGTGACGTCATCCCCCGCTGCCGCTCCGACGCTTTCCAGGCCCGACTCGCGAGGCTCCGCCCCGACTGCGCCCTCGCGAGCCGCAGCCCGAGGGGCGGGGCTTTTCGAGGAGCGACAGGACGCGAAGCCAATCGCGGCGAGGCTTTGCGCCCGTGGCGCGATTTGAAATTTTGCGGTGCTCAACGGCTGTCGTAGCGCCTACCCGGAGTGAGATCGTCGGTGTTTGCGGGTGGTTGCTGCGCTCGGGGCCGTGTGGAGTAGGTCTGGACCCGGAATCACGGCTGCTTGGAGCGTCGCCATGAGGAGAAGGTGCGGGTTGCGGGGAACTCGTGGAGACGCGGGAGGGAGCGACGCCCGTCTCGGGTTCGGGGCCCGTGCAAGGGGTGCGGGGCCCGTGTGGGATTCCGGGTCTAGGGCATCACGGCAGCCGGCGTCGGCTGAGGCCGGGGGCGCATGGGGTCTGGGTCTGGAGGCGGCGAGTGGGTGCGAGGGCCGCGGCGGAGGCAAAGCTGATGCGCTGTGCCTCGGCGGCCGCGGTGCCCTCAGGCTCGGACGCCCGGGTGGAAGCCGAGCGCCGGTGCCGGGACGCGGAGGGGCGGGCGAGGCCAGGGGTCCGGGGCAGCCTTCACCGGGGCGGTCAGCCCTGGCGCCCAGACCCCACCCTCCCCGCCCGCGGAGTCTCAGGTGCCGCTTCTTGGCGCAGATGACTCGTTGTAAACCTGTGGTCGTAACGTTTATTTATCGTTGTTTTTCTTTGTTTTATTCTTTTATTTTTGTGGAAACGCGGTCTCCTCATGTTGGCCAGGCTGGTCTCGAACTCCTGGCTTTAAGCGATCCTCCCTTTGGGATTACAGGCGGGAGCCACCGCGCCCTGCCGGCTGTTTTTCTTTATATCTGGCCAGCGGTGACGTTTTGTTTGAACTGGAAAGACAGCTTTGTTTCCTTGGAAGTTAAGAAATTCGGATCATGGAATTCTTTTCCGGTCGTTTTAACAACTTTCTAGGCAATGTTGGGGAGGGACTGTCCAACTTCAAATCGGGACCTGTCGGAGACACTGCCACTTAACAGCCTTGTGACTTCCAAATATTAACTTTATTTTCTGAAAGTTATGGATGAAGTATGGTGATGATACAGCGTCAACTAAATTGTAGTTTTTGGTCGAACCGATTGTGCTAAAGCTTTGTAAGAGTCTTCATTTCATGATCACTAATTCTGATCAGTCCTTTTCAAATGCTTGCCCACAAAATAATGGGAGTTTAGTGCCAACATAGTAAAATCCGGTCTCAACTAAAAATACGAAAATTAGCTGGGCGTAGTGGCACATGCCAGTACTCCCAGCTTCTCAGGAGGCTGAGGCAGGAGAATCCCTTGAGCCTGGGGGGCAGAAGTTGCAGTGAGCTGAGATAGCGCCACTGCACTCCAGCCTAGCGCAGAGCGAGACTCCGTCTCAAAAAAAAAAACCAAGTCTATTAACAGTTTATGAATTATTCAGGCATCTCCTCTTCCAAGGGATTGAATGAAGCGGGAGGAAGTTACCCTTTAATGTTGGTTCCAGGCTAATGGATATAATTAGAACTTTTTTTTTTTTTTTTTGAGACAGCCTCTCACTGGCACCCAGGCTGGAGGGCAGTGGTGAGATTGCTCACTGCAGCTTTGACTTCTGGGGCTCAAGCAAAACTCTGGCTGGAATAACATTGTTATCGATGCCTGAAACAGGTTGTACAGGAGATGAACAAAGCTCCTTCTCTGGAGCGCTAAGAAAAAAATAGGGCAGTAGATCAGTGAAGGCTGCCTGGAGGTAGAAAGTCATTTAGAGGAGGACCTTTTTGAGAGTTCTTCCAGTCCAGTGATTTATGTTCCAGGCTGGAAAAACTGCCTCATTTTACAACTTTTGTGTCCTTGAGTGGTAGTCTTTGTATGCACTCTGAGTTTTTCAGTGAGTTTAAAAAAAATCTCAGACTGGCTCCTTTTAGGGGATTACCTGAAACCAGGCAGTATTTAAGTGTATCATAATTATTGTTCACAATGATTACTCTGAAGCATCTTAAGATGATGCAGCTTTATTGAAATGTCACATTATTCATTCGAAAAGATTTCTTGGGCCTGGTACAGTGGCTCACCCTTGTAATCCCAGCACTTTGGGAGGCCAAGGTGGGAAGATGATTTGAGCCCAGGAGTTTGAGACCAGCCTGGCCAACATAGCCAGACCCTGTCTCTAGTAAAAAAAATAACAATTTATAATAAAAAAAGGAAAAGACTTCTTGAATGTTTGTTATATACAACTATTCTAAGTGGCAGGGAAACAGCTGTGAGCAAAAGTGACATCCTTGCCCTCACAAGAGTTTATATTATAATAGCAAAATAGAAGTGTAATAAACAAGTATATCGTTTAATGGTGGTAAGTGTTATGTAGAGTAATCAAGCAGAGAAAGGGGATAAGAAGTATTGAAGGTGCTGGAATGGGGGTTGTGGTTTTGGAGAGATGGGTCAGGAAAGGCCTCCGTGAGAAGGTGATCTCTGAGCAAAGACCTAAGGAGGAAAAGGGTGAAGCTGTGCAGCATCGGGGAAAAGAGATCCAGGTAGAGGGATCAGCAATTCCAAGTGCCCTAAGGGGGGATAGTGCCTGGTATGTTCCAGAAACAGCAAAGAGGTCACTGTGACAGGAGTAGAATGAGCACTGAGGTTAAAAGAAATGGCTTTCAGATGGAATGGGGCTCCATAAACCTCTGGAAAGGCAGAGGCTTTTCCTCAGAGTGAGATGACAAGTCATTGGAGGAGTCTGAGTAGATTAGGACTCAGGGACACTAGACTTAAGGAGGCCAGCATCGAAGCAGGGAGACCAGTGAAGAGGCCCTGGCCATACAGCAAAAAGTTGTTGGTGGTGACCTGGACCAGGGTGGGGGTGGTAGTGGTGGCAGCAGAGGTCCGGGGGAGTGAGATTCTGCCTGTCTTGTGTAGATAATGCTAATGGCGGGACTATAAGAAAGTACTGTCAAGGATTATGTAAAATGTAAGTTAAAAAAATTAAGTTCAGTATAATTTGAATGTTAGGAAGAGTGAGAAATGTTAGTTTTTAATTCTTTGAAAATGATCCTCTTACAGGAACTGTCTCTAAATAGAATAACATAATGGGTGTTTAGAATTACCAAACATTTCCAAGAGGCCAAATAAAATTCATTATATATTAGTAAAAATTATTTTTTGGGGGACGGGGGATGGGGGGAGTCTTGCTCTGTCACCCAGGCTGGAGTGCAATAGTGTGATCACAGTTCACTGCAACCTCTGCCTCCTGGGTTCACCAGGTTCAAGTGATTCTCCTCCCTTAGCCTCCTGAGTATCTGGGATTACAGGTACCTACCACCATGGCTGGCTAATTTTTGTTTTTTTAGTAGAGATGGGATTTCACCATGTTGTCCAGGCTGGTCTCAAGCTCCTGACCTCAGGTGATCTGCCCGATTTGGCCTCCCAAAGTGCTGGGATTATACATGTGAGCCACCACAGCCGGCCATAGTAAAAATTTATGTTTTTCAATTAAGTTATAAATCAAAGAAATTTCAGAATATGTACCAAGATTTTTTAATAGCAGCTTTGAGGTATAATCCACATACCATACAATGTACTTAAAGTGTATAATTCAGTGATTTTTCAGAATATTCAGAGTTGCGTAATCATCACTGCAATCAATTTTAGAACATTTTTATCACCCCTTCAAAATCTCATTAGCAGTCAATCTCCGTTCCACCTTATGGTCCAAATTCTCTCCACCCCCAACTTTTTGGCTAGGCAAAGGTGGCTCACATCTATATCCCAGCACTTCGGGAGGCCGAGTTGGGAGACCTGCTTGAATCCAGGAGTTCAAGAACAGCTTGGGCAACATAGGGAGACTCTGCTTCTACAAAAAAAAATTTTTTAAGTTAGCTGGGTGTGGTGGCTCACACCTGTAGTCCCATCTACTCCGGAGGCCAAGGTGGGAGAATCACCTGAGCCTAGGAGGTTGAGGCTGCAGTGAGCCATGATCACATTACTGCACTCCAACCTGGGTGAAAGAGGGAGACCCTGTCTCAAAAAAAAAAAAAAAAAAACCCAAATCTACTTTTTACTGATTCTGGATATTTCATATAAACAGAACCATCACTGTGGTCTTTTTTGACTTGCTTCTTTGACTTAGCATGTTTTCAAGGTTTATTGCCAAATAATATTCCATTGTACGGCCATACACTACATTTTATTTACCCATTCATAAGTTGATGGCCATTTGTGTTGTTTTTTCCCACTTTTTGGCTATCATAAATAATGCTGCTATAAACATTTGTGTTGTTTTAGTATAAATGTTTTCATTTCTTTTGGGTAAAAACCCAGTCATAAAATTGCTGGGTTGTATGAACTCTGTTAAAGTGAGGGGCTGGGTGCAGTGGCTCATGTTTGTAATCCCAACACTTAGGGAGGCCAAGGTGGGAGGATCGCCTGGGCCCAGGAGTTCAAGACCAGCCTGAGTAACATGGCAAACCTTTAACAAAAAACAAAAACTAGCCAAGTGTGATGGTACATGTCTGTGGTCACAGCTACTTGGGAGGCTAAGCAGGGAGAATTGCCTTGAGCCCGGGAGGTTGAGGCTGCAGTGAGCT
>NW_016107663.1:161818-174587 GCF_001604975.1 Cebus imitator
GCAGCCCTGCTTGCAAACCTTTGTCAGGATCTGAGAATGCATAATACCTCTATTAGGTTAGGTAGGTTAGGAGCACAGGACCCTTTGGCAGGAATTCAGGGCCATTCATGTTACATCTGTGGAACAACTACTATGCATTAGGGTGTGGTAAAATGAAGATGTGGAGGTCCTTGCCCTGGAATGTATGGTCTACTGGGGGGCTGGGGGAAAATGGGAAGTGAGTGACAAGTCCACAGCTCTCCAGAGGAGGTGGTGGCAGATAGAAGGGACTGAAGGTACAAAGCACGGTGGCATGAAGAAATGAGGGCTGCATGAAACCCAAATGAGGACTGCATGTGGTTTATTGAGGGCCATTGTTCCAGGAATGGCCGAAGACTTGGGAGAGACAAGTGGGAAAGATAAGCAGACAGGCTTGGAGAGAGGTTTGAGAAGGCTTTTCCGTGGAAGGTGGTTGAACTATTTCCCGAGGACAGTGGGGTCTTTGAAGGGGATCCCTTAGCCAGGGATCTGATCGGATTTGTTGTCATGACAAACTAGCTGTCATGTGGAGATGGGCTAGGCAGGGGTAGGTCTGTCAGACGAAGGAGACTCTGGGACACTTACTGAAGTAATGACCTCCAGAGCAGTGCCCCTAGCTGGCCTGTCTCAAAGCCAGGGCTTTGCATCCAGGTTAAATATTGGCCACAGATTGGATCTTAAGAGTTATTTTTAATAAAATGTTAATATTAGGATTTTTTAACTTGTGCATTCTTTTGTCTTCAAAATGAAGTGCAAAAGGAGTGTTTGCCTGAGGAAGCTCTTTAGTTGGACTTTAGCTGAGATTGTATTAAATAAATGGCTTACTTACTAACATTTCTTTTTTTCCTTCTGTTGGACTTGAACTGTCAACATTTTTAAAGTGAAGGGAGTAGAGTGAATTCTTTTAAACATTTGTCAATATTTGGGTATTGGTGGTATGGCCATCTGGCATAGGCAACAGGTATTTGTGTAGAAACGTTTCTCAAGGACAGGCAACCTCTAACTGGGATTTCATGGCCAGAGATATTTTGGATATGAATGTGTTAACAGCTTTGGAGAGACACATTGTTAGAGATTTAGGCTGGTGACTTGTAGAACCACTGAACTCTGTGAGACAAAAAGGACCTAATGAAAGTTTCTAGCTCCAAGGTGGCCTGCCTCGGCCTCCCAAAGTGCTGAGATTACTGGCATGAGCCACCACACACGGTGGGTTTGTTCATTTTCATTGCTGTGTTATTGCATTGTGGGAATGTACTATTCATTCTGTTGATAGACATCTAGCCTGTTTCTGTTTCCATGCTTTATGAGTAACGCTTCTCTGACCATTCTCATAAGTGTCTTTGGTGAACATATGTGTTCATTTCTGCTAGCTCTGTATGTAGAGGTAGAACTGCTGGGTTCAGCTTTAGGAGATAGACTGCCAACAGTTTTAAAAATAGTTGTACCAGCTTACACCATGCCAGCAGTATATGAAAGTTCTCACTTTTCTCTATATTCACCAACACTTAATGTTGTCTTTTTAACTTTAGCCATTCTTTGAGCTGCTAGTTGTATTGTAAGAATAATGGGCCAGGTATGGCAGTTCACGCCTGTAATCCCAGCACTTTGGGAGGCCAAAACAGGTGGATCACTTGAGGTCACGAGTTTGAGACCAGCCTGGCCAACATGGTAAAACCCCATCTCTACTGAAAATACAAAAATCAGCCAGCATGGTGGTGCACGGCTGTAATCTGAGCTACTTGGGAGGCTGAAGCAGGAGAATCACTTGAACCTGGGAGGCAGGGGTTGCAGTGAGCCAAGATCACACCACTGTACTCCAGCCAGGGCAATGGAGTGAGATTCTGTCTCCAAAATAATAATAATAATGATAATAATAATAAATAAATGAATAAAGTAAAAAGGTCGGGCACAGTGGCTCATGTCTATAATCCAGCACTTTTAGGAGGCCAAGGCAGGTGGGTTACCTAAGGTCAGGAGTTCGAGAGCAGCCTGGCCAACATGGCGAAACCTCGTCTCTACTAAAAATACAAAAATTAGCTGGCACGGTAGCAGACGCCTGTAGTCCCACCTACTCAGGAGGCTGAGTCAGGAGAACCCAGGAGGCGGGATGAACCCGGGAGGCCGAGGCTGCAGTTAGCCAAGATCATGCCACTGCACACCAGCCTGGGTAATAGAGCAACACACTGTCTCAAAGAAAAAAAGAACAACCAAAAACTAGTAATAAATTGCCAGATATTTTGTAGGAGCTTCTCACCAGCAAGTTCTTGTGTTAGTTTATTTTACCAACATTTTTGTCTGGTTTTCTTTAGTAAAAGTATTTATAATTCTGTATTCTACTTCCATAGGTAGATGACTGATGCAAGTCCAGAAGGTTGAGTTTCCATGATGTAATGTGATATGAAATCTTGCATCACTGGTGACATCTGGCAGGAAAAGGGATGGGGAGTGGTTAAAGGTGAATTAAGCCAGATGCTTGTTTTCAATGTGCTTTTGACTCGAGGCCAGTGAGAAGCTAGTCTTTTTAGTAGAGACGAGGTTTCACCATATTGGCCAGGCTGGTCTCGAACTCCTGACTTTAGGTGATCTGGCCGACTCGGCCTCCCAAAGTGCTGGGATTACAGGCATGGGCCACCATGCTCGGCCATGAGAAGCTAGTCTTTTTGGTTCTTGAAAATAGTGCTTTTAGTCTAGAGGCTGTGACTGATGTAACTAACAGGCCTTATTTTTTGGTTTTCAGTGAGGTGCTGGCGGAGGAGTCCATAGTATGTCTGCAGAAAGCCCTAAATCACCTTCGGGAAATATGGGAGCTAATTGGGATTCCAGAGGACCAGCGGTTACAAAGAACTGAGGTGGTAAAGAAGCATATCAAGGTGGGTTGAATAGTACTGGGCTGTGCATTGGACCAGGGTAAGAATGTTGGTGTCTCACCTCAGATAGCACACAGAAGGGATATGTGATCACAGCGTTAGGATAGCACAGGCTCTTCCTGTTTGGTTTTGAAGTCCCTTCTTGAAATTTGATGAGGCTGGGCGCAGTGGCTCATGCCTGTAATCCTAGCACTTTGGGAGGCCGAGGCATGTGGATTGCTTGAGGTCAGCCTGACCAACATGGTAAAACCCCGTCTCTACTAAAAATACAAAAATTAGCCAGGTGCAGTGGTGGGCACTTGTAATCCCAGCTACTCGGGAGGCAAGGCAGGAGAATCGCTTGAACTCGGGAGGTGGAGGTTGCAGTGAGCCGAGATCTCGCCATTGCACTCTGGCCTGGGTGACAGAGTGAGACTCTGTCTCAAGAAAAAAAAAAAGAAAAATTTGAGGAGTTTGGTGTTGGGAGTTTTTTTCCTCCATAGCCTCAGTATTATGGACTGTTTTCGCTCTTGTAGGAACTCCTGGATATGATGATTGCTGAAGAGGAAAGCCTGAAGGAAAGACTCATCAAAAGCATATCCGTCTGTCAAAAAGAGCTGAACACTCTGTGCACCGAGTTAGGCGTCGAGCCATTTCAGGTCCGTGGCGCCCACAGGGTCTGCAGGGAAACTGTGCAGGGCCTGAGATTTAGGAAGCAGCATTGACTTGGGCCTGCAGCTGATGAGAGGCTTCCTGGTGGGGGTGGAGCTAGACATGAGAAATGGGGAAACATGGTGCATCGTTAATTAGGCCCTGCAGAGGAATTCTCGCCTCTGTGGAGAGCTGCCCTGGTGGGAGGCGAAGCAACTAAGAGATGATCAGAAAGACGCTACCGCTTACCGTAGTTTTGCTTTGGAGGGAATATTAGTTTTTTTTATAATCTCTGAAAGAAAGGTAGGTATAGATACTACTGCACTGTTTTTTCTCTGAAAGAAAATGAAAACAGGAAGCAAAATTAACTAATGATAAAAAGGAATACTACCAAAAAAAACAACCTCTGTGGGTTTTATCATACTCAGAAGCTGCATACACTGAACCAACCAAAATAGCTACTTTAGAAGAAATGCCTCAAAACCTGGAATATCAGGAGTGCAAAGTGCAGTTCAGAACATGCCCTGTCACCTGTGGGTGGATGGAGCTCAGAGGTGGCTGTATTGTGGGTCACTGCAAGTTGGACTTGAGTGAGGACACCAGCAAGGATGAAATGAAACATGGGGTACTGAAACATCTCTGCTTAGAACCAGTGGAAGCAGTGCCAGGATCATAAAAATTAGGACAGATGTGGAGCTTGGAAAGATAATGAGTGCAGCCAGAAGGTTCTCAGGTCCCTCCTCCTGTTACAGGAAGACCTGCCTAGGTATCTGTTTGGAGTTAGCCTAGGAGGGAGATCACCTTTAAAGGGCAAAGAATCCACACCTGGTAGCCAAGAACAATCAGGCAGAGGAGAACATGAAGTGGAGCTTCTTGGAGTCAACATAAATGTCTTAAGTATAATAGATTAGTTCACAATGTTAAATGAAATTGTGTAAATTTATAGGACATATAAGAAAAATTTATATGTCCTATGAAAAAAATGCCACTTTTTTTTCCTGGTTACCGGTTAGGAGTATGGCAGGGACGACGAGATGGGTTTTGTTGGTAAGGTGAGATGATGTGATGATGTCCATAGAAGACTGAGTATTTAGGTATGAGCTGGTCATACCACCCTGCAGCTAACCCACAGCAAGCTTTCCAGCCAATTTACACTTTTCATAAAAGTGCCCAGTGCCTGGAGAAGTCTAATCATAGAGACAAAAGGTAAAATGGTGGTTGCCAGGCTTGGGGAAGGGAAAAACTGGAGACTGAAATTTGAGTACGAAATTTCACTTTTGCAAGAGGAAATGTGTTTGGAGGTGATGGTCAGGGCTGCATAACAATATAGCTGTACCTAATACCACTGAACGGTACACTTAATACCACCGAACGGTACGCTTAATACCACCGAACGCTACGCTTAATACCACCGAATGCTACGCTTTTTATACCACCGAACGCTACACTTAATACCACTGAACTCTACACTTAATGGTTAAGAAAGTAAATTTTATATGTATCCTACCACAATTTTTTTAATTGGGGGAAAAAGTACCCTGGTACCTGTTCACTTTTCTTCCCTGGGACCTTCCTTAGGAAAACCTTTGTGCCATTTTCTGTTGACCATGAGTTGACTGACTTGTAAGTTTAACTGAAAGTCTGTCATCCTAGCCGCCTTCTCTTGTCTTTCTCTTCCTTTGAAGGAATTCACTTGGAATCTTATAACAGTGGTACATTGTCTTATTCAGGAAGAAGGAGAGACGACCACCTTGCAACTAGAAAAAGATTTGCGCACGCAGGTGGAATTGATGCGAAAACAGAAAAAGGAGAGAAAACAGGAACTGAAGCTGCTTGAACAACAAGATCAAGAACTGTGTGAAATTCTTTGTATGCCCCACTACGATATTGATAGCACCTCAGTGCCCAGCTTAGAAGAGCTGAACCAGTTCAGGCAACATGTGGCAACTTTGAGGGAAACAAAGGTACACTGCCTACATTCATACTTCCTAAAAGTCACTTTGGTTTTCCTCTAGGTATCTTGTAATTGCTTTGTTTTAAAGGCTTCTAGGCGTGCGGAGTTTGTCAGTATAAAGAGACAGATCATACTGTGTATGGAGGAATTAGACCACACCCCAGACACAAGCTTCGAAAGAGATGTGGTGTGTGAAGACGAAGATGCCTTTTGCTTGTCTTTGGAGAATATTGCAACACTACAGAAGTTACTACAGCAGGTACGTCTCAAATTATCCCTGGGATCTCCCTAGTATAGAGCAGTTTGAAAGAACTGACAGTTGCTGGGTGTGGTGGCTCATGCCTGTAATCCCAGCACTTTGAGAGGACGAGGCGGGCGGATCACAAGGTCAGGAGTTCGAGACCAGTCTGGCCAATATGGTGAAACCCCCATCTCTACTAAAAATACAAAATTAGCTGGGTGTGGTGGCGGATGCCTGTAATCCCAGCCACTTGGGAGGCTGAGGCAGGAGAATCGCTTGAACCTGGGAGGCGGAGGTTGCGGTGAGCCAAGATCGTGCCACTGCACTGCAGCCTGGGCAACACAGCGAGACTGTCTCAGAGAAAATAACAACAACAACAAAAAATGGTGGCTCACGCCTGTAATCCCAGCACTTTGGGAGGCCGAGGCGGGTGGATCACGAGGTCAAGAGATCGAGACCATTCTGGTCAACATGGTGAAACCCCGTCTCTACTAAAAATACAAAAATTAGCTGGGCATGGTGGCGCGTGCCTGTAATCCCAGCTACTCAGGAGGCTGAGGCAGGAGAATTGCCTGAACCCAGGAGGCGGAGGCTGCGGTGAGCCAAGATCGCGCCATTGCACTCCAGCCTGGGTAACGAGAGCGAAACTCCGTCTCAAGAAAAAAAAAAAAAACCACATTTTTTCCTACAGTCTTAAATAAGGAGCCAACGCAGGTAAGAGAATGAGAGACGATAACGATAGTAATATAGACAATCTTGATTTCTGTTTTGTAACGGTTAAAAAACCTTTATATGTAGCTCCAAGAAAATGAAATTGAAATGATAGATGAAATAATATTAGTCATTTGAGTTAGCTTAGTGTTTTAAACGTTCTTTTCCGTTCTAAATTTGAATGCTAATTCTTGGAGTCTGAGATCCTGACAGCTTACAGTTTGTGTTTAGAAGGCATGAAAACACTGCTTTGAACTCTCATGGAAGGGCCTCCTCTCCCTGTGCATCCAGACGTTTCTTTGTAGGAAGCCAAAGGGCTAGTCTCTGTGCTTCTGCTTTGCTGTGAATGACACTGGCTTTCTGTGCTGCAGCTGGAAATGCAGAAATCACAAAATGAAGCAGTGTGTGAGGGTCTGCGCACTCAAATCCGAGAGCTCTGGGACAGGCTGCAAATACCTGAAGAAGAGAGAGAAGCTGTGGCCACCATTATGTCTGGGTCAAAGGCCAAGGTTCGGAAAGCGGTAAGAAACCCAATGGGTGCTGGGTCAGCAGTCTTCTCTCAGCACTTCTGTGTTAGTTATAAAGAGTGTTGATTTTGTTGGGCGCAGTAGCTCACGCCTGTAAGCCCTGCACATTGGGATACTGAGGCGAGTGGATTATTTGGGGTCAGGAGTTCAAGACCAGCCTGGCCAACACAGTGAAATCCCGTCTCTACTAAAAATATAAAAATGAGCTGCGTGGTAGTGGTGTGCACCTGTAACCCCAGTTACTTGGGAGGCTGAGGCAGGAGAATCACTTGAACCTGGGAGGCAGAGGTAACAGTGAGCCAAGATTGCGCCTCTGCACTCCAGTCTGGGTGAGAAAAAGAGACCCTGTCAAAAAAAAAAAAAAGTGATTTATAATGCTTTGCATTATAATTTTACTTAAAAGGGGGAAACTTCTGCAAACCTAAATGCACACAGAAGTATGGCAGCCACCTTTAGCAAGCCTCTTTCTTTCAGCTGCAATTAGAAGTGGATCGGTTGGAAGAACGAAAAATGCAAAACCTGAAGAAACTGATTGAGGCAACTCGAGTGGAGCTGGCTCAGCACTGGGACCAGTGCTTTTACAGCCAGGAGCAGAGACAAGCCTTTGCCCCTTTCCATACTGGTGAGTACGGGAGTGAAGTCTTGGTTGGTTTGTTTGGAGACAGGTCTTACTGTTATCTGGTCTCAAATTCCTAGGCTCAAACAATCCCCCACTTGCCTCCCAAAGTGTTGGGCCACCACACCCAGCCAGAAATGGCGTCTTCCTGTGACCTGCTCACTAGTTTTTAACAAGTGCAGACATTCCCCAGAAGTGTTTCCTCTTCTGAACAGATGATGCCAGCTTTTCAAGACATTGAGTATAACTGCCATTCCTGTATGGAAGAGCATTTGCAAATATTATTGGGAAATATTGGCCTCTTGCTTTCTGAAGCAGTGTGTCACTGTAGGCTCTAGCTGTGAAGCTTCAGTTTCTGTCAGGGGCTTCCTTCCTGCCAGGTGCAGTGTCAAACCCTTGACAATATTATTCCACAGACTCCTCATGTCAAGAGGTGAGGACACTAAAGCACATACATGCTGAGTAACTTAATCCAGAGACATACAGTGGGAAATGCCAGAGCCTCCGTCGGAGCCAAAAGGAGCTTGCCTCCTGGAGCCCAGTGGAATTGTAGTCTGAGCCGAACTAAGTGTAAAAATGAAGCTATCCCAACTAAATTCAATAGCTATTTTTGCACATTTTCTGTGATTCCCCCATCTACTGGCTGGGCAGGACAGAAAGGAAGAATATGAGCCACTGGCCGCGGTGGCGTGTGCCTATAGTCCCAGCTACTCGGGAGGCTGAGGCTGGAGGCTCTCTTGAGCCCAGGAGTTCTGGGCTGTAGTGTGCTATGCCGATCGGGTGTCCGCACTAAGTTCGGCATCAATCTGGTGACCTCCCAGGAGTGGGGGACCACCAGGTTGCCTAAGGAGGGGTGAACCAGCCCAGGTCGGAAATGGAGCAGGTCAAACCACTGCAGTCCAGCCTGGGCAACATATCGAGACCCTGTCTCTTTAAAAAAAAAAAAGGAGGACTATGAAAGAAACCTGAGACAAGGCAAGAGATGATGCAGATTTTTGACATATTTTAGTCTCTATACTAGTCTCTTAGACTCCAGTCTCCCAGGCCGATTGTGACAAAGCTGGTTTTTATTAACCACTATCATCTATTGCACACACACGCCTGTTCCTGTATCATTTTACTATAAGGAAAAAAAACCTATTTCCACCTTAGGGAATGGGAAAAATTGGATACTAAACACTAGACGAATTGTTTTAAAATATTGGGCCTATATTTTGCAGAGGAATACACAGAAAATCTGCTCCAACTCCATGATGCTGAGATTGTGCGGTTAAGAAACTATTATGAAGCTCACAGGGAACTCTTTGAAGATGTCCGGAAGTGGGAAGAAAGCTGGAGGCTTTTCTTAGAGTTTGAGGTACTGCCCTAGTTTATGTGTTTTTGTTTCAGCTGTTTTTTTAGAGACGGAATCTTGCTCTGTCACTCAGGCTGGAGTGCAATGGCATGATCTCGGCTCACTGCAACCTCCGCCTCCCGGGTTCAAGCGATTCTCCTACCTCAGCCTCCCAAGTAGCTGGTCTTGAACTCCTAATCTCAGATGATCTGCCGGCTCAGACCCCCAAAGTGCTGGGATGATACGCGTAAGGCACTGCGCCTGGCAAACATTTTACATTTTTAACATCCATTTTAAGGGTACATTTAGCAAAAACCAGATTATCTATAAATCTCCTCACTGTGCACATTGAAGCTGCATTGTTTGAGAATGCTGGCAGTGAGTGAGCAACTAAAGGTGCCCCCATCAGATTTCTGAGTGCAGACCCTCCTCCTTGTCCCTTCACACACCTGTCTCCTGGAGAGACGTCATCATCTGACATCCAAACCAATGAAGGAAGCCAGTGATGTTAAACATTAGAGTCTGTCTTTCTAGATTAAAAAGAAACAGTAGTTTTCCTGCACCCCAGTGAATGATCTTGCCCGTGTGTGAGAGTGTCCGCAGCTCACTGGCTTTAGAACATCACAGTTCCTCACTGCCGGGAGCAGGCAGGAATGCAGACCTCTTTGAGTGGCTTTAATCATATCATTTTATGAGAACAAAGCGTCTTAACAGAAATTACTGGTCTTACGGTGCCAGGTTTTCCACTAACTGTATTTTTCACAGAGAAAAGCTTCAGATCCGAATCGATTTACCAATCGGGGAGGAAACCTTCTAAAAGAAGAAAAACAACGAGCCAAGCTCCAGAAAACGCTGCCTAAGGTAATATTGTTGCTAAGGGTTTTTGGTGCTTGGCTGCAAAGATACCTCACTATTTGTATGTCTTTTTCTTTCTGTTGTTTTGCCTCAAAAGTATTTTCTTCAAAGCTTCAGTAGAGATAATAAGTTATACATTCCATATAAGCAACTGAGTATCAAAGCACACTCCTTTGCTAGGACTGCCGTCATAAAGCACTGCGGACTGGGCAGCTTTGACAATAGCAATTCATTCTCTCACAACTCTAGAAGCTGCAAATCTGAGATGCACATGTCATTGGCAGAGCTGGTTTCTTCTGAGCCTTCTCCCCTTGGCTTTGTAGACGGTCGTCTTCTCCCTGTGTCCGCACATGGTTTTCCTGTGATGTGTGTGGCCTAATCACTCCTGGTCATATGAGATTAGGGCCCACCTGATGACCTCATTTGAGCTTAATTCTCTTTTTTTTTCCCCCAAGAGATGGGGGTCTCACTATGTTGATGAGGCTGGTCTTGGACTCCTGGCCTCAAGCAGTCCTCCCATCTGGGCTTCAGGAATGCTGGGATTACAGGAAATGGGCCACCACACCTGGCCTTAATTCTCTTTGTAAAGATGCTGTCTCCAAATACAATCACATTCTGAGGTACTGGGGGTTAAGGCTTCAACATTTGAATTTGAGAGGAACACAATTCAGCCAGTTACATCAGGAAAGCTTCTGAGAGAGAGTCTTGTCAGCTTCATTACCATTTTCCACTTTGATAATAATAACCACTTTTTGAGTGTCGGGGATATCATTTCAAAACACTCTCATTTAGTAATTCATCTAATCCTTACAACATCCCTGTGAGGTTGGTATTATATCCGTTTGTACAGACAAGGAAACTGAGGTACTAAGAAGTTAGGTAAATCTGGCTGGATGTGGTGGCTCACTCCTGGAATCCCAGCACTTTGGAAGCCCAGGCAGTTCGAGACCAGCCTGGCCAACATGACGAAACTCCGTGTCTACTAAAAATACAAAAACTAACCAGGTGTGGTAGTACATGCCTGTAATCCCAGCTACTCAGGAGGCTGAGGCACAAGCCCGGGAGGTGGAGGTTGCAATGAGCCGAGGTCATGCCACTGCACTCTAGTCTGGGTGCCAAAGTGAGACTCTATCAAAAAAAAAGAAAAAAAGTGACGTAAATTTGCTGACTGCTTCACAGGAGTAAGAGGGCGATTCCAGATTGAACCCCATTAAGTCTGATTCCAGAGTCCTGCTCTTCATGTTCACTGCTTGCCTCATATTGTTGATCTTCCCTATGCTGCCTCCAGCTTCAGGCACCAAAACCTTAGTGGTCAAACTTTGGGTTCTTGCCATTTTCCACTCTGGTATATGGTGTGAATGAAATGTCCCAGGCTTTGATTTCCAGTCACTCTGACCTGTAGCCTGTGTGCCCAGCTACCTGAAGTGAGGCTAATGATGCTCTGGGATGGAAGAGTCACCCTCTAGGGAAATCATTTCATTTGGGCCTTACAAAAAAGATTTGAAGTTATGAACACGTCCTTCTTTCTGGTCTCAGCTGGAAGAGGAGTTGAAGGCACAGACTGAACTGTGGGAACAGGAACATTCAAAGGCATTTCTGGTAAATGGGCAGAAATTTACGGAGTATGTGGCAGAACAATGGGAGATGCGTCAACTGGAGAGAGAGAGAGACAGACAGGAAAGAGTAAGTAAGATGGTCATCCGAGCAGCCCAGAGTCTCTGCCAGGGACCGGGGTTTGTTGAATTGGGAGCCCATGGCAGCTCTTTTTAGCTCTGTCTGCAGAGACATGAGCCTAGATTCTGGGCCCTGCTTCTGTTCCCCTCCCAGGCCTGCTCTCTTCCTAAGATTTATCACTGGTGCTTCTGACTTTCACACAGCAACTCAAGAACAAAAAGCAGACAGAAACAGAGATGCTGTATGGCAGTGCTCCCCGAACACCCAGCAAGCGGCGGGGACTGACTCCCAACACACCGGGCAAAGCACGAAAGGTAAACGCAAGGCCTAGGGAAGTGCTGATTTCAAGGGAGTGGTGAGGGTAGTCCCAGCCACCTCCTGCACTCTGTCCTGCAGAGACGGGGAAACGGTTTTTCTGTCCCTTCATGTTGAGTGCACTTGAGAGTGGATGGAAGGCTGAATAGTGGCATCTAGTGATAGTCACCAATGGCCAGCTTTAGTGTGTGCACTTGAGTCCTTGCCTTCAACTCAGAAGGGGGCAATGAAGGCCAACATTCTGGTAATGATAAAGAAAGCTTCAGCGGTTTTCCTGAAAACCTGTAATGTTATTTTCCCCCTGCAAGGCTAACAGGTGGCCATGTGGTAGCATGTGAAAACCTTCATGCTTACTCTGTGGAACATGTAATGATTCTTCATCTCTAGAGCACAAAGTCAGACAGGACTTTATTACTTTTTTACTTTTTGCTTTTAAGACAGAGTTTTCACTCTTGTTGCCTAGGCTGGAGTGTAATGGTGCGATCTCAGCTCATTGCAACCTCCGCCTCCAGGTTTAAGCAATTCTCCTGCCTCAGCCTCCCAAGTAGGTGGGCCTACAGGCACCTGCCACCACGCCTGGCTAATTGCCTTTTTGTATTATTAGTAGAGATGGGGTTTCACCATGTTGGCCAGGCTGGTCTTCAATTCCTGACTTCAAGTGAGCCACCGCACCTGGCCAGGAATTCTTTATATACTTTGGATGCAACTCCCTTGCATTACACTAACATTTCCCAGGGGCCGGGCACGGTGGCTCACACCTGTAATCCTAGCACTTTGGGAGGACAAAGTGGACGAATCACCTGAGGTCAGGAGTTCAAGACCAGCCTGGCCAACATGGAGAAACCCATCTCTACTAAAAATGCAGACATTAGCTGGGCATGGTCACACACGCCTGTAATCCTAGCTACTCGGGAGGCTGAGGCACAAGAACCGCTTGAACCCAGGAGGTGGAGGTTGCAGTGAGTCAAGATCACACCACTGCAGTCCAGCCTGGGTGACACAGACACAGTAAAACTCTGTCTCAAAAA
>NW_016107663.1:177257-178218 GCF_001604975.1 Cebus imitator
TTTTTTCCTAGAGACAGGGTTTTGCCATGTTGCCTAGGCTGTTCTTGAACATGTGACCTCAAGCAGTCCTCCTGCCTTGGCCTCCCAAAGTGTTGGGATTATAGGCATGAGCCACTCGATCCTGGCCCCATATTTTCAACTAAAAAGTATAGGATTACAGACATGAACATAAAGGTAGTCTCAGGCTTTAACCACTGCAGGTATTGTGTGTGTGTGTGTGTGTGTGTGTGTGTGTGTGTGCGTGTGCACGCACGTTCACTAGGATGATACGTGGATCTCTTTCTCTGCAGCCAGTCGCTACTTCCACCTCTTCAGGGAAGAAAATGCCCCCTGCCAGCAGGCATGGAGCTAACAAGGAGAACCTGGACCTCAACGGCAGCATCCTGACTGGTGGGTACCCCGGCTCGGCCCCCGTCCAGCGCAACTTCAGCATTAACTCTGTTGCCAGCACCTATTCTGAGTTTGCGGTAATTCACCTTTTCTCATATCTACCAGTCTCTGGGGAGCACACGGTTGGGGCAGAGTGGGTATCTTCCCAGGGGCATCCAGGCTGTTAGCTAGGGCAGCTACCTTGGAGGCTGAGAATCCCTTTCCTGCTTTGACCATGGCAGGGTGGGTGTGATTTAAAGGGGGCGGTATATAGGAAGGAAGTTGGCAGCAGCAACTAGACATTTAACCTGGATCCTTCTGCTTAATATATATATACCATTTCCTGGCTGCGGGAGGTGACCCCCCTGTCACTGCCCTGGTGCTCTCTTGGTGGAGTTCTTGGTAACTGTCTTAATTCTTTGTTCTTAGAAGGATCCGTCCCTCTCTGACAGTTCCACTGTTGGGCTTCAGGTCTGTATGGCAACCCCTGCATGTTTCATGTCCCTTTCCAAACTCATCTGTCATCTGCTGGCTTCATTCATCTGGGCATAGGGCTACACTAACCAGTCATCTCGGCTGTGTTTCAAAGGAA
>NW_016107663.1:178234-185955 GCF_001604975.1 Cebus imitator
ACCACCATTTCTGACAGAAGCTAGCTCACCATTAAATAATGGTCCAAAACTAATGTGCAAAAAAATAGAACAGTCACTCTGAGCCCCACTGGTCCCATGGAAAGCCCTGGGACGTGTCTGGGAAACTGAAGGTCAGGCGGGGGTCTCTGTAGACTCAATTCCAAGCCCAGTCTTCAGCTGGTATGGAGCTAGGGCCCCTACATGTGGGTTCCAGCCCAGTGACACCGTGTCACTAAACATGCCCAGTACTCAGTGGAGACGTGGAAAGTATGTGGTAAAACACACCCAGTCTTTCAAATATTTTATTAGGCTATGCTCAAAGATAGGTGTCCTGTAAATCAAGAATTCATATTTTTAAAGAAATTTTTTTCCTAGAGACAGGGTTTTGCCATGTTGCCTAGGCTGTTCTTGAACATGTGGCCTCAAGCAGTCCTCCTGCCTTGGCCTCTCAAAGTGCTGGGATTATAGGCATGAGCCACTCGCACCTGGCCCCATAGTTTCAATTAAAAAGTATAGGATTACAGACATGAACATAAAGGTAGTTTCAGCCTTTAACCAGTGCAGGTATTTGTGTGTGTGTGTGTGTGTGTGTGTGTGTGTGCGCGCGCGCGTGCGCATGTGCGCACACGCGCACGCACGTTCACTAAGATGATACGTGGATCTCTTTCCTTTCTCTGCAGCCAGTCGCTATTTCTGCCCGTTCAGGGCAAGAAATGCCCCCTGCCGGCAGGCATGGAGCCAGCAAGGAAGAACCAGACTTCAGCGGCAGCATCCTGAGTGGTGGGTACCCCGGCTCGGCCCCCGTTCAGCACAACTTCAGCATTAATTCTGTTGCCAGCACCTATTCTGAGTTTGCGGTAATTCACCTTTTCTAATATCTACCAGTCTCTGGGGAGCACACAGTTGGAGCAGAGTGGGTATCTTCCCAGGGGCATCCAGGCTGTTAGCTAGGTCAGCTACCTTGGAGGCTGAGAATCCCTTTCCTGCTTTGACCATGGCAGGGTGGGTGTGATTTAAAGGGGGCGGTATATAGGAAGGAAGCTGGCAGCAGCAACTAGACATTTAACCTGGATCCTTCTGTTTTATGTATATATATATGTGTATATTTTATATATATTTATATATATATATTTATATTTATGTATATATATTTTTATATATTTATATATATTTATATATATATATTTATATTTATGTATATATATTTTTATATATTTATATATATTTATATATTTATATATATTTATATATATATAAATATATATAAATATATAAATATATAAATATATATATATATACACACACCATTTCCTGGCTGTGGGAGGTGACCCCTTTGTCACTGCCCTGGTGCTCTCTTGGTGGAGTTCTTGGTAACTGTCTTAATTCTTTGTTCTTAGAAGGATCCATCCCCCTCTGACAGTTCCACTGTTGGGCTTCAGGTCTGTATGGCAACCCCTGCATGTCCCATGTCCCTTTCCAAACTCATCTGTCATCTGCTGGCTTCATTCATCTGGGCATAGGGCTACACTAACCAGTCATCTCGGCTGTGTTTCAAAGGAAGCAGGAATTCCTCTCATGGACTCAAAAAACACATCTGACTTACATTCATTACAGATTAGCCTAATGACTAATAAGAAAACTTGTCAGACTTGAATTGGATTCTCAGCCTCTAATGTCAGGCAGTTTTTAAAAATCATGTTTAACAGAAAGCCTTGACCCTCCCCAGTTGTGACCTCAAAGGCCTGCAAGAGCTGGAAGGAATAGAGGCCCCATCACGCGGAGAGGGGAGCCCCAGCTGTGTGCTGCCGACAGTGAGGCTCTTGGCCTGTGTGCTGATTATTTCCCGGAGTATATGCCTTCTTAACCCCTCAGGGCTCAATCGCCAGCTCTGTCTCCTCTCAGCTAGCTAATGCTGATTTCCTCACCTTTGCCTCTTTCCATTGAGCTATTGACCCATAGATAAAGATAAAGCACTGGAAAAAAGGTTTTCCAGAATGCTCTTCACTTTCTAGTATCCTACTCTACATTTGCTAACACCTAACAACAATGCCTTTTACTGAATCTGTGTTCTCTTCTCTCAATATTTTACTAGGGAGAGCTGAGGCTGTCCCTTACCGTTGAGGGGATATTGAGTGAAACCCTAGCCTGCCTCCTCTCCTGATGGCCGCAGAGATGGAGAATAGAACCGGCCGGCCAAAGCTGTGGCTGGTTTTGATCACTGAAACTGGCTTCCTACTCTGGCATGTTTTTAAATTATGTGGCTGGTGGTGCTTCCACCTATAAAAGTGGGTGTG
Source organism: Cebus imitator (assembly GCF_001604975.1). Lineage (NCBI taxonomy): Eukaryota > Metazoa > Chordata > Mammalia > Primates > Cebidae > Cebus > Cebus imitator. Next base: position 180,529 of record NW_016107663.1, read on the forward strand.
TGTCACTCTGGCCAACGGATTGCTGGACAGAGGTCCAGCTTTCTCTTTCTGCTTGTTCACCCAAGGCCCATTTGATCTATTTGAGGCTGAAGTCCCTGCCTATCTCTGTGGCCAGTCCTAGGCAGGTTCATCTGGTTTGGTTGCTAAAGCTGATAGACTCCACCAGGCAGCACCAAAGCCACTCAACTAACCTCTGTGCTAACGTCTTTCTCAACGGCCGTTCGTGTTTATCTTTTGCTGCTTTACCATGTGCTCCAGCATGAGATCAAATCACCAGCAGGTTACAAGGCCCTCAGCCCCAGGGATTGGTAGATATATGTTGTGGCCCATTGTTTTATAAAGGGCTCAAGAGATTAAAGTTTGTTGCCTACTTACCTTGACAACTCTAATGTAGCTTTGTGAAGTACAGTCATGTGTCCATGACAGGGATATATTCTGAGAATGAAATTGCCCCACCCATGGTACACATTTCATAGAGTATACTTAACAGTCCTAGACAGTACAGCCTACACACCTAGACTATGTGGGATGGTGTTTTCCTCCCGGGCTGCAAACCTGTGCAGCATGTTACAGAATACTGTAGGCAATTGTGGGTTTTGATTCAGGCTATTCGTGGGATATTGTAGGCAGTTGTAACACAGTGGTAAGTATCTGTGTATCCAAACATAGAAAAGTTACAGTAAAAATATGGCATAATCTTAGGGGACCACCATGGTGTATGTGGCCTGTCATTAACTGTCATTATGCCGTGCACGACCGTATGAAGGATTTCTCTTATGTGAGGTGTAACAGAATGGACTGGCTGAGGAAAGAGGTCACGGGCATGGGTGCATGTGCGCTCTATGACTAACAGAATGGTGCTCCTAATGCAACCTATGCCGCGCTAGGGATCTCAGAGAAACTGCCTTCAGGGGACCTTTTGCTGACACTTACCCATACTTAGAAGGGCGGGGCATGTGTGATAGAGGCAGTATTGCCACTGATGTTATTTATTTTTCAACAGCGAGAACTTTCAAAGGCTTCCAAATCTGACGCTACTTCTGGAATCCTCAATTCAACCAACATCCAGTCCTAAGGCCCTGAGCAGTCAACCAGCTGTGGCTTCCTGTGCCTAGACTGGACCTCATTTTATGGGGGAGGCTTTAGTTTTTCTTGAGCTTAGGTGTGCTCAAAACCCTAGCCTTGGACAGGCTCCATGACCATGGGCCTATTAGAGATATAAAGAGTGTTACAGATGAACGTCCACCACAGGTTTAGTGGTCCTAGGAGACTTAGTTTTGACTTTAAAAGTTTATGGCAGAAAGTACAAATTTTAGCATGTGGGGCCTGACTTCTTTACCACATAATAATTCTACTTCCTGAAGTGTGATCAAAAGCTTGTTTTATTTCACCACTGTGTAGGAAAATTAACTGTGCCCATCCCTAGGGTAATTTTGGCTTGTGTACTTATAATGAGTATTAACATCTTTTTTGTTTAGGGATGTTCAATTAATGCTGTAGCTATCAGCTTTGCTCTTACCTGAAAGCTTGTCCCCATCACACAGGACAGCCTTCCTCCTGATGAGAATGGCCGTGTGTGTCCAAAGTTGAGATGGCCTGCCCTACTACTGCCAAAGAGGTGACAGGAAGGTGGGAGCTGCCTTGTTAGATTGTGTTCAGTTCTGTTGCGCAGTGCAACGCCCTTTGTTGGCGGTATGTATGTGTGAACACACGTGCTCGTTGGAACTCTCCTCAGCATTTGTCCCTGGCTCCAGTCTCCCCATTCCTGTGCCTGCTATGCCTGAGTTCTTCTACCCCTGCAGTTGCCAGCCACATCGGGAGGCTGGCTGTTCCGATGGGTTGGGCTATCTTTGTCATCGAGATCTGGAACTTTGCACATGTCACTACGAGGGAGTTGTTTCTACTCTAGCATCTACGATGAGGTGCCCTCTTTACCAACCCTCTCAGTCACTACTCTTCCTGAAGCACTATTATTTATTCTTCCTCTGTCTGCCTGAACCAGTACTACTGTCAACATAGTGTAAATGGTTCTCAAAAGCTTACCAGTGTGGACTTGGTCGGTCACAGCCATGCTGTTTACTCATACGTGTATGTGTCCTGTTTTTAAAATATAAAATTATTCTTAAAAATAAATTGTAAGTATACAGATTTTAATTTCAAAAAGATACAGTGCGGTGTTTCATTTTTTTCCCCCAGTCACTTTTTCGTTGGTCTGTGTGTGAAAACCAGAAACAGAAAAGACTAAAAGGATCTCCCAGAAGTTTTTAGTCACGAGTGTCAATTTTTTTGAATCTCACTGTCACTCAGGCTGGAGGTGCAGTGACACTATCTATCTTGGCTCAGTGCAACCTCCACTTCCCAGGTTCAGGTGATTCTCCTGCCTCAGCTTTCCGAGTTGCTGGGATTACAGGTGCCCACCACCATGACACCTGGCTAATTTTTGTGTTTTTGGCAGAGAAGGGGTTTCACCATGTTGGCCAGGCTGGTCTTGAATTCCTGACATGAGGTGATCTGCCCGCCTTGGCCTCCCAAAGTGCTGGGATGACATGTAAGCCACTGCACCCAGCCAAGTGTGACTTAATCTTTTCTGGTACATTCCTAAATTAAAAATACCCTATTCTCAGAAGTTGCTGTGGGAAATAAAAAATCTAACCGCTAAGGTGTAAAGAGCAGAGGGAGTCCTAGGAAGCTTCTGGCTTCAATGTCTGTTGTCTCAATGGGGGAGTCAACAGTGTTACTGAGGGAGGATGGACAGAAACTGTACACCTGTGAGGGCTAAAACAGAAAAACCACCACAGCCAAGTCACCAAGCATCTCCAGCCCAGAACTTTCCTCCCAGTCGTTTCTTATTCCTCCTGCCCAGCCTCGCCCTGCCTAGCAATCACTGACTTCTTGCTGTTACTATAGATTAGTTTGCATTTCCTGCAGTTTTATGTAAGTAGAATCACACAGCACATACTTTTTTGGTCTCGCTCTTTCACTACTTTGAGGTTGACCCATACTGTTTCTTATACCCACACAGCTGGTTAACATCATGACTGAAATGGGATTTCTCCTCCAGATTCCAGTCCCCAAGATATCTGTCCTTACAGTGTAGGTTTTTAAATATTTTTTTGTTTTTTCTTTTTTTTTGCTTAGTATTCCATGGTGTAGATACACCATTTTTTTCATCTGTGAGATTTTTCACATTTGGCTTTTCTCCAGTTTTTGGCTATTAAAAACAAGGCTGCTATACATATTCATATACAAGTCTTTCTATGTATATATGTTTTTCTTCTGGATAAATACCTTGGAGTGAAGCTGCTGGATCACATCTATGGTAGGTATACAGTTAACTTTTTAAGAAATGCCAAGCTGGGCCAGGTACGGTGGCTCACACCTGTCATCCCAGCACTTTGAGAGGCTGAGGTGGGAAGATCGCCAGGTCAGGAGTACGAGACCAGCCTGGCCAACATGGTGAAACCCCGTCTCTCCTAAAAATACAAAAATTAGCTGGGCATAGTGGCATGTGCCTGTAATCCCAGCTACTCAGGAGGCTGAAACAGAACTGCCTGAACTCAGGAGGGGGAGGTTGCAGTGAGCCGAGATTATGCCATTGCACTCCAGCCTGAGTGACAGAGTGAGACTCAATCTCAAAAAAAAAAAAAGCCAAACTTTTCCAAAGCAGTACCATTTTACACTCCCAGCAGTAATGTTTGAAGGTTTTGGTTTCTCCACGTCTTCACCAACAGCTGGTATGTTCAGCCTTTGTATAATTCTAGTTACTCTGTGTATGAAGTGGTGTCTCACTGGTTTTCGTTTACAACTCCCTAATGCCTAATGACATAGGCCTTCTTTTCATATGCTTAGTTGCCATCCTTCTGTCGTCTTTGTTAACTTTTGCCCATTTTAAAAAGTGTCTTGGCCGGGCATGATGGCTTATGCCTATATTCCTAGTACTTTGGGAGGCTAAGTCAAGTGGATCGCTTGAGCCCAGGAGTTCAAGACTAGCGGCCGGGCGCGGTGGCTCACGCCTGTAATCCCAGCACTTTGGGAGGCCGAGGCTGGTGGATCACGAGGTCAAGAGATCGAGACCATCCTGGTCAACATGGTAAAACCCCGTCTCTACTAAAAATACAAAAAATCAGCTGGGCATGGTGGCGCGTGCCTGTAACCCCAGCTACTCAGGAGGCTGAGGCAGGAGAATTGCCTGAACCCAGGAGGCGGAGGTTGCAGTGAGCCAAGATCGCGCCATTGCACTCCAGCCTGGGCAACAAGAGCAAAACTCCGTCTCAAAAAAAAAAAAAAAAGACTAGCCTGGGCAACATGACAGAACCCCATCTCTACTAAAAATACAAAAATTAGAAGTGGTAGCATGTGCCTGTAGTCCCAGCTACTCGGGACGATCGCTTGAGCCCAGGAGGGGGAGGGTGCAGTGAGCCAAGATCACAAGTGCACTCCAGCCTGGGCAGCAGAGGGACCCTGCAAAAAAAAAAAAAAAGAAAAAAAAGCCTACAATGAAATAGCACTTCACATCCATTAGGATAGCTACTAACCAAAAAATAGAAAACAAGTGTTGACATGGATGTGGAGAAAATAGGATCTGTGTGCACTTCTAGTGGGAATGTAAAATGAGGCGGCCCTCTGTGGAAAACCGTAGGGCAGTTCCTCAAAAAATTATACAGAATTACCACATGACCAAGCAATTCCGCTCTGGGTCTATATCCAAAAGAACGGAAGCAGAGAATCAGAGTTGTACACCCACGTTCACAGCAGCACTATTCACTGTAGCTCTACTTACTTATCCACCAATGCACAGATGGACGAATACAACGCGGTGCATACATTTAATAGAATCATAGCCTTCAAAAGGCAGGAAGTCCAGATACATAAGCTACATCATGGATGAACTTGCAGGACATGCTGCTAGGTGAAATAAGCCAATCATGAAAAGACAAATACTATGGGATTCCACTTACATAAAGCACATAGGGTAGTCAGAGTCACAGAAACAGAAGGTAGAATGGCGGCTGCCAGGAGCTGGGAAAGGGAGTGGGGAGTTCAGTGTTTAATGTGCAGTTTCACCATGGAATGAAAAAGTTATTCAAACGCATAAGGGTGATGGCTACACAAGAGGAATGGATATGTCACTCAACCCTATCCTTAAAAATGGTTAAAATAATTTTTCTATTTTTATTGAACATAAATTTTATGTTCAGTATATTTTACCACAATAAAAAAAAGCTAAAAGACCCCGTGGGTGGGAAATATTTCCTAAACCACACACACATGCACAAATGTAAATTAACCATAAAGAATTAATATTGTATCAAAATAAGCTGACATTTGTAAAGCACTTTGAGGCTTACCTGGCATGCAGCAAGCACCATCTAAGCGTTAAATAAAAATTGATAACACCCAGAGAAACTGAAAAAACAAACTACATGA
>NW_016107663.1:186730-193250 GCF_001604975.1 Cebus imitator
GGCAATTTATAAAAGAAAGAGGTTTAATTGGACCTCCAGCCTGGGTAACAAGAGCGAAACTCCGTCTCAAAAAAAAAAAAAAAATGAATGAACTCCAGGACCCAACAACAAGGATCGCTCACACAGTGCTGAGTGACAGAAATGACACAAAAGCACATACACAGGACGATTTCACTTACCTAACACTCAAAGGCAAACACCTGTGTTGAATAGAAATGCACACAAGGACGGCAAAATTCAAACGAAAACCGGGAAGGGGCTGAAAAGGAAGATGAGCTGGAACGGGCTCCGATCTCAGCTGCACGTCAAATTTCCCTGGGTGAGGTGGGCGGAGCTTGGACTCTACCACTATCTAGGCCACACCCCCAGAGGCTCTGCTTTCACTGTCAGGATGCTGACCTTGGGCGGCAGAGTTTTCAATGCTCTCCAGCTGTTTCTAAAGCAGACAAGTTTAGGACTCTGCTTGAAGGTGAAAGGGAAGACTGTAATGGAGAGGGGCAAACACAGGGCCCTTGGGGTGCAGGCAACAGTTTTCCTTGACAAAGATGGGAGTTTCACAGGTGTTTTATTACACATACATACGCAAGTCAGCTCTTTCCTTTCTCCACAGCATACACGTAGGTGTTCCAGGGCCCACAGGTGATGGCCTTTACTTGGAGTTGCTTATCTACGAAGTATTCCACTCGGCGGGGCCGATCCCAGCTGCTGGTGTCCCCGTGGCCCAGCTGTCCATATTTACCTACAGCGAAACCAGACCCTTTGCATCGTCTCCACTGGGTCTTGCTGCTTTCCCTCCAGGAAGGAGCCCAGACTATCCAATGAGACGCTGGGATTATGCCCCAGCGTCTGTGAATCGAGGAGACCCAGAGCCAGGTAACCCTGGGGATCCCCAAGAGGCCAGTGGCGACCAGCCACTCCAGACTTCCCTGCTACCCAAGTTACGATGTTCAGAGCACACATTTCCATTGTATCTTTTTCTCTATCCAGTGTCAGATCTGCAAAACGATGCTTTGTAGATGCTGGTTGGACACTTCCTTCAGTGTTTCAGAGAGCTAGGTGGGTGGCACCGACATCCCCTTCATGTTCCCCCTGTCTGGTCTTGGAGTATGCCTACATCTGTTCCAACCCCAGGGACGGGACGGTCCTGGTCTTCCCAGTGACCTGGTCAAGGCCCCTGCTTCCTCTAGTCTTGGTGGCTTTGTCACCTGCCCTGTACTCCCAGGTCTTTCCTCCCCTTGGTTTCAGGCTTACAAAAACAATCCTTTTACTTACCCCAGCCCCAGGTGTACAGGTCCCCTGTTCCTGAAAGCAAAAGGACAGTCAGTGGCTGGCATTTGTCCAGCCTGGCTTGGCACAGCCCACAGCTAGCACGTTGCAATCCTCATGAGAAACACCTGGTGTGAATAACATTCTCTTAACAACTGGCTGATCACATGCAGCATGGTAGAGGATCCCGAGGGCAACTCCTGTGCCAAGCTACCGAGCGCAGGCCAGACTGGGCAGGCGTGCTGTCAGAGGCGGCGGTGGGCGGGGAATGTGTCTGTGGCGGTGCACGGAGGAAAGAACATCAGCCTCCCTCCAGAAGGAAGAATCCTCTGGGCCTGACAGGCTGGGGAGCTACTGTGAAACCACACAGGGGTTGGGGCTTATCCAGTGAGCGAGGCAGCTGCTCTGTAGGAGCCACAGAAGCCTTAAGACGGAAGTTTTTCCGCTGCCCACCCCTTTCTGCAGACACCAGCTGGAGTGAGCAGAGTGCCTTCCTGCTCCATCCTGAACCACCCTCCAGTCCCTCTCACGTGTCACCACAGCCGTGTGCCTGGATCCACAGCTGGCCTTGATTGCATCTGAGCCCAGGGGGAGATCCAGTAGAGCTGGGAAGGGCTGGACAGCTATGAAGGGGGCAGGGGCTCCATCCTCAGCCCGGGCCATTCTCTTCGCCTGGGAGCCATCTGCATTCAGTCCCGTACCTTTAAAATGATAATGATGTGAACACTGAGCCCTGAGCTAAGCCTTATGCACACAGTCACTCATTACCACAACCGCTCTGAGGCACACGACTGCCTAGCTCCAAAGCTGGTGCTCTGAACCCCAACGTTCTGCAGTCAGGTCTGGCACTCCTGCACAAGTGTAGTGCCAAGGCTGGCATCAGCCTTGCCGATGCTCCCTCCCGTAAGGGCTCGCATGCTCCATCTGAGAATGTAGCTCTCAGGCCAGCGTTCAGCCAGGAGTCAGGAATGACAGCCACATCCTGGGGCAGCAGCTGTGGGAGTCGAGTTGACCCTCACCTTCCTTTGCAGCTGTCTCCCCATCCTCTGCCAGGCTCCTGGTGGGCAGGGCCAGCTGCCCTGATTCATTCCAGCCCCAGATATAGATATCCCCAGTCTCTGAAAGAGATCAAGGGGACACATCAACAGACTGGGAACCCCCTGCATCCATCCAAACTCCCCTCCCCATCCCGTCCCGTCCACTCCTGGGGACATCCAAAGCCAGCCTGCCCAGGGTAGCGCTCCAGGCCAAGGTGCTTCCCCTCTGGCCCCAGGGGCTTGTCTTAGGTTCCCGTCCCCTCAGTGCCTTCAGGTCACCCTTAAAGTCCCTCACTGAACTTTCCATTTTCAATCTTATGCTGCCAAATTGCCCCTCATTTCAGAGATGTGTCCCTGGAAGTGCCCCAATGGTCTCCCTTTCAAAACCACTGGGCTGGGGCCAGGGGTGGTGGCTCATGCCCGTAATCCTAGCACTTTGGGAGGCTGAGGTGGGTGAATCACTTGAGCTCAGGACTTTGAGGCTAGCTTCAGCAACACGGTGAAACCCCTGTCTCTAAATAAATAAACAAAAGCACCCCTGGGCCGGCTCGTGCCCTTTTGCTCTCACCCAGGGCAGGTCCTGTAGAAAGCCACGTGCAGCTCGCGCCTCCGCAGCCGCACTCACCATAGCTTTTTGGTTGGAACAGCCACTTAACGCCAAACATCTCTAACAGCAGCAGCTGATTTGATGAAGCGCAAAATCCATGCTGATGTTTTATGTGCTGTTCAAATATAATCACTTAATTGGCACAACAGCCCTACACGACGGTATCGCCACTTACGCAGCATCCCTATTTTACCCACGAGACAACTGAGGCACAGAGTGGTCACAGACCAGGCCCAAGGTCCCAGGACCTGAGCAATGATCTGAAACTAAGAAGCCTGGCTGGATGTGCCCATGCTTCAACCTCTACACCCACCTTAAGGCCTCAAATTCCTTCTAGACCGTGAGTGTGAGGCATCCCACTGGGCTATTTCCAGCCCTCTGGTCTCTTCTCTCCAGCCCAGTTCTTTTTTTGAGACACAGTCTCGCTCTGTCACCTAGGCTGGAGTGCAGTGGCATGACCTTGGCTCACTGCAACCTCTGCTTCACGGCTCAAGCGATCGTCCAACCTCAGCCACCCAAATAGCTGAGACCACAGGCACGAGCCACCATGCCCAGCTCATTTGTAAATTTTTTGTCGAGACAAGATTTCACCACGTTGGCTCAGCTCAGGGTTGGCAACCAGCCCAGGCCCATTCCATGAGAATATGGTGGGACGGAAGGCATTGCTAAGTTTGTTTTGTTTGGGACGGAGTCTCGCTCTGTCACCCAGGCTGAAGTGCAGTGGCATGATCTCGGCTCACTGCAACCTCCGCCTCCCAGGTTCAAGCGATTCTCCTGCCTCAGCCTCCTGAGTAGCTGGGATTACAGGCACCTGTCACCATGCCTGGCTAATTTTTGTATTTTTAGTAGAGACAGGGTTACACCACGTTGGCCAGGATGGTCTCGATCTCCTGACCTCGAGATCCACCCGCCTCAGCCTCCCAAAGTGCTGGGATTCCAGGCGTGAGGCGCCGCGCCCGGCAGCACTGGTAGTGTCTTAAGCCACCCGGTGATCTAAGTAGCAGCCAAAAGGAGGGTCCTAGACACAGGCAAAGCTCACCTGCTCTCAGCCTCGCCCTCTCTGTATGCGCTCTAACAGCCGAGGAGGGAGTGGCACTTGGATCACCAAGCGGCCCTCCTCACTCTGGCCAGTGTGGCACCATCACAGGGTCACACCCCGCAGCATCCTGGGGCCTGGTGGGCACCCAGCGTCTACTCTGTGCCGCACATCATGGCCCCCAAGGCACCTGCAGCCTTTCTCCGCTCTCCTTGGCTCGGCTGCCCCCTCAACCCCATACACTCTTGGCAGCACTGTAGAAAGAGTTCTGGCTGGGTGCAGGTGGGGATGGGAGGGGCAGTGAGACCAGTGTCAGAGAAGCTAGGAACACATGCCAGAGCACAGGTATGAGTGAGCGATGGTGGAGGCGGTGGAGGCTGAGGGTGAGGGGTATTAAGGAATCATAACTGACTGGGCGATGCGATAGACGGATGAGTGTGGGAGGAGGCCTGCCACCCACCCAAACTGGAAAACAGGAGGAAGGTTTGCACAAAATCACAAGCTCGTCTGGAGAAGCACTGTCACTCACCACTCACACACACAGAATGCCAGCCCCCCGCGGCCACCTCAGCCATGGCTAGGCCCTGCAACGCCTCCAAGGGCCTTGGCTCCAGCTCTGCCTCCAGGGTCCCATGGCCCAGCTGTCCATGCCTGAGCAAGGGAGACCCGCGTCAGCTACAGTCACATTACGGGGTCCCCCTGCGCTTGCTTCTCCAGTCACCAACCCTCACCTGCCCCCGCCCCCACTCACCTGCCCCCGCCCCAGGAGAACACCTGGCCCGCAGTGTCCAGCAGCAATGCGTGCTCGGCGCCCAGCTTCAGCTGGCGCACCCGCAGCTCCGGAGCCAGAGGCCGGTAGAAGGGCGGCCGGGGGCTCACATAGGCACGGGCGCAGGGCAGCAGGGGCAGCCTCCCAGCCTGGGCCTCACCGCCGGGATCGTCTTCCCCTTGGGCCTCCAGCACCACATTCTGGGTCCACAAGGGCTCCCCACGCAGGGCCGAGCCGGGCGCCCAGGCCTGCAGTAACGCCCCCAACCCGGGCCGGGCGTGCAGCACCACGAGGAGACCCTCTGAGGCCCACGCGTCCCTGCAGCCTCCCGCTGCGCCGCTGGCTGAGCCAGAGAGCTCCAGGCGGCCTCCACCTGCGGACCGAAGAGCAGGCTGGGGAGGGGAAGGGATATATCCTGGGGACCTAGAACTGGGGGCGGCGCTGGGGGCTGGTCTAGATTGGAACAGGGTCTAAGACAGAATGGAGGCGGGAATGGGGACCAAATCAGAACGTGGGGCTGGCGGCCTGAAAGGGAGAAACACCCTGAAATGGCCGCAGTGGTGCGGGGATGGGGCGGGGAGTGCTCACGGGTCACGAAGGCGGTGTAGCTCCAGCCTGCGGTCACGTGGCCGATGTCGACGCCTGCCTGCAGCGGCTCGGGGTTGTGCACCTGGCACCCGCGTCCGGAGCCCGGCACCTGCCCAAAGCCGCAGAAACCGAAGCCGAACCAGGTCCCCGGCGGCTCCTCCGCCATGTCCCGGCAGCGCCTTCTGCCGGCCGCCACCTGGTTGCGGCGGACCCCCTAGTGGCCCGCTGGCTAGTCTCTGGCCTTCCAGGGGCTGGAGCTGCCTTATCTGTAAAATGGGGAAACTGTCATTCTGACTACAAAGGCAGATGATGTCCATGCCTCCAAGGTTCGCTGAGCCGGCGCCTTAGCTAATGCTCTACAGGATTTACAAAGATTCTCAAATATCCAGTGGGGCACTTCCCTGTGCTCCCTTTTGGCTCAAGCACAGCGTGCCACAAAGTGGGTACAAAGTGGGTGCCCTTTAGGCACTAGACTAGGATCCGGGCGCCCCCGACACTCCCACCCCGTCCCGCAGCTTCCCAGCATCTGGCACTTTATCCCATGTAATCTTGGGAACCAAAATTGTCCTGTTTTACAGAGGAGATTCCCAGAGAAAGTAACCCTTACACAATCGTACAGCTAGACAGAGAGGGGCAGAGGGCTGAAATCAGGTCCCGCCAACTCCGCACACGGCGCTCTGCTCCCCACCCCACAGTGGAACGCAGACGCGCGAGTGGGAGGCAGTGCCCTGCACAGTTACCAACGCCTCGCGGTGCCTTGTGACCTTAGCCAATTAACCCGAGTCCAACCGCATTTTTTCAGTTTACAAAGGGAGGTGAGGGCGGTGGTGTTTGAACCTACCTTTTAGAATTGCTTGTAATAAATGCAAATAAAAGGTTTGGTGCGAGTACATAACACCATGATAAACACAGTATTAGCTTACTGAGTCCAGTATTTAACGTTGACAAAAAATTATCCCTGGATATCTTATTGGTTTTGAGAAACTTACAGTCACAATTTCAACTGTACCTTATCTAGTCACTTATTCGTCCCGCAAGCATTTACTGAGCGATCCTCCTCTGGGCCAGTGAGGGCAGCTGTCTGCTCCGAAGGAGCTAACCCTTAAATGGGGAGAGAAACGCAATCTGGTGGTTCCATCAGCAACGCCACTTCAAGCAGGTTCGGCTGGAGCAGACTTTTTCCTATTATTATTATTATTATTTTTTTTTTTTTTTTT
>NW_016107663.1:193349-194368 GCF_001604975.1 Cebus imitator
CCTGGGTTCAGGCAATTCTCCTGCCTCAGCCTCCTGAGTAGCTGGGATTACAGGCACGCGCCACCATGCCCAGCTCATTTTTTGTATTTTTTTTTTTAGTAGAGACAGGGTTTCACCATGTTGACCAGGATGGTCTCGATCTCCTGACCTCGTGATCCACCCGCCTCGGCCTCCCAAAGTGCTGGGATTACAGGCTTGAGCCACCGCGCCCGGCCCTATTATTATTATTTATAGAATAGAGACAGGGGTCTCGGTATCTTGTCCAGGCTGGTCTCGAACTCCTGGGCTCGAGCGGTCCACCCGCCTCGGCTTCCCAAACTGTTGGGATTACCGGCGTGAGCCGCATCGCCCCGGCTGAACCGCCATTGCATTTTCGGGCCTCTGAAGTCAGATCTTGGGTCTCTCCTGCGACCCCAGCTCCTGGGCTCCTAAACCCCCTTCCAACACAAGGGGGCCCCTGACCTTTACCTTGACCCTATGCCCTCGACCCTCTCCGGCAGGTCCTTTCGGTGGGCAGCCTTGGAGGAAACGCCGCGGCGCAGAGCGGCCGCCTCGGAACAGCCGCCCGCCCAGCCGGCACCGACAGCTCCGCGGAGAAAAAGTTGGAAGAGCGCGCGGGGCCAGGCGGCCAATCGGCGGCAAGGGCAGTGACGTGGCCTCGGGGCGCGGCGGCCGCAGCCCCGTTCACCTTCCCACGGGGCCTCTCCGGGCCCGAGGTCCCTAGGTCTAGGCCGGGGCACCGCCGCCAGGCCCGTGAAATGGGCTGAAACCTCCGGCGGGCGTTGCCAAGGCAGAAGCTGGACCAGACGGTCCTGCCCCTGCGGGCACCCGCGGGCCATGCAGCTCAGAACAGAACCACCGAGAGGACGCGCATTGAGACCCGAGCTGAAGGGCTGGCGCGGAGTGACCCCCAAGGCGGACGGACCCCGCCACCAACCGCAGTCCGGAACCTCGGCACCTCGGCACCTCGGCACCTCGGCACCTCGGCACCTCGGCACCTCGGCACCTCGGCACCTCGG
>NW_016107663.1:195408-202268 GCF_001604975.1 Cebus imitator
AAAAAAAAAAAAAAAAAAAGCAACTGTGGGCCCTGGTTGGGAATCCATTGGATTCCTTCCATGGAGGTGGCTCTTCCACTGTGAAGCTCCATTTTACACTCACCCACACCCAGAGACTCCCACCCACAGCAGCCCCAGCTGCCCAAGGACAGGGCACACACTGGAGTTCTACACACTTTTACTGGACGGGCAGGGGCAGGGCTGACAGTGCACCAGGCTCACAGCTGGTGAGGTTGCTGATGTGTACGCCCTTCCCGATGCCCCATGATCCACAGGCCGAGTTAGGATGCACTTTTCCCAGTCCCACCTGACTACAGTAGTACAGAAAAAGGGCCCCTCTGAGTGAGGCTGCAGGCAGTGCTGGCCAAGCAGGGCTGTGTGACTTAAGCGTGGCCGCTGACTCAGAACAGAGAACATTACAGGGTGGCAAGGGAGGAGGGGCAAGAGTGTTAGGCATGCTGGCCCCACCAGCCAAAGCTGCTTCTGTCCTTGCTCTCCATGCCACAGTAGGTAGCGTGTGCATGAGCCTTGGGCCCAGGGGCAGCCCCCTCACTCTCCATCTTGGTTGGGCTGGATAAGCCCATATTCCACGGCTTTCTCCAGGCAGGCTGCAGCAGCCCTCGAGACGGGACTCTGGTCACCCTTGGCCAGCACTGACAGGATCTCCATCATCTCGCTCTCCATCAGGGTGCTGGCAATCTCCCTGGAGGCCTCCACCATATTCAGCACCACCACAGCACCCCGGTGCTGCAGCTCCTGGTTAGGGCTCAGAAGCAGGGCCTGCAGGATCTCCAGCCAGTGTGTGGTCTGTGAGAAACAGGCAGATGTGAACCCAAGCAACAGGCTTAGCCTGGGCAAGGAACACACCCACACCCTCAGGACCTCCCCCGTCAGCTGCCACCATGCTGGGAGTTCCTGGTCCACCCCTCCTCCCCGCCGAGCAGAGGCACTGACCACTTGGGGAATGCGGCTGCAGAGCGCGGGCCGCATGGAGGTGAGCATGGCCAAGCCCCCAGCGGCCGCCCGCTGCAGCAGCTCATCCTCCTCCCCGCTGTACAGCACCAGCAGCTTCAGCCGGTCATTGCCCTGGGCTTCGAAGAGGTCCTGCACCTGTGGCCAGATGTGGGGAGTGGACCATGTCAGTGGGGTGCAAAGCCCAGCCAGGGCACAGGTATGTCGGCATCCCCGCCTGTCATGAGCACCGGGACCAACCCTCACCTCCGTGCTCATGGCCAAGTTACACATGCACTCTGTGGCTGCCCGGCGGATCATCTCATGCTCCTCAAACATGTAGCCTTCGACCATGGGCACAGCCTTCTCCTTCAGGATCTTCTGCCTGCAGGCCCACAGGAGGAAGCGGCGGGATACAGCTTAGACATTGTCCCTCCCTTTTTTTGTTGTTTTTTTTTTTAAGAAATGGGGTTTCACCATCACGTTGGCCAGGCTGGTCTCGAACTCCTGACCTCAGGTGATCTGCCCACCTCAGCCTCCCTCAGGGATTATAGGCATCAGCCACTGCGCCTGGCCCAGATATTGGCCCTTCTAACTCTCATGTTTAACTGTAAACCCTATGCCCTCTACCTTGACCCTAAGCCTTGTGGGAGGTGACTGGGTCATGGAGTGGGTCCCTCGTCGCTTGGTACTGTCCTCACGATAGTGAGTTCTTACAAGATCTGGTTGTTTCAAAGTGTGTGACATCTCCCCTCACTCTCTCTTGCTCTTACTTTCACCAGGTCACGTGCCTGCTCCTGCTTCGCCTTCTACTACGAGTAAAAGCTCTCTGAGGCCTCCCCAGAAGCTGAGCAAATGCCAACGCCATGCTTATACAGCCTGTGGAACCATGAACCAATTAAACCTCTTTTCTTTATAAATTACCCAGTCTCAGGTAGTATTCCTTTACAGCAATGCAAGAACAGATGAACACAGGCAGCATCATCAAGACTTCCTACATTTGCTCCACCTCTACACCCACACCCTCATGCAGTCAAGTCCTGGGCTGAGGATTTTCCTTGGCAACATCAAAGGACCCTCTTGCTGTGAACTACAGTGCTTGTTACCCTTTTTTTTTTTTTTTCCTTTATTTGAGACAGAGTTTTGCTCTTATTGCCCAGGCTGCAGTGCAATGGTGCAATCTTGGCTCACAGCAACCTCCACCTCCCAGGTTCAAGCGATCCTCCTGCCTCAGCCTCCCAATTAGCTGGGATTATAGGCATACACCACCATACCCAGCTAACTTTGTATTTTTTAGTAGAGATGGGGTTTCTCCATGTTGGTCAGGCTGGTCTTGAACTCCTGATCTCAAGTGATCCGCCCACCTGGGCCTCCCAAAGTGCTGAGATTACAGGTGTGAGCCACCGAGCCCCGGCCTCATTTGAGTACTGACCTGACCAGGCCGGTGCATCATCTTAGCTAATCCTCACCATCGCCCTGTGGTAAAGGTGCAGGTGTGATCATCATCACTGCTGCTTTGCAGAAGAGGAAACGGGCTGAGTAATTAGTCCCATGTTCAAAGTCACAGTAATAAATCTAAAACATGCCGATATGGCACAATGCTAGTGGCCAGGTACCCATGCAGTCTAAGTACACTTTTAAGTGTATTTTCTCATTTCATTCTCCTCACCACTATGCCATGAGGTAGGTACTATAATCATCCCATTTCACAGAGGGAGACACTGAGGCAGAGCAGTGAAGTAACTTGCTTGTGGTGACACAATTCCATCAGGGAAGCAAGGCAGTGTGCCTCCAGAGCCTGCCGTGCCATGGTGCCTCTCGGCCTGGCTCCTCCTCTCTAACAATGCCAAGGAGCCACTGAGGCCACAAAAGCCAGTGCCTGGGATATTCCAAATCCTGACGCCTGGCCCAGGCCCCGCATCTCAAGGAGGCTTACCGGAGCCTCTCGCTGATCCCCGCCAAGTTTGTTAGGGCCATGAGCGCCTCGAAGTTCTGCAGGCCTGAGCAGTTCAGGTGCAACAGGGACACAAGGGGCCGGACCACCTCATAGATCTGCAACGTGCACCCTACCTGTCAGGGCTACTTGCCGCAGTCCGCACAGCCCCACCAACCCGGCGGGGAGAAG
The DNA here is from genome assembly GCF_001604975.1 of Cebus imitator. Taxonomy (NCBI): domain Eukaryota; kingdom Metazoa; phylum Chordata; class Mammalia; order Primates; family Cebidae; genus Cebus; species Cebus imitator. Next base: position 198,485 of record NW_016107663.1, read on the forward strand.
CCCACCCGCAGAGAGTGCTACGCTCTCAGGCTGTCCTCCCTACCCAGGCCTCAGCAAAGCTGAAACTTCTTGCTGGTCCCAAAGGGCAGCTACAGCCCAGCCCACAGGCCACCAGGGAGTGGAAAGGCCAGAGCAGGAAGACACATACCCGCTCGCCAGGGAAGGTCATCTCAGGGTTGGAGGTGATGGTGAGCTTGGCAAGGGCCTGGGCTGCCTTTGTCTGCCCCACGTCCGTGCCTTCCAGGGCCAGCGGGATCAGCGCCTGTAGTAACAAGCCCATCACTGCTCAGGACGTGCCTGGGAGTGTAAGACCCAAACCATCAGGCCCCAACGCCCTGACTGTGTCACCCTCACCCTCCTCCCTCTCCCAGGCTGAACTCCCTATGCAGACCCTCTCACCCAAACATTTCCTGAAACCCCTACTAAGGGCTGGACATGGATTGTGCTGGGCACCAGAGCCATGGAGGTAAACGAGACAAAGGAATAGGAGGAGGGCCCAGGCCATTCACAGGCCTGCCCGCTTCCATGTCCCTCTGCCATTACTCATGTTTTCCTGTCCCGCATCTAATACCTAGCTGTGGTGTGGCAGCCACTGAGTCATGTTCTATAAGCTGACTGCTCAGCCGGCAGGAAGGGGTGTGTAAACCAGCTTACCCTGCCGCCTCCCTGGGCAACCACGGTACCTCGGTCCTCTACCTCTTCCACCAAAGCCAGGAAGACCCTGTGGGGAGAAGGCAGTGGTGGGCAGGCAGCTCTGGGACTCTGGCAGGCAGACGCTCCACTGCTGCGTTCGGCAAGGCAGCAAGGCAGCCAGGCAGGCAGCCCTGTCACTCTGAGAGGCCCACAGCACTGGAACCTGCAGCCTCTGCAGCCACATCCGCAGCCCCGAGGCCCAGGAGTTGGGCAAGGCTGGCTCACCTGGAGAGCAGCTCTCGGCAGGAATTGGTGAGCACAGGGCTCTCAGTCTTCACCATGCACACCATGGCCGACACCACACCCGCGGCCAGCAGCTTCTTCACCCGAGCCCGCACAAAGCTCGGCTTGTCCTGGGGGAGGAGGCCACTTAGGAGGGGACCCTGGGCTGACTCAGAGAAAGTGGGAGCAACCTTCTCACAGCAGCAACTGAGGAACTGGGCAATGAAACAGCCTGACAAAGGGAAAGAAGCTGGCTTAAATGGGAAGCGGCTCTGCTGTGGATGCCCTGGGTCAGCTGGTCCCCGTGATGGGGCAACCTCTGGCCGCTCTGGCGGCCCCTCACCTTGGGGTGCTGCTCGGGCACGTGCTGCTTGGCATACTTGGCCAGCTCCACCATCTTGGGGTCAGGCTCCTCGAAGTCGTAGCTGTTGGTGCAGTTAACCAGCGCAGAGGCCACCGCAAAGAGCACCGACCTCTCCTCCGACTGCCAGGACGGAGAGGCATTCGCGTGGCCACCCCAGGCCAGAGCAGCACTCGGGTAAATGCTGCCCAGGCCCAGGCCCCCAATTCCACCCTCAGCTGCAGCCCTAGGGTACAGGATGAATTCAGGAAGCTCCCCAGACCCCAGACTTTGGGAGTGTACAAACTGGACCTCCCCAGCTCCTCCAAGAAGAACATCCTTGCTACCTGCACTGGTGCTGGCCAACGTGCCCACACCGCGCAGAGCAGCCACTCAGCCACCAGCCCTTCTCCCTGGGAGCAAAAGACCCCATTGGCCAAGTCCTGCCCAGAAAGACTGGTGAGCTCTACTCCTAGACCGTGTCCCCAGGTGGACAGCAGGAACCACAGAGCTACCCTGCTGAGCTGGAACAGAGCCTTCAGGGCAGCCGCATCCTCTACAAACTCTTCCTTCACGTCGGCGTCAAAGGTCAGGTAAGCCAGGCCCTCCACTGCCCAGCGCCGAGTGCCCGCGTCGATCTGGTCATTGCACAGCCACCTGGGGACACGCAGGATAGTGGAGGACCCTCAGGACTGGGGGTAGGGAGGGGTACACCAAGGCCAAGGAAGAAGAACCAAGGGTTTGGGCATCCCCTCAATGTACAGAAGCAGTTCACCTGCCAGGATCCGGACAGCAGCGCCTGCCCGAGCCAGAGAGCAGGACAGGGAGGAGGCCCCCACCCCCACCCAGACTCTCCTATCCGACAGGTGGGGAGCCACAGGAAGGCCAGACGACTCACTTTCGACACTGCTTGGCAAGTTTGAGAGTGGAGCCTTCGGCAAATTGCTTCATGCTGAAGTCAGTCCCTCCGGCCGAACCAAGCTTACAGAGGCCCTGGAGGAAGAGGGCAAGACCAGCTGGCCTCTGGTGAAGGACGCAGGAGCTGGGCTCCTCCACACCTGGCTTGGACTCCCTCCCTGGCACTCTCCCATGGCACCTGGAGGCTAAATCAGCACCCTCTCCCTCCACACCACCACCTAGAGCAGGTGGCAGCAAAATCAGCTACTGCAGTGGCAGTGTGACACAGCATCTGCAGACACGGACACACTGGCCACTGGACAGTCATGGGCCCCACCCCTTCCCAGGCCACACTGAGAATGGCTATTTCCTTCCGTGTCACACAAGGAAGCCCTCTGCCATTGGAGCTGAGAGGCGTGTGGGGAGAAGACAGGTGCTTCAGCCACAGCCAACATCCGTACGGGATGGAGAAATCCAGGACTGAGTGCCCAAGGACGAAGACCAGCTTCCACAAGTGCACAGCCACAACAGGCTCATGGAGGGCTAGGCCAGCCCCCAAACCCTAAACCATCAGCTCCTGGGAACGCTGAGTGACCCTGTTGGCCCAGCCTTAAGCCCTGTAGTGGGAGGATCCGTGCCCATGTCTCTGGCCACAACAAGGCCCGGAATCTCATACGTTCATTCATTTATTTTAGAGAGGGTCTTGCTGTATTGCCCAGGCAGGAGTGCAGTGACATGCATGGCTCACTATAGCCTCAACCTCCTGAGTTCAAGTGATCCTCCTGTCTCAGCGTCCCCAGTAGCTGGGCCTACGGGCATGTGCCACCAAGCCTGGCCAATTTTTTTAGAATTACACTATCATTGATTTTCACCTAGAGTGTGTGCAGGCCACACCCTGCAACACCAGCTGGGCCAGGACCCCTGCGTGGCTGCCTGCCCACACACCCCATGCCCATCATCTCACCACCAGCGCCCGGATGCGGATGCTGTCCTTCTCGCTGCGCTTATATAGGTCCTTTAGCAGCGAGACACCATTGGCAGTGATGAATGACGCCCGCTTGGCCTTGCCGGCTGCGTGGATCAGAGACTCCACGGCCACCAGCTGCTCCTCCTCCTGCTCAGAGGCACACAGAGCGATCACACTCTCCATGACACCACTCAGCTCCAAGGCCCTGTTGCCGGCATCACATGGTCCCTGCAGGAGGCAGGACACCGTCTGGATGGCCCGTAGCTTCCCGGCCAGCCCGTGGCCCTCAAACCAGCTCCTGAGGGGCACAGGGTGACAGCTGTCACACCAAGGCCAACAAAAAGGAACGCTCCTTCCCTCCCTTCCCCTCCACTGGCCAGGCACCTGCACTACTTATGAAGAAACAGCAAGGAAAGCTGCTGGTGGGAAGATGAGGACGATTCCCCCTGGACAACAGTGGCTGATTTCTTAATCGACGCTTTCACTCAAGCCTTCTCTGACATAGTATCTAACACAGGTTACTCCCACACCACCATTCCTGGACTTAAGATCTGAAATAATTCTGCTTATTTTGGCCGGGCGCGGTGGCTCAAGCCTGTAATCCCAGCACTTTGGGAGGCCGAGGCAGGTGGATCACGAGGTCAAGAGATCGAGACCATCCTGGT